>NW_005365229.1:3502340-3517820 GCF_000412655.1 Myotis brandtii
GGCAAGTGAGGCGGGGAACGTTGGAGTCTGCAGCAAGCAAGCCTCCCTGCTCGCTTCAGTGCCTGGCTGCTGGCTGCCATCTTGGCTGACAGTTAATTTGCATATACTCACTGATTAGCCAATGAAAAGGGTAGCGGTCGTACGCCAATTACCATGTTTCTCTTTTATTAGTGTAGATAAGACAGTGGTGGTAGTTGCACAGCTTTGTGAATAGACTTTAAAAGACACTGTCTGTATTTTATAGTATATGAATTATATCTCAATAAGTCTGTTATTTTCTTTTTTTATATCAGAGAGGAAGATGGAGAGAGAGACATAGAAACATCAGTGATAAGAATCATCAATCAGCTACCCCCTGTACACCCCCCTTAGTGGGGATTGAGCCCACATCCTGGGCATGCGCCCTGATGGGGAATCAAACGGTGATCGCCTGGTTCATATTGTCACTCAACCACTGAGCCACACCAGCAGGGCAAATCTGTTATCTATAATAATAAAAGCGTAATATGCAAATCGACCGAACAGCCGAACAACACAACGACCGTCCCGCAGACGACCTTCCAGACAAAGCCGGGACTGCAAGGGCTGAGACAGCTGGGCTGCGAAGGCCTACTCTTGCATGAATTTCGTGCATCGGGCCTCTATTTCTTTTTTTTTTTTTTTTAATATATTTTATTGATTTTTTACAGAGAGGAAGGGAGAGAGATAGAGAGTTAGAAACATCGATGAGAGAAACATCGATCAGCTGCCTCCTGCACATCTCCTACTGGGGATGTGCCCGCAACCCAGGTACATGCCCTTGACCGGAATTGAACCTGGGACCCTTCAGTCTGCAGGCCGACGCTCTATCCACTGAGCCAAACCGGTTTCAGCGGGCCTCTATTTCTTAAATGTTCAGGGACACTGTCTAAAAAGGCCAGGAGTCAGAGATGTGGGGGAAGGCAAGAATGAAATTAAAAGGTTGAGAAACCCTGACCTGTGGGCAGGCTCTAGCCCACAGGAGCATCAGATGCGCTTTTGTGTGGTGGTATTTTTATTATTTTTACAGATCTGTAATCTCTAAACTGAAGCCCTGGGGCCAGGTATACTTCTGAAATCAGAATTTTTTGAGTTTTGGAAAGATAATATGGCGTGCATACACGTGACAGTTGGGCAAGGTTTGGGGATAGCACCAAATTTAAATTTCCTCAGGGAAATAGACGTTCTTTCACACTGAGTGAGCTACCTGAGGGCTCTACATCCTTGCCTCCTCGCCGTCCAGGGCAGAAGCACATGGGGCTATCAGGCTCTGGAAATGTGGCTAGCCAAGTTGAAGTGTGCCCTGAGTATAAACACTGGTCCAGATTTCAAAGACTTCATACAAGAAAAGTAATATTTTAAAAAGAATGTAGCCGTGGCTGGTTTGCTCAGTAGTTAGAGCATCGTCCCACAGTCCCATGGGTTGCAGGTTTGATTCCCAGTCGAGGGCATGTACCTGGGTTGTGGGTTTGCTCCCCACCCTCTGTTGGGGCACATGCGGGAGGCAATCAGTCGATGTGTCTCTCTCACATCAATGTTTTTCTCTCTCTTCCCCTCCTCCCTCCTTCCTACTCTCTCTAAAAATCAATGGAAAAAATATCCTTGGGTGAGGATTTAAAAAAATTCCTGACCTGGAGGTCATCATCATCCACACAATTCTTTTTTAAAAAAAGAATGTAAAATTTAATCATGTGTATATTGATTAAGTTGAAGAGGTAATATTTTGGAACTACAGGACTAAATAAAATAGGTTGTTAAAATTCATTTCACCTGCTTCTCAGCGTTTTTTTCATGTGGCTACTAGAAAATTTGTAAGTGACCATGTGGCTTGTCTTTGTGGCTCGTATTCTGTTTCTACCAGCCAGGTGCCCTTCCAAGGAATCTTCGGTCAGTTTGGGGCAGGTGTACCCTCAAATGAGTTTATTCCAAATGTATTTTTAAAAACAACAGCTTTGCATTTCAGTATTTGGGGATTTCTGCATTGTAATTGCAGTTGCTAGATCAAACATGCAGCTTGTGGGCCTGGAGGCTCCGGTGAGAATGAAAGGGTGGGAGCTCCTCTCCCCAGCCTTTGGCCAGCTGGCTCCACACCCAGTCCTGGCCTCACTGATGTCCCTCCAGAGCCCTTGCCCAGGCCACCCCAGCTGCTGGGTCAGCCCTGCCCAGCCACTTGTCTGCAGCTCTGCAGGGGGAGAAGGGGGAGGAGGCAGGAGGAGGGCGTGGGGCGGGCTGGCCTGGGCTGAAGCGCTCCACAAGCCTCAAGCAGAAGCCAGCCATGTCCAGCCTGGGGCTCTTGCTCCTGCTCCTGCTTCTGGCGCGGCCGCTGTCATCCTCCTCATTGCCACCGCTGGACACCCCAGAGGGCAAGGCCACCATCGCCGGCCTCGTCCTCTCGGCACTGGAGAGAGCCACCTCCTTCTTGGAGAAGAGGTTGCCCGAAATCAACCTAGACGGCGTGGTGGGGTTCCGGGTGCTGGAAGGTGGGTGTGCTCTCGTTCCCCTGGACTGGCCGCCAGGAAAACCAGTTCTCAGCCTGTCACCTGCCTGCTCTGTGACCCTGGGACCTGGCCACCTTCTGGCTTGATGATTAGGAAAGGGGGGATTTGCTTCTTTGGGGTGTCTGGGGGCCCTGCTGTTATCAGATATTTTAGAAGCAGGGAGGATTCAAAGGCCACACGAGAAAAGATTAGGAAAGTATTGTTTTCCCGGGAGGAAATGATCCACTTGACAGTCCCTCCGGATATGCCATGAACAAGGTGGGCAGAGGGAGTGTACCTTCTGAAGGGGTATTTATGGGAGGGTGGCCATGGACAAAGCACCCCCAGCCCCAGCACTCCCTACTTCCTGTCAAAGCCACCAGGAGGCTCTGAGAAAAGAGCCAAGTGTTTGTTCAGCTTTGAGAAATATAAGATCCCGGAGGAAGGAATTGGAGACAGGCCAAGGCAAACAGGTAGACACCCTCAACACACAATAAGTGGCAGCAAACCCTTCCCCACAGGCCGCCCTAAGAGACAGCCAACGGGGTGTCAGCCTGGGGCTCTGGCTGGCCCCTGTGCCAAGTCAGTCCTCTGTGCACTAGTAAGTAGCCAGTGCAGCTTTCGGCCCACCAGGTCCCAGCGGGAGGAGGGGCTCTGGGACAAAGACATCTCCTCTCTTTCTGGCCACCACCCTTCTCTCCCACTCCTGAGGGGCCACTGCTAGTCAGCCCATAGGGCGCCTCTGTGAGAATGAGAAACAGGCAACCCCTTCCTCAAGTCACTTGACTGCCATCTGCTGGAAAATTGTCTTAATACATATACACGAACCCATGATGGGGACCTGTGTTGTCCTCACGCGGTGTACGACTTGCTCAACTGCACATGGTGGTTCTTCGCCCTGCAAGCTGAACCCTCCCTCACCTCTCTCTCCTGTATAGCCACTCTGTCTCCCTAATTAGCAGGAATAGCTAAACTTGATGAAGCCCTCACTTTGCACTATGGACAATGCTAAGTCCTCTCATGCATTAGGTCAGTTAATCCTTATAACCCCCTCCTTCAAGAAGGAAGGACTATCATTATCCCCATCTTACAGATGAAGAAAGTGAAGTGGAGAGAAATTAAATGACTCTCTGGTCACCCAACGAAAAAGCATTCGAGTTAGGATTTGAATCCAGGCCCACGTCCAGATCTCTCAGCCACCCACCACCTCCTGTCACTCTGGCTTCAACCCCGTGGCCCAGCTCAGCCCCACAGAGGCCTACTTCCCAATCAACTCAGCAAAGTCTTTCCCCTCAGTAGCTGGAGGAGGCAGAGGCTCAGTAAGCATTACCTCGCAGGGTCTTTTTCCTGCCCACACGGGTTGTCAGGTGGTGGAATGAGTGCTCTCTGTTCCCTCCCAGTGCAGCTGAAAGGTGTTCAAGAGGAGTGGGCCCGGGACCCCCGGCTGCGGCCGCAGAGCCTGCGAGTGGGGAAGCTGGCACGGGAGCTGGAGCTTCTCCTCCACAGATCCATCTCCTACCTCAGGCTCAGTGACCCCCGGTACCTAAGAGGTAATGGCATGGGGTGGAGTCCATTTCTTCAGGAGCACAGCCTCTGGGGACATGACTGAGATACCCTGGTGCGGCGCCTCCAGTACAAAGGGAGGGTTGAGGACGGCTGCGTCCTGTCGGCCAAGCGCGCCACAGGCTGGCCCTGGGGACTGTCTGTTCATCTTTGACTTCAGATTGAGACGACCTCTCCCACCCACATAGAGGGGGCGGAAAGTAGGGAACATGTCACCTCTCGTTTGTTCAGCTTGTGCCCAGGCTTGGGGACCTTCATCCTAGACCAGAGGGGGCGGGAGGTGGGAATCTAAATGCTAATTCAGCCCTTTGCACAGCAAATATTAGCATCTCGCTAGCATCTGTCTCGTGCCCTATAAAGCTAGGAGTTCCTTCTCCTGGTCAGCCTTGAGTTGACCTACGAAGGGCCGCATCCCATGAGCCTGGCCTGGACTGCTCCAGGGGCTATAAGACCAGCCCATCATGCTCCTCTGATCCTGTCTCCCAGGCCCACAGCTCCTGCCAGGCCCTGCTGCCCGTGACCCCAGCCCAGCCCTGCCCAGCCCTGGCCTCCCTCTGCGGTGGAGATCCTCCATCCTCTCCCAGGCCGGGCCCCTGAGACCCTGCCAGCTCATGTCACTCTAGAGAAGCCCCTTGGCTGGGTATTTCTGATGTAAGAGCTTCACTTTCTCTCTGAACTGTAGGAACCAACTAACCCTTTTTATCTGTCTCAAGCTTCCACAGATGCTGTGGATTTAGCCAAAGCCAGTCCCAACATTGTTCTAGTTATTTTTATGGTGCTTGTTTTTGTTGTTGCTTGTTTGTTTCTTAGAAAAAGAGCCTCCTGAGTATTTCAAACGCAACGCCCAACCAGCGGGCAAGGCTTAGGTCCTGAGCAGACACCATGTGGTCGGGGCTGCCCAGGGAGGATCACCCAGGTCCTGGGCTCTGAGCCACAGGAGCCAGGGGGCGGTTGAGCACCGCTTGGCCCACTGCGCCTGGGGCCCTCCCTCCACCCCCTTCTTTCCGCCAGAGTTCCAGCCAACCGTCCAGCCCGGATTTTGGAAGCTCCCACACGTCTGGACACACACCAACACCTCCATGGTGTACCCCACGATCGAGATCCAGGACTCCTTCTCAGAGGAACACAGTGACATGTGCCTGGTGCAGCTGCTGGGAACCGGGTGGGCCCCCTATGCTTGCCCCCTTCCCGAAAACCCAAAAGTGCTCTCTCCCCCAGTCCTCCTGTCCCACTAGCTCCCCAAGTCCCCGGGTGTTTATACCAAACCAGGAGCAGCTTCCCCAGAGCCACCCTAACACCGCCCTCTCCCACCCCCAGCACATCTGAGTTGGCCACACTCTCCACCCACGCTGCCAGCTTGGTCCAGCTACCGCCACCGCTGCAGGCCCACCCTCACCTGCTGACTGGTCTCCCCACACCAGAGGGATCTTGTCACAAACCACACTTGAAGCTTCCTGTTGTTCTCAGGACAAAGCCCTACCTCCTACCACCCTTCCAGGCCCCCAGGCCCTTCTGGTCCATCCTGAGAGGCACCCTCCCATTAGAAGCCTGTCCCGTTGCCAAGAACATGCCCCTACGGGGCCTCCTCCCACCCCATCCTCCCCACCCCTGTGCCTAAGTAACTGCTCACAGTTGAGGACCAGCTCCAGAACCTTCCCTGACCCCACTGCGCGTGCTGGCCTCCCATGATGGGCTGCCTCTCCTAACACCACGGGAGCCACAGATGCAATATACATTTGTTTCAAGGTTCTGTGTCCCCACCAGGCTGTAGGTCTGGAGAGCGGGACCCAAGCCTAGTTGAGTCCCCCATTTTGTCCTGCTGAGCCTTGGTCTCAGAGCATATCCCCAGGGCAGCCCTAGACGCAGGGAACGATGGGCAGAGGGCAGCAGGTGCTCAGGCCCCCATCCTCTCAGCATCCTTCCAAGAGGTGTGTGGGCCAGGACACAGCTGGGCTCACCGAGGGTCTGCCCTGTCCCCTCTCAGCCAGCGAGGGACCCACCCCTTTTGTCCTGTCTCTTTTATGGGGCAGGCCTGGAGGGGGACTGGGCATGCTGGGCCCAGACCCCAAGCTGTCTGGGTTCAGAGTTCCCATGGAGCAATGGGAATTTGCAGTCCCAGTGGCTCCTCCAACCCAAGACTGTTCCAGGTCACCTCCTTGTGCTGGGGGCACTGATTTAGCCAATCAAAACACAGAGACCTGTGTCTTATCCAGCAGCCCCTTGTGCCCAGCTGGGTGCCTGAAACCTACAGGGCTCTAGTAACCAGTGGGGCAATCAGGACCAGGGGAGGCTCCAGGCCTTGGACTTCCTTTAGGACACCCTCACCAGCCTGGAACCACCTCTCCCCCAGGACAGACAGCAGCCGGCCCTGCAAGCTCTCAGACTTCTGCAGGACCCTCATGACCAAGCCTGGCTGCTCAGGCTACTGCCTGTCCCACCAGCTGCTCTTCTTCCTCTCGGCCAGAATGGTGAGTGCTGAGTAGGCCTGGCCACACCCCAAGGGGGTGGAGGCTGATGAAAAGGGGCTCGTTGCTATGTGGTCTTGTATGCTACACCCTGGGAAAGTAAGCAGGTTTTTGGACTTGTGTTTCGGACAACCGGAAGGAGAAGTGAGAGTAGCCTGCCACCCACCAGCTATACAATCTAACCAACCTGGCTGGGGGCGGGGCAGAGGGGCTGTGGATTTGGGATTCTGTTGGACAGAGAGCTTTGCATGCTGAACTGGATCGTAGGGCATCAGGAAAATAAAAACAGTCAAAGAGAAGCAGCAGAAAGAACTCAGCAAATGCCAACAAATGGAAAAGGACTTAGACTGGAGTTGATAGTTGCTTCCAGGAGCTCAAATCAAGACCAAACCAGCCCCGCCCCACCTCTCCAGCACCCAAGCTCCTCCAAGCCCAAGAGCTCAAACTCTGCTAAATAATAACAGTGGTCATTTTAAAGCATCTATATTTCTTTATATAGAAAGGTAGGGCTCATTATCTCTATTTTTAAAATGTTATTAACTGTCCAGAGATATCATCTGAAAGGGGACTTGCTGGTTTTAACAGATTCTTTTATTATTATTTACTTGCAAACCGTCACGGACCAGTATTTTTGTAAATACAATAAAAAACAAATTACGAGGAACATTATTTTGACTTAGATTCGACAGGTAGAAAGTTGCCCTGACATTGCCGTAGAAGTTTCCAAAGCCTAGTCTCATTTCCTGTCCCCTCTCAGTAACCGAGGCCCACCCTCTGAGTAGCCCTGAAGCCGCCAGCCCAGTCTGGAATCAGAATGTCCTAACAGCAGCTAGTGGCTATAGGGTGCCCCCTTGTGCTGGGGATCCTGTCCCACACTTTCTAGTATATATCGCTCGCCAGTGTGAACGGTGCGCCCCTGCAGCTCCCAGCAGCATTGCCCGTTCCCTGTGAAGACCCTTGAGGCTCCGAAAGGTTAACCTGGCAGACCAAGGTCACACAGCTCCTAAGTGGCAGAGGACTCAAACCCAGATCTCTCTGAGCCCAGTGACTGAGCTCCATCAGACTAAGATGGTGGGGGAGAAATTCTGGGAAAAGGGGAAAGACCTGACCCAAAGGTAGCTACTTCAGGACCATCTCAGAACTGCAAGTCTTTTCCCCAAACAGATGGCACCCCTGTCACCTGTACCACCAACCTCCTTTGTCCCCGCAGAAGGGATGCACGAGGGGGCTGTTCCGCCAGAGCCAGCACTACATGGACCTGTTCTGCGCCAACATGATGGACCTGAACCAGAGGGCCGAAGCCGTCGGATACGCCTACCCCATCCGGGACATCTTCATGGAAAACAGTGGGCATTCCTCTCCGGGGACAGCGCAACAGGGTGTCCCTGATAACGGGCATATGCGCGCAGAGTAGGGCTGCCAGGGTGAGCAAATGGAAATACAGGATGCCCGGTAAATTTGAACTTCACAAAACAATGAATAACTTTTAGTATAAATGTATCCCAGACATGGCATGAGCTATACTTATTCTTAAAAATTGTAATTTGTTGTTTATTGGAAACTCAAATTTCACTGGGCCTCCTGTGTTTTATCTGCCACTGTTTTGACTGCTTCCTGTCCCCAAAGGCTGACCCAGTGACAGAGCTCTGGATGGATGGACTGCCTGCCCAACAGTTAGTCAGAGCCTCAGAGATGAGGCCAAAAGGGGGTCCTGGGTGGCCGCTTCTTGGCTTCAGTGTCCAGATCCCTCTCCTGATCCTGACTCTAGACTCGCTTTGAACAAGGATCTAAGTGGGAGGCAGGACCCAAGCCGGGAGCCCCTGCTCCTAATGCAGAGCCTCAGGGCTGCCTCCTGTCGGCCACTGTGTTGAGCACCCACCTCCTGGCACTGCCTGGTCCTGGTGGGAGGAGGCAGATGGCACTGCAGTGGCCTGGGGAGTGGGAGGAGGTGGACCTGTGGGAACAGGGCTGCAGAGGGTCTCCTGTGTTTGCTTCCAGTCATGCTCTGTGGAATCGGCGGCTTCTCCGACTTCTACAAGCTCCGGTGGCTGGAGGCCATTCTCAGTTGGCAGAAGCCGCAGGAAGGATGCTTTGGGAGGCCTGGTGAGCTGCCCTCCGGCCCTGGTTGGGAGCATGTTCTGTGCCAGATGGGGAAAGGGACACCATGGTGTTAGGGACACAAAGAGAGATCTGCAACACCCATATGCGCGCGCGCACACACACACACACACACACACACACGAGTGGACATGGGCTCAGAACTTTGGAAGCCAAAACTTTGCAGGACAGGAGGCAGTCATGTTGAAAGATGTTAGCCCCCTGCACCTGCATTAACAAACGCATTCCTTCAAGGAGTATTCCCTGAGCACCTACTGTGTGCCAGACACTGTGCTAGGCTCCAGATCAACTAGGGCACTGGGAAAAAGAGGCAGATCCTACCTAAACAAACCAATAGTGAAATAATTGTGAGTCCTGAAAGGGCTGTGAAGGAGACACAGGCTGAGAAGGGAAAGAACATCATGGAAGGTTCTTTAGGCGGAGTGGTCGGGGGGATGTCTGGGAGAGGTGACATAGAAGCAAAGGGTAGAGGATGCAGTCCCTTTCCAGCCATGTGATACTGGTCGGCTGGTCCTCATTGGAGTAAGTTGCTTTCCCTCTCTGAGCCTCAGTTTCCCCGTCTGTAAATAAATGGGCATAATTCCTTACTAAACTGTGAGGAGCAGGTATAACACATGTGAAACCACCTGACCTGTCTGGGTACGGAGGAGGTTCCCAATCCACGCTGGTGTCCTAAATGAAACTATTATGATGCTCCAAGAGGCACAGCTTTTGAAATAAGAGAGTCTGGTTTTGAAACAGAGGAGTTCAGGAAATGAATATTCTCAGGCTCCCAGACCTATAGATTCAGCAGGTGGAGGTGGAGCTGTGGAACCTGCATTTTAAAAATAATTTTTTTCAATTTATTTTTCAACTGCAGTTGACATACAATATCATATTAGTTTCATGAACCTGCATTTTTAAAAATATATATTTTATTGATTTTTTACAGAGATGAAGGGAGAGGGATAGAGAGTTAGAAACATCGATGAGAGAGAAACATCAATCAGCTGCCTCCTGCACACCCCCTACTGGGGATATGCCCGCAACCAAGGTACATGCCCTTGACCAGAATCGAACCTGGGACCCTTGAGTCCGCAGGCCAACGCTCAATCCACTGAGCCAAACCAGTCAGGGCGAACCTGCATTTTAAAAATATTTTTTATTGATTTCAGAGAGGGAGAGGGAGAGCGAAATCGAAACATCAATGACGAGAGAGAAATTATTGATAGGCTGCCTCCTGCATGCCCCCAACAATGGGGATCAAGCCCACAACCCCAGCATGTGCCCTGACAGGGAATCGAACCGTGACCTCCAGGTTCATAGATGGACGCTCAACCACTGAACCTGCATTTTTAATGCGCTCCTCTGGCCATTCAGATGTGGGTGAGAAATAGCAGTAGATGACAAATTTAGGCCCTGCGGAATGATCTGCAGACAGGTGCTCCAGGGAACTTCTGGAAGAGCCTCCAGATCCAAGAGAGGAGCTGAGTGGCTTGAGGTGTTGTAATTGGAGGCTATTCAGCACATAATATTTTAAAATCCATCTTGAGAAGTTCATCTTTCACTCTTCTCCCAGATACTGAAGAGGAGGAATTATCTAACGCCATTCAACACCAACAGCATTCTTCGAGAAGAGTAAAGAGGCGAGAAAAACTATTTGCAGGTAATAAAAATACCCAAGGGACCTTCTTGGCATGAAACGGAGATGTCCAGAAAGGAGGTGCACACAGATGGCCCTCGGTGGAAGGCAGGCCCAGCATCCCTGAAGGGGCTGATCGAAGCGCACTTGTGGTTGGGCGGAGAGGGGTGAGGCTAGGAGTCCCTGACGCCCTCCCCTTGGAAAATGGTGAGTCCAGAGATATTGTTTCAGTGAAAGGAGCACAAAAGAGAAGTTTCCGGGTAATACTGGAAAGCCACCGAGTTAACCCCTCTCCATCAAAGTCTAATCAGGAGAACAGAATCCACATGTGAACCTCCCCAAGAGGGAATTAAATGTAGGCAACTTTGCCTGCTGTTGGTGGGCAAGGCAGCCTGGGAAGTGTAGTTTGAAGAGGTCAGCGCACTGGGATTTGGAGCAATGAGGGGTAGGGAGGGAATCTGGGAGCCAGCACCCAAGTAACCAGCACAATCCCAGGGGCCACATGTCCTGGCGTCCCCAGCTTACACCAGTTTTTCTAGTGTCATTATGAATAGTGCCCCCTTTCCTCCCCAAAGCGTCCTGGTTGAAAAGGTAAGTTATGTGGTTAGCTCACCCATTCAGGGAGACTGAGAATAGGATATAACTATATTGGAAAGGAAAGAAAGGCAAAATATAACATGGAATAAAGGGGTGGGCAGAGAGAGGTAGAGAGGGAGGGAGAAAGAATAAAGAGAGGACTTGATTTCAATCTTTTTATTTTTTTAAAATATATTGTTATTGATTTCAGAGGGGAAGAGAGAGAGGAGAGACAGAAACATCAATGATGTGAGGGGATCATTGATTGGCTGCCTCCTGCATGCCCCACGGGCGGAGAGAGGTAGAGAGGGAGGGAGAAAGAATAAAAAAGGACTTGATTTCAATCTTTTTATTTTTTTGTATTTTTTAAAAATATATATTGTTATTGATTTCAGAGACGAAGAGAGAGAGAAGGAGAGACAGAAACATCAATGATGTGAGGGGATCATTGATCGGCTGCCTCTTGTACACCCCACACGGGATCGAACCTGCAACCCGGGCATGTGCCCTGACCGGGAATTGAACCATGACCTCCTGGTTCATAGGTTGACGCTCAACCACTGAGCCACGCTGGCCGGGCTCAATCTTTTTATTAATAAAAAATAAGTAATTGCAAGGCAAAACAGGAAGGGAAGTGGAGTAGCCAGCTCAGAGTAGATGCCCAGCGTACGCTGGGGGATGATTTCAGTAACTAAGCATCTCACCATCAACCCCACCACGGCCTCACACCTACCTGCAGGTAGACAAGAGAGGGAAGTGGCATCACACATGCAATGGGTCCATTTTACAGCTGCCCCCAGGGGTTGGGCAGGGCAAGGGACTCTCAGGAGACTGACTCCTCCAGGCCTCTGCCCTGGCTAGGCCTTCCTGACATGGAGGGGCAGGGGCTGCCTGTGGGGGGGTAGGGAGCCTGCTGTGCACACCCTGGGAGCTGGCTGCCTCCTAGAGACTGAGAGCTGGGGAGAGAGCTGGAGAAATTCAGAAGCCCTGGCCCTAACTCATGCCCCTGATGGTTGACCAGCAGCCTAGAAAACTGCCCAGGAGGGAGCGACGTGCTCCTTCCTTCATTTATGACGCACACCCATGGAGGTCAGGAGCACAGAACCTGAAGGCAGGCTGTCTGGGTTTGAATCCGCTTCTGCCTTTATTCACTGTGGGTATCACTCTACCTCTCTGAGCCTCAGTTTCCTCTGTAAAATGGGGACCAAACAGTGTGTCCTTCATAGGGCTGTTGGGGTTAATATCATATCATTGTGCAAAGCACTCCCCACGGAATTTGGTGTACGGTAAGCCACGGATAAGTGTGGACTGCCAGGGTGAGTCATTAGGTTCCTGGAAACCTGCACTCTCCCTCCCTCCAAGGGGCCTGGCTGGGGTTCTTCTCTTCTCCAAGTTTGTGAGAGGAGAGTAAAGTCTTCGCTCCTCCCACCTTCCCAGAAACTGAAGGTGAGCGGCCCACTCTGAGTTCATTTGAGTTCAGAGAACTAAAGAACATCTAAGGAGTTCCTGCTTCAGGCAGGTATCACATGGGACCCGCAGGCCCGAGGCAGCAATGAGGGAGGCTGTCGGGGTCAAGAAATGAACTGTGGAATTACCAGGGCTGGGAGCTCAGCTCTGCTACCTGCGCTTCAGTTTTCCCAACTGTAAAATGGGGCAATGAGGTGCTAAATGTTTCAGAGGGCCTTAGAGCAGGGGAAACAGGAAGGAGCTGGACAAGGGTGCATGTGGCCTCAGGTCAAATTCCATGGGAGGAGGCTGGAGCAGGAATCCCACCACCGAGTCACACCCCAAGACAGGGGCCTGGCTTTTGGGTCCCTGTATTACTAAGTCATTGGGAGGTATAACCTCCCAGATGGCTGAAGACATTTCTCTGGAGAAGGAAGCCATTAGCAGCCAACACACTCACAGCAGCAGGTGGGTGGGTGCCCAACCCAACTGCGGGCCCCAGGCTGGCTGGGGGAGCATCTGCAAAACACTCCGGATGGAACTGTGGCCCCACCCAGCACTCTGTCTCTCTCCCCAGATGGCTGCTCCTCCCACAACACAGCCATGGCCGTGGCAGCCCTGGGTGGCTTTCTCTACGCCCTGGCACAATACCCCCCAGCAAACGGAGAGCCGCGGCCAGCCACACTGGCACCACCAACGACCACTGACACCGTTGGCTCCAGTCCTGCCGCCCCAAGATGAAGCCCACGCCTTTAGTCCTTCCTTCCTGAAGTCCCGGGCCACACCCTGAGGAGGCAGCTGAGAGCAAAGCACCCCAGCTTTGTCCCCTCAGGGCACAGGACCAGGGGAGGGGGTCGGGATGGATCCAGGTGTGGCAGCAGGTGAATAAACTCAGAGTGCAGTTGAGTGGGGAGTTGAGCCTTCTTTCTCAGCCTTTTGGACAACATCTGGGACCGTGTTCTGAATCTTCAACCCACTCAGCACAAATGCTAGAGACCCATAAACTTGAGTCTGAAAGCAATTTGATCAGGTGTCAACGGTTGCATCTTCCCCCCTGGGAGAAATAGGGTCTTGAAAAATAATCGTGGCCTAGATCTCAAGATAAGAGCAGGAAAGGCAGCACATAAACTCTCTACATCCTGTGCAAAAACCTCTGCGATATCAGGTCACATCCTGTCACAGTCACATCATTTTACCAAAGGCTGTGTGGCACGATGGGAACCGCGTGTTCTGTGCCCTGGCTGCCTGGGTGCAAGTCCCAGTTCCCACTCATTAGCGCAGAGTCCCTGGGCAGGGTCATTTAGTGTCTCTGTGGCTCCGCGTCCGCTTCAGTTGGGATGATTAGTGCACCTACCTCAGTTTTGGCCTCACTGCTGTGAGACTTATGTTTGCAGAGGGCAGAGAATGGTACCTGTGACACAGTAAGTGCCAGGTAAGTATTACCTGCTACCACAACAGTGGCTACCACAAAGTGGAGATGTCAGGTGACGTGGGGACTTGTCCCCAAGCCCCAGCAGCTGACTGGTCAACATTTCTCTTATCCCAGCTTGTGTCTCTCCCCCCACGCTCTGCCTCCGTGTGAGCAGAGCCACACGTCAGCTGGGGCTCTGACAATAATCAAGCGTTTGAGGAAAGACCTTCCAGAGCCTTATTATGGGGCCAGGCCCTGTCTGCGGTGCCGATTTCAGGCTGGCATCAGATGGGCATCAAAATTAGATTCCAGGGTAGAAAAACCAGCTAAAAACCCAGTCCTTGGGCTGGAAGGCTCTGAGTCCATCTTGCTTTGCTTCACAGTGGGAAATCATAGCCCTGGCTGGTGTGGCTCATCTGGATGAGTGTCCTCCCATGCACCAGAACGTCACCGGTTCAATTCCCAGTCAGTGCCCTGGGTTGCAGGCTCAATCGATGTTTCTCTCTCACATCGATCTTTCTCTCTCTCTCTCCCCCCGCTGTCACTCTCTCTAAAATATAAAAAATAGACAAACAGCCCTCGCTGGTTTGGCTCAGTGGATAAAGCGTTGGCCTGTGGACTGAAGGGTCCTGGGTTTGATTCCGATCAAGGGCACATGCCCAGGTTGCAGGCTCGATCCCCAGAAGGGGGCGAGCAGGAGGCAGCCGATCAGTGATTCTCTCTCATCATTGATGTTTCTATCTCTCTCTCCCTCTCCCTTCCTCTCTGAAATCAATAAAAATATATTTTAAAAAAATACACAAAGTGGTAATCACTGCTGATCATCCTTATGTCACAATGTAGCCATATTTGAGGATCTGAATTAAAATACTCCGGGGAGGGGTGGAGTTCTTCTAAATCTTTCCTTCAGGAGTGTCCTCTGTCTACTCCTCTTTGCCGCTGTCCCTGGAAGCTTTCCTGAAACTGCTCTGAAGTTGTGCGTCAGGTCCTTTCACATTGCCTTGCAAACAAAAGTTAGCCAAGACAGGCACACAGCCAGACTGGGGAGAGGTGTGCCTCCCCTCCCGGTCCTTCCTGAAGTGGATGGATTAGTCAGGGACCTGACACCCATTCTTTTTAAAAGGCTTAAATTACCAAAGTGGGGGAGGGGCCTCTGGGAGAAACTGGAGCCTACAAGTCACCTTTAAGTGAAGCAACTCCTCAGGCAAAATGGGGAACCTTGTGAGTTAAGACTTCCTCACCTCAGTGTGAATCAGTTTGTGGGAACCAGATCTGAGAGAACAAAAGGAAGAGAAATCACAATTAGCAGGAGCCCAGATGAGCTCAAGCATCCACTCTTTCCCCTTTTTTCTCTCTGGGCGATTGTGCCTCTACTTCCCCCTCACACACCGCTGGTCAGGGGACTGAATCAGGCAACGTTTCACCAGCATCCTCTGCATTTCCCAGGACTTAACCTATTCCCTTTCTTCCACCTGGATTACCTGTTCTGCTCCTAGCCCCCAACTCAGTTACGATTTTATTTGACCTTTAAAATTCAACTGGAAGGTCACTTGTCCTATGAAATCTCCCATCCTCCCTCCTAACTCCCTATCTACTTCTTTTATATCCAGCTCTTTTGACATTTTATTCTGGCATTTATTTATGTACATGTCGATTTGTGGACGAAAGGGGCCACATGCTAACCTGACAAACTCAGGGGAGGCCTGCATGGCGGTCTTGCAAACTCAGAGACCTAAAGTAACCACAAAGGATGGTCTGAAATTAAACTTTAACTAAAAGCAATTA
>NW_005365229.1:3517887-3525143 GCF_000412655.1 Myotis brandtii
TTTGCATCTATAATAACATACCCTTGAAATGTCTGGGTCACTTGTAACTTCCCTTTTTCTGGACCCCTTGGGGTACAACCTAATGTGCTGGGCACCAGGACAAATACCACAAATTCCTTCATTATCATGATGTTAATTGCTGAATCCACCTAAGTATGTGTCTATCCAATCCCAGGGGTCCCCCTCTCCACCCCCACCCCCCCCTTTGCTTTCTCCTGCCTCTCTAGTCTATCACCTATGGATTTCATGTAACCCACCTATGTCCCTTTTCTTTGATTGCAATTTATAAATACAGATGTAACCCGCCATTCTCCAGAGCATTATCTCCATTCATTGAGGTTCTGCTTCCCAGCATATGTCGACAGTTTGGCTCAAATAAACTCACAAAAATTCTTTACAGGTTTCAATGGTTTTTTACGTTAACAGATTCTATCATCAAATTGTAAACTAGGGCATGGGCGATATCGTGCTCCTCTTCAGGAGCCCAGCTCCTACTGAACTGCCTGGAGCACAGAAGTGTTCAATACATGTTTGTGGAATTAAATGGGGGAGGGAGGAGAACAGACTCTCTGGATTATGTTCAGGTGTTAGCCAGTGGAAGAGACCTTGGGCTGTGAGCATTGTTGAGTCGGATCTGGCCATTTGGCAGCCCCCCAACTCCATGCAGAATGCCAGGGCTCCTAATGTCACCTCCCGCCAAGACATGGAGCATATACAACAGAACCTCCTGCTTCTCAAAACCTCGAAGCTGGTTCTAGGACATCGTAAATGCCCTCGTAGCACTTTATAGAATGGATACAAACACTACACAAACATAAGAAAATGATCTTCGTTTATAATTCTTAAAAACGTTTTATGAAAAGCAACCTTGGTTTTCCAGGCTCCAAAACAAACATGCATCCCCACTGAGATGGAAGCTGCTTCTGGGTGGGAGAGCAGAGGGCTACCAGCTCATGCTTCAGAACCAGCTGCCTCGTCTTACAGCTGTGTGACCATAGGCCCGAGCCTGCCCTCTCTGTGCCTCCATTTCCTTTTCTGTACAAAGGACAACTTAATAATACTGACCTACTAGGATCCATGAGGCATCCAATAAAATGGTGCAGGTTAAGCCGCCTGCACACTGCCTGGGGTTTTGATGAGCTCAAGTGGCTGTCAGCTGAGTTTTCTTATAAAACCAGCATCCACACCATCTCTGGGGTTTTATCAGTCACCGATTAGACCTAGCAAATGATGTCATTCCTATCCATTCGTTCAATAAATACTGACGGAGAGCCTGCTGTGTGCCAAGCTGTGCTCTGGGCATGGGAAATGCAGCTGAGAACACAATGACCCCGCTCCCATCCATTTGTTCAAGAAATATCGTAAAGCGCCTACTGTGTGCCAGGCACATGCTAAGTGCTGGGGAAAAGCAGTGCTCTCTACCCTCATAGATGTGACAGTCAAGGTGGGAGAGAGACATTAGAAAAGAGTTTCAATCAAGCAGGTGGAGCTTATAGTAGGGAAAGACTGGGTGCACAGCTTAAACATTTTATTCTGTCCCTCAATTCATAATTGCATATCAAGGCATAAATGCTGTTCATGTTCTAGGTGAGTGGAGAAAACAGAGATTTGCTATAGTCTATGCTCAGTCAGAAAGCCTGCTAACTGCCTGTAAAAGCTCCACAGCAACAGAGGAGGCCTCTTCAGGAAAGGCGTGCCCAGCCCTGAACTGGGGGTAGGAACTCAGAGGCTGGAGCCCGTGGGCTGAGGGCTCAGGGAGGAGTCCACAACCTTCAGTGCCATCCTGTCAGCCTCAGGATTAACACCCTCCTTGAAGTTTGCAATCACTCCCCGTCCCAGCCCCAGCTCCAGGCAACCACTAATCTGCTTTCTGCCTGCAAATTTGCCTTTTCCAAACATTTAATACAAATAAAACCACTCGACAAAACTTGGGGGGGGGTGATTAAAATTAATGCTGAGAGATCTCTATACCTTTAAGTGTAAATCTTATCTTACTGTATGTAAGTTATACCTCAATTAAATTGTGTGTTCTTGTGGGTTTTTTAAAATATATTTTATTGATTTTTTTACAGAGAGGAAGGGAGAGGGATAGAGAGTTAGAAACACCCATGAGAGAGGGTGAGTCAGTGCCACACAATTTGTGACACTAGTTAGTTGTGTGTTTTTTAAATATATTTTATTTATTTTTTACAGAGAGGAAGGGAGAGGGATAGAGAGTTAGAAACATCCATGAGAGAGAAACATCCATCAGCTGCCTCCTGCACACCCCCTACTGGGAATGTGCCCGCAACCAAAGTATATCCCCTTGACCAGAATCAAACCTGGGACTCTTCAGTCCACAGGCCGATGCTCTAGCCACTGAGCCAAACTGGTCAGGGCATGTGTTGTTGTTTTAAACTTCCAGTGGCTTCCTATTATTTTGGGCTAAAATCCAAATTCATTTGCCTGGAGCCCTGCGAGATCTGGCATTAGCCTGGCCCTCCCACCTCAACCCTCCGCTTGCTCTGCTCTCCTTGCTGGCTGAACCTCCTCCTCCCGCCAAGCTCTGCCCTACCTCCAGGCCCTGCAGTGCCCTCTGCCTGCAAGGTTCTGGCCTTCATCTCCCCACAATTGTCCCTTCTTTCCTGTCCTTTATGTCTCCATCTAAATGGGCTCACAGAGGCCTTCCCTGCCAGTGACACTGTTCTCTCTCCTTCCTTCTTCCCAGCTCTCACCATGCTTGCATTGTTAAATGTCTACAGTATTTCACCATTAAAATCTAAGATCCTGCCTGGCCAGGCATGGCTCTTAGTGTTTGAGTGTGACCTATGAACCAGGAGGTCACGGTTTGATTCGTGGTCAGGGCACATGCCTGGGTTGTAGGTTCTATCCCCAGGAGGGGGCATGCAGGAGGCAGCCGATCAATAATTCTCTCTCATTATTGATGTTTCTCTCTCTCTCTCTCTCCCTCTCCCTCTCTGAAAGCAATAAAAACATTTTTTTTAAATCTAAGATTTAGGAGGGCAGGGCCAGTCTGTCTGTTTCATCAGCATCTAACACATAGGGGAGCTCAATCTGTTGAACCCTCCAATGATGGTGGAACCTGGATGAGGATGCTAAGAAGGGACCAAGGTATTCCAAATGAAGAACAGGTGTGCGCAAAGGAGACCGCCATGAGCCAATTAGAACTGCGGGTTTGGGCTTGTTAAAAGATAAACAGAGGCATGTTTAAACATGTAAGAGTTTACTTAAGTGAAAATCAATTCAAATCAGGCAGCACCAAACTGGAAAACTCCTATGGAGAACATGGGGAAGCAACACAAGGAAATTGACTGGCTATAGCTTAAAGCTTAGCTAACTGTTTATGATTGGTTGTTTATGATAGCACTTCGATTTCATAACCTTGAGGTTTACGTTTTGGTTTACTTTGTAGACAGTCACGGCATTAGAACCCCATCCGTCTAATGGCCTCCTTATTGAATCAATGAAACAGGCTGCTCAGTTCAAATGGAGAATTTCTGTGGCACTTATGTGCTTAGAACTTGGCAAAGGAGTAACAAACATCAAAGCAGGAAGAAGACAAAAGATCAGAACTCACCGGAGACTGCCTGCCACTTGCCAACTCCTCGTAGACATAGGGAAAGAGGACTTCAGAGGCACGGAAGCTGGCGGCAGGCCTTGGCTTGTTTGCTGATGATTCTTGGCAGCCTGGACATAAAGAACAGAAAGACCTAATCCTTCCACATCAATATATGTGCGTCAGGGGGGTAATTTAATCCCCGAGAGGAGCAGTCACTTTGAATGTGGTTAACTGAGGTGAACTCTGGTTCCGCCACAGGCCTCAGAGACGCTCTTGGGGCCCATTTGAGGTCACTGACTGTTAGTTCAGGTGTCAGCAGCCCTCTGAAGCCTTGCGGGAGAATCCGTCCCGTCCCCCTCTCCTAGTTTCCCGCGGTTGCCAGCAAGCCTTGGCGTTCCTTGGCTTGTGGCTGCCTCACTCCAGCCTCTGCCTGTCTTCACATGGCCGTCTTCCCTCTGTGTATCGCTAGGTGTGTGTCTTTTCTTATAAGGACACAGGTCAGTCTGTTTTTAGGACCCACCCTACTCCAGTATCACCTTATCTTAACGTATACATCTGCAAGGATCCTGCTTTCAAAAAAAGGTCACATTCTATGGTTTGGGGAAGGGTGCGAATTTGGAGGGGACACTATCCAACCCGGTACACTGACCCTGAGTGGCTCTTAGGAGTAGTGGCTCAAACCAGGGCCTGAGTTCAAGCACTAATTGTACTGACTGTGGACCTGGCCCTGAGTGCCCATGGCACCAAAAGTCAACCAGACTTCTACTGGCTCCTAGGTGCACTGGCACCAACAGATGCCACCGAACCCTGGACACTGCCTTGGACCAGAAGCCTGAAAAGAAGTATCCTCTCAAAAGAATCCTGAAGCCCTAACCTGTTTGGCTCAGTGGATAGAGCGTCTGCCTGCAGACTGAAGGGTCCCAGGTTCGATTCCAGTCAACGGCATGTACCTTGGTTGCGGGCACATCCAGAGGGTGTGCAGGAGGAGCTGATCAATGTTTCTCTCTCATCGATGTTTCTAGCTCTCTATCCTTCTCCCTTCCTCTCTGTAAAAAAATCAATAAAATGTATTTTTAAAAAAAGAATCCTGAAGTACATGCTACAAAATAACAGGCCAGTTCCGTGGGCTTCCAACTTGTGTAGGTTCACAGGGCCTGTGCACAGAGGGGTTCCATGCTAGCTTTCATACTCTGCTCTCAACATGTTGAAATTCTTAATATTTTAACAAGGATCCTTGCAAATTATGCAGCTGACCTGCCTGTCCTCTTCCAAAATGTCAAGCTCAGTTGGTTAGAGCATCACCCCAATACGCCAAGGTTGAGGGTTCAATTCCTCGTCAGGGCATACACAAGAAGCAACCAATGAATGCATAAGTGGAACAACGAATTGATGCTTCTCTCAGTCTCTCTCTCCTTTTCTCTCTCTCTAAAATCAATCAAAAAATTTCATAGCCCTGCCAGTGTTGCTCAGTGGTTGAACACTGACCCATGAACCAAGAGGTCTCCAGTACAATTCCCGGTCAGGACACATGCTCAGGTTGCAGGCTCCATCCCCAGTAGGGGACATGCAGGAAGCAGCCTATCGATGATTCACTCTCATCAATGTTTCTATCTCTCTATCCCTCTCTCTCTAAAAATCAGTATAAATTTTTTTTTTTTACAAAAACATCATTAAAGTCAAAGAAAGGCTGAGGAGCTGTTTCAGATTCCGGAAGACCAAAGAGACATGACAATTAAATGCAACTCCTAGATTGGATCCCAGATGTGGGGAAAATAGCATCAAAGGACTGTTAAAATATTAAGCTATGTAAATTTGAGGATCTAATTGGTTTTATTAAATGATTCCAAAATCAGGCAGCACCCCATCTAGCAATTAGAAAGAAGATCCAAGGAGATGTACAAAATGAAAGCCTTTTATGGACAGAAGAGGGAAAAGTGTGGATTATTTCAGGCAAGATCACCTCCTTCAAGAGACAAAAGGGATCTATCAGGCAGATGTCAATATAAGAATGTCCAAACCTGTAGAGAATTTTTATGATAATGTATTTGAGCCAGAGAATATGCCTATAAGCAAGATCTCAAAAGACTGAGGAAAATGCTCCAGAGAATAACAGTTTGCAGTTTCTTTCATGCTTTTGAGATTAAGGAGGGATCATAGGGAAGATTAAATGAAGGTGGGAGAAAGCAAGGCACGGATCAATCGAATTACAGGATAGTTAAGATTTGTGCTCTCATGAAGGAGGGGGCTGAAAGAAGGAATTTCAAAGGTGTGTTAACCATGCACAGAAACAGAGGGCATGGCTTGCTTAAGGCAAAGATAAGCCTTTTACTAGGGCGTTATATGCCTGGGGCATGACTACCCACCATGACCTGCCGGTGCTGGGCTGTATATCTGGCGCTTCGGCCAGACAGGTCATGCTGTGCTGTATGTTCCTAAAACACATAGATAGGAAGGTACTGACATCAGGCCAGGCCTTGATTTATGGTCTCATGGCCCCTTCCCAGCACGCAGGCCTTCTTTCTCAGAAGGCCCGGAAGTCTCATTCCAAATTTGGGAGACAAAGGACTGGAAAAAGTATAAATAAAGAGAGTTTCCTCCATATTGGGGGGCCCAGAATTTGAAAGACACATTTTCTCTGGGCCTCCACAGAATTTAATAATATGTAACTCTTGCAGTAGGCGCTGCAGTTCAGCCTCTGCTTCGGCGGGGTGCTGTAACTGTAGTCAGCTGGCCAGCTTAATAAAGGCTCTTAAATTTAAATTCTGAGTCGGTGGTCTATCTCGCTGAGTGAACCCATAACACTGCCCAGTTAAGAATTTGTGATCAGAACCACTTTTTGTCTACACACATTGCCTCTGTAGTGCTGACCAGGAAAATCAGGCTGACAGTGTAAGATTACCTTCCTGAGAGGGGCTGAAATTGCAATGTGGTGATGTGGTACTTAGCACAAGTGACTCCATTTGGGGCCTCTTGGGTCTTTTTTAATGGGACATTATAGGGACAGCTGGCAACATTCGAATGTGAACTGTGGATTAGTTCATAGAACTCTACCAATATGAAATGTCCTGATTTTATTGGCCTGTGGTGATGTAAGAAGGAAGACACAGAGGGGATAAATGGTGATGGAAAGTAAATAAAGTTTTAAAAAATGTCCTTGTTGGTAGAAGGTACATAGTGAATTACTGAGGGGAAGGACCATGATGTCTGCAACTTGGCTGCAAGTGGTCCAGGAAAAATAATGCATATGAATAAAGTACAAATATTGAAGCAAAAGGGTCAAACATGAACAACTGGTAAAGATAAGTAAAAGTTATAACAAAGTTCTTTCTATTGATCTTGCAATCTCTGTAGGGTTGAAATTACATCAACATTAAAAGTTCCGGCCACCACCCCAACGCCACGTCCCCTGCGAAGCTCAGTAAATTACGGACGAGACCCCGCCACACCCCGAGGAGGGAAGGTACCGATTCGGTCGGCGCTGACAGCAGCCTCCAGAGCCCGAGAGTAACGTGGGTGGAGCCCACGTGACCGGAGGCCCGCGTCCAACATGGCGGCCTCCATGGGTCGCTGGCTCCTCTTCCTCATGCTGCTCAGCTTCCTCTGGGACGCGTCCGGCGGCTTGGGTTGGGGGTGAGTACAGCTCCCGGAGACCGTGGGGGAGACGCGGTGAGCCGGGTTCGGGGGGACCCCCGCCCGG
>NW_005365229.1:3525849-3552140 GCF_000412655.1 Myotis brandtii
TCCGCATGGCCACCGGCGAGTGCCTGGGGAACGTGGTGAGCGACGGGCGGCGGGTGAGCAGCTCCGGGGGCCTGCAGAACGCGCAGTTCGGGATCCGCCGCGACGGGACCCTGGTCACCGGGTGAGGGGGCAGGAAACCCCGTGACTGTCGTGGGTAGAGGGCCTGAGGTTGGGGTTGTGTCCGTCCTGCCATGTTCAGCTCAAGCTAATCAAGCTGAGCCTCCGCTTCCTCGTCTGCAGAAGGGGGTGAGGAATACCCTCCTTGCAGGGCTTAGCTGTCATCCACTGTCATGGAGCGCTTGTTGGTATAGGGGACTGTGCACTGGGGACACGTGGAGCAACGAACGAATACACACAGTCTTTGCCTTCAGGGACCTCTCCCATTACTAGGAAAAATAAAAGCCAGGGAGATCATTAAGATGAATTCAGATTGTGTATGTGCGGTGAAGCAATGAACCTGGTGAACCGGTTGTAAATAGAGTGTTGATTTTAGGAAGGGAGATCAGGGAAGGCTTGTTGGAGAAGGTGACCTTTGAGTGCAGGCCTGAAGATGAGTCACACGTCAGCCAGGGTCAGACCTGGAGGAAGAGCATTGCAGTCAGAAGGAACAGCAAACGCTAAGGCACAGAGGGGCTTGGTGTGTATGAGGGTCGGAAGGAAGGAGCAGAGTATCAGAGGATGGCAGGACTGACTTTGAGACGATACTGGAGGGCCATAGTGGAAGCAAGGAGGTCAGTTAAGAGCTGTACTGGCATCGGGTGGTAGCTTGGCCAGGACAACGGA
This sequence comes from Myotis brandtii, assembly GCF_000412655.1. Lineage (NCBI taxonomy): Eukaryota > Metazoa > Chordata > Mammalia > Chiroptera > Vespertilionidae > Myotis > Myotis brandtii. The sequence goes on from NW_005365229.1 coordinate 3,526,633, forward strand.
CTGTGTAGACCAGCGGTTCTCAACCTGTGGGTCGAGACCCCTTTGGGGGTCGAACGACCCTTTCACAGGGGTCGCCTAAGACCATCGAAAAACACATATATAATTGTATATTGTTTTGTGATTAATCACTATGCTTTAATTATGTTCAATTTGTAACAATGAAAATACATCCTGCCTATCAGATATTTACATTACGATTCATAACAGTAGCAAAATTACAGTTATGAAGTAGCAAAGAAAATAATTTTGTGGTTGGGGGTCACCACAACATGAGGAACTGTATTAAAGGGTCGAGGCATTAGGAAGGTTGAGAACCACTGGTGTAGACTGTTTATAAGGCTGCTTTTGGGATTAGGACCAGGCAGGTTCCTGAGGCAGGAGGAGAAATCAGGCAGTCAGGCTGTTGGGGGTGGGGTGGGAAAGGAGCCCCACTACCCAGAGCTGCCCCTGCTGGTAAGTGAACCTCACACCTTCCCTGTGTCCAGGTACCTGTCTGAAGAGGAGGTGCTGGACACTGAGAATCCATTTGTGCAGCTGCTGAGTGGGGTCGTGTGGCTGATTCGAAATGGAAGCATCTACATCAATGAGAGCCAGGCGACTGAGTGCGATGAGACACAGGAGACAGGTGGGGTGGGGGTGGCCACAGTGCTCCTGAGAACCAGGACCAGAGGGGTCGTGGGGGAAGTCTTTCAATCAGTACTACTCTAGGTTCTGGGGGTCAGGGATTAAGACAGATAGGTGCCTGCTCAATATATGAGAGAGAAAATAGATACATCATTTGCTAAAAAGAAGTGGTAAGTGCTAAGAGAAAAATAAAATTGGGAGAACGAGGATAGGTGGAGGAAAGGAACTACGGGCAAAATATGGAGAAGTGCTGCTAAAATGTTCGTGGACCAGCAGCATCTGTGTCACCCAGGAGTTTACTTATGTTATTTATTTTTAGTATATCTTTTTTGATTTCAGAGAGGAAAGGAGAGGGAGAGAGAAGGCGAAATATCATGATGAGAGAGAATCATTGATCGGCTGCCTCCTGCACGCCCTAACAGAGATTGAGCCTGCAACCCGGACATGTGCACTGACTGGTGAATGCAACTGTGACCTCCTGGTTCATAGGCTAATGCTCAACCACAGAGCCACACTGGCCGGGCCCAGGAACTTGTTTTAAATGCAGAATTTCAGGCCTCCTTCAAACCTACAGGATCAGAATCCCTGGGGGTGAGGCCCAAGCTTGTGTTTTACCAAGGCCCCTGGGTTATTCTGATGGACACTCAAGTTTGAAAACCACTGGAGTGTGGAATGCTGGGGCAGGAAAGGGACACCATGGCTCTAATGTGGAAATGAGCTGGGCCCAGGAACTTGTTTTAAATGCAGTACTTCAGGCCTCCTTCAAACCTACAGGATCAGAATCCCTGGGGGTGAGGCCCAAGCTTGTGTTTTACCAAGGCCCCTGGGTTATTCTGATGGACACTCAAGTTTGAAAACCACTGGAGTGTGGAATGCTGGGGCAGGAAAGGGACACCATGGCTCTAATGTGGAAATGAGCTATTTTAGACTGAGCAGTCAGGGATGGCCTCACGGAGGTGGCGTAGATCAGGAGGAGCAAGCTGTGGGAAGAGCTGAGCAGAAGCGCAGTCCAGCAGAGGGAACAGAAAGTGGCTGCAGGGTGATGAGAGGGAAGCCCCGGGAGATGCAATAGGAGAGCAGGCCAGGATGGTCACGCTGGGCCTTGGGAAGGTGTTTGGATATTGCTCTAAGAACAGTGGAAGCCATAAGAGCTTTTCAGCTGGAGGCTGACATGACTTGATGTACACTTAAAAGTCCTTTGGCTCCTATGTGAGACTGACTGCAATGGGGCAGGGGGAGGCGGGGAAACACTGGATGGCATGGACTGGCAGGAAGTGGCAGACAGAGCCCAGAGGCCTCCCGAAAGGCCCGTGATCAGCCCAGCTGCTTCTCTTTCAGGTTCCTTCAGCAAATTTGTGAATGTGGTATCGGCCAGGACGGCTGTGGGCCATGACCGGAAGGGGCAGCTGGTGCTCTTCCATGTGGATGGGCAGACGGAGCAGCGGGGGTGAGTGCCAGGAACCAGAGCCTCAGGGTCTTGGGTTAAGTCCGCTTTGAGGAGCTTGCACCCACCAATGGCTGCCCTCTGACCAGCTGTCACCTGGGGATGCTCACACCCATCTGTCCCCTGCCTTCCTGTGGTCTGTACCACTTCCAAGAGCTCATCATCCTCCACACACTTCCTCTCAGGCTCCCCAGTTTACATCTCCCCCCTCCTGAGTCTCAGTTGGGGTGAAAGGAAATGATCACAAAGTTAGCAGGGAGAAGACCCCAATTCCAGTCCAAGCTCAGCTATCTGCCAGCTCTGTGGCCATAGGCAAGTCACTCAACCCCTCTGGGCCACAGTTTCGTGCTCTGTAAAGAGAGTGTATTATTGTGCTGTTGCTGTGTAAGAAATGAGCACCCATTTGTTCATCATAGTTCTGTAGGTCAGGAGTCCAGAGGGCTCACTGGGCTCTGTGTTCAGGACATCCCGCAGACAAGAGTCAAGCCGTTGGCCAGGCAGGGCACTTATCTGGAGCTTCTGGGAAAGAACCCTCTTCCCAGCTGATTTAGATTGCTGGCAGAATGCAGTTCCTTGCAGTTGTAGGACTGAGGTCTGTGTATCCTTGTCGGCTGCCACCTGGGGCCTCGGCTCCTACAGCTGCCCACATTTCGCCTTGTGTGTACCCTCCCCATCTTCAGGCCAGCAGAGATGTGTCAAATCCCTCTTATCCCCTTGTATTTCCAATCTCTCACTTCCTCTTCCACCACTGCATTTTTTTTTAACCCTCACCAATTGGTTTTTAGAGAGACAGGAAGAGGGAGAGAGAGAGAGAAAGAGAAACATCAATGTAAGAGAGAAACATTGATCTGTTGCCTCCTGCACACACCCAAACAGGAAGCAAACCTGCAACCTAGGCATGTGCCCTGACTGGGAATCGAACCCACAACCTTTTGGCATATGGGACAATGCTCCAACCAGCTGAGCCTCCAGCCAGGGGTCTGCTTTTAAGGGCTCTTGTGATTCCATTGGGCCCACTCAAATAATCCAGGACAGGGTTCCCATTTGTTGACAGCTATGCCATGTAGTGTAACAATCTTGGGAGCGAGATCTCTCATTATATTCGCAGCTTCTGGGATTAGGATGGGCGTCTTTGTGGGGCCATTTAGAAATTTGCCTGCCACCATGGACATGATACCATAATCTTGGGAGTGATCTCATTATATTCACAGTTTCTGGGATTAGGATGGGCGTCTTTGCGGGGGGCATTTAGAAATTTGCCTGCCACCATGGACATGATACCATCCACCACGGGAAGTAAGAAGAATTAAACCGAAATGGTGGTGGGCACTGTCAGCAGTGCTGCTCTTGTGTTGCAGCATTAACCTGTGGGAGATGGCGGAGTTCCTGCTGAAACAGGATGTGGTCAACGCCATCAACCTGGATGGAGGGGGCTCCGCTACCTTCGTGCTCAATGGGACCTTGGCCAGTTACCCGTCAGATCACTGGTAAACACACCGGAGTCCCCTTCTTGAGGTCTAAGTCCAGGCCTGTCCCTGTCTCATTCAACAAATACTGAGTACCGGCTATGTGCCAGGCCCTGGGAGGAGCAGTGAGCAGGAGGAGCTGAGATCCCTGCCTCTCACTCCGTACAGGAAGTACACATAGTGTACCAATACTACCTAAGCTGGTGAAAGGGGGTTGATTAGTCAGGAAAAACCTCTCTGAGGATAATGAAGCATGAGCTAAGATCTAAAGGAAGAAGAGGTGGGTAGATGGGGGGGAGCGAGGGTGGAAGAGCCTTCTGGGTATGAGAACAGCATGTGCAAAGGCCCTGGGGTGAGAGGGACTGTGGGGGTTGGGAACCTATAAAAGTTTGGAGATGGGACAATGGAGAAAGGCAGCACTCGTAGGCTGCAGTAGGGGGTTGGAGGGGTCGGCTGGGGATGGTCAGTACCCCAGCTTCTTCAAACACTGTGTCCCCTTGCAGCCAGGATAACAACATGTGGCGCTGTCCCCGAAGTGTGTCCACTGTGGTGTGCGTGCACAAGCCCCGCTGCCAGCCGCCTGACTGCAACGGCCACGGAACCTGTGTGGAGGGCCACTGTCAGTGCACGGGGCATTTCTGGCGGGGCGCCGCCTGCGACGAGCTGGACTGTGGCCCCTCCAACTGCAGCCAGCATGGGCTCTGCACAGAGAGTGAGTGGAGGCTCTGGGGAGGCAGCTCTCACCCGGGCTCCCAGGTCTCTGCCCAGTTCTGCCTGGGCCCTCACCTGACCTTCTCGGTCTTGTCTTGGCAGCTGGCTGCCGCTGCGAAGCTGGATGGACAGGGTCCAACTGCAGTGAAGGTAAAAGCCACAGGCCGGCCCCGCCCCAGCCCTGGGCACATGGGGAGAGGGTGAGAGCGGCAGCTGCCTTCATCCTTACCTCTCGGTCTGCCCGCCGCTTGCCTCTTGCTCTCGCCTCACATGTAAATCACTGCATTGTTGTGCAGGGGCTGCTGCAACAAATTCTACGAACTGGGCAGCTTAAAACAGAAATATATTCTCACACTTCCAGAGGCCAGAACTCCAAAATCAAGGTGTCCTCAGAGGCATGCTCGCTACAAACTGGGCAGCTTAAAACAATAGAAATATATTCTCACACTTCCAGAGGTCAGAACTCCAAAATCAAGGTGTCCTCAGAGGCATGCTCCCCCTGAAAGGTCTAGTGGAGGATCCGACCTCTTGCAGCTCCTGGTGGCTTCTAGCATTCCTTGGCTTGTGGCCTCATCGCTCCAATCTCTGCCTCCATCTTCACATGGCCTCCCTGTGTGTTCAGTCTCCCTCTCTGTTATCTTACCAAGGACCCCTGGTCACTGGATTTAGGGGTCACCCTAAATCTAAAATGATCTCAAGATCCTTAACTTAAGTGTATCTGCAGAGACCCTATTTCCAAATAAGTTCCGTTTACAAGTTCTAGGAATTAAAGCGTATCTTTTGGGGGGACACAGTTCAACCCACTACAACTATCTACAGCTTAAACCCTCCGGTGGTTTTCTTTCACACTTAGTGAAAAACCCGAACTGCTCAGTGTGACCTGCCAGGCCCTGGGTGCTCCGGCCCCTCCCTGCTCACTGTGCCCTCTGCTCCTCTAAGTCTCAGCCTAACGTCGTGTCCCCAGGGACCTCCCACCACCACCCCCTCAGTGGTTTGCTGCTGCCAAGAGGTCACATCCCTGCGGTGTTTGTCCTCGCTTGCACTTTGATGTTTGCTTTCTAGCTTGCTGGCCACCTGCCCTCCTAGACTCAAAGCTCCATGAGAGAGAGCACAGTTTCAGGGAGAATATATGAGCCTAAAGGCCACTCGGGTGACTGAGGTCCATCTGCCACCTGTGGGCCCATCTGGGAGAGATAGGGCCAGTTTTTGCAAAGACCCCCCTTTCCCCATCCCAGCTTGCAGCAATGACTCCTTCGGGGAGGATTGTGCCAAGAAGTGTCAGTGCCAGAATGGAGCTGCCTGTGACCCAGTTTGGGGGACCTGCACCTGTCCCCCTGGCTTCACTGGAGACAGCTGTGTTCAGGGTAAGCTAGATGGGCCCCTGAGTCAGCCAGGAGGGAGCACCACCCTGGGAATGTGTGTGTAGCGGCTACAACGCTCCTTTAGCCGGACTCTGTGCACACCTTGGGCCTATCCTGTCGGTTCAGGGAGAGGCCCTGCCGCTGGCACCTCCACTTCCATCTTCCTGCCGCCTCACTGCAGAGTGTCCCCTCGGCTGGCACGGGCCAGGCTGCCAGAGGCCTTGTGAGTGTGAGCACGAGTGTCCCTGCGATCCCCAGACCGGCAACTGCAACCTCACCCAGGCTCCCAACCTGAGCAGCATTCTCTCCCGAGGTACGGCCTCTCCTGACCCCACCCCACCCCCACCCCCACCTCGGGAGCAGGGAAGGGCGGACCCAGACCCTCCCGGACCCTCAGCCTCACCCTGGTGTCTTACAGTGAAACAGTGTCTCCAGCCATCCCAGGTCAGCCTGCAGACAAGAGAATTCTCCCTCCTCACTGGGTAGGTGCTTTGCTGGGACCTGGGGCAGGGGTGGGAGGAGACCCCTCCCTCTACCTCCGAGGGACAGGGCAAGGCCAGCAGGTGGCAGCTGGGCACCCAAGTGATAGTCCTCCAACGCGAGCACAGAGAGAGTCACAGCGGATGCTCAAAGGGATCTGGTGAGAAGGACCCTGGTCAGCACCCCAGTGGGAGTGGAGGGGGCCAGGCGTAGGCTTATTGTCCCTTGGTTGTGACACGGCTTGTTCTCAGCTCCTGGTCCAGAAGCACCAGGCCCCACGGAACTTGAATTATTCCTCGGGCACCTGTGTGCGCTCAGGCCTTGTGTTGAGGCTTTGCTTTCAAGCCTAACCTCAGGGAAGAGGGTGTATCCACCCCCAGAGTTTTTGCCTTATCGGTCTGGGAGGAGCCTGAGCATCTGCATTCCAGGTGATGCCAATCCCGTGGTTCTCGCCTCCCATGGCCCCCAGCCTGGGTGCCGGCCTGACCCGCCCCACTCAGCCCCCTCCTGGAAACCAGGTGTGGGTACGAAGGAAGAGCTCCCCAGCACCGTTCCAGAGGCAGCCCTGGGAGCTCATCGGTAATGCGGATGCCACGTCCCTCCTGGGATCCTGACCCAGCGTGTCTGGGTGTGGTGAGGCCTGGAGAAAACCAAAAATGTGCTTTCAAAACGCACCAGAGCAGGGACAGGAGCTCCAGCCCCTGGCCTAAAGCTCAGGCTCCTGAGGGCCTCTTCCCCCCCACACACACCTAGAACCCATTGGCAACCATGGGGAGCCCTGGGGGCTGAAGGGCATGGCTGCAGGTCCTGCACCCAGCAATCTACCAGTGTTCACTTTCACCTTGAGAGCTGCAGCTGAAGATTTATAAGAAGAAAAAACGATCATTGAAATACTGCGCCCTGTGCCCGCCCTCCCTGCCATGGAGGAGGGGGTTCTCCCTGCTCCGTCTGCTCTGAGGACCTGGAGAGAGTCCAGCCTCTGGTCAGCAGGCATCCCATGGAGCACAGGATGCAGACTGATGCCTCCCAGGCTGGATTAAGTCGTTTGAGTTGATCTTCACAGTTTAGCATTTTTAAAAGATTAACATCTGAAAATCAGTAACATTCATGTAAAACCCCTTTTGTTAATAGTTTCTCTTGATATATCAGATAGATCCGCATAGCATCTATCCGCACTGCTCCCTGAACATGTGTCTGGATGGACCTCAGCCGCACAGGCCCATTTGCTCCTTGACGGTCCCTGTGTGGTCCCTGCAGGCCTGACGCAATGCCCCTGTTGTGGGTGGAAGAGCGAAGTAGGAGGGAGGAACATCCCTCCAACACTCCCACAGCCCTGAGTCGGCCCCACAGGCCCCACTCAGGATTTCTCTCCTGTCCTCAGGACCACCTGTCTGGCCCTCACCCTGGCCCTGGTTTTCCTTCTGCTGATCAGCATAGTGGCGAACGTGTCCTTGCTCCTCGGTTCGAGGGCAGAGCGGAGCCGGCACCTGGATGGGTCCTATGTCTACCACCCGCTGCAGGAGATGAACGGGGAGCTCTCGGCTGCCGAGAAGGAACAGCCGGGTGAGACCTGCAACCCCTTCAAGGACTGAACGACCCAGCTGCCCACCATGGCCTGTTTGGAGGCTCATTTTGACGCTGTCTGGCTTCTGCAAGGGATAGTCCAAGGCCACTGACTCTGGGTGGCCTCAGCCCCAGGGCCAAGCCAAGCTTCTGATAGCAGGTATGCCTCAGCCCCTCACCTGGCCCTCAGCCCTCTCGCCTGGATGTCTGCCATGGCAGGAGCAACCTGAGCAACACAGTGTTCCCGAGACACTGCTCCTTCCCCGCCTGCCTGTGTCTGCTGCCATGAGGCCCGTCCCCCAGGGCCTCCGCCAAAGAGCCTCCAGCCTCCTGGGGCCGGCCACCAGCGAATGGAACTCACCGTGACCAAGTGGGGGGTGCCAGCCGGCCCCCTTGCACTGGGGTGGATTAAAGAAACAACGGCCATGTCACGGGACCCTTTTCTATAGACCTCATCATGGCATTTGCCAACTAGAATTCAGTTTCCTATCACAGGAAACTCCTTAGAAGGGACGGGGGATGAAATGTTTACAGGCTTTCTATTTTGTCATCCTACCACCCAGAGGGTTTTTATACCTCTTGAGTAAATTTACATAATTAAAGGAGCCCTAAGGCAGTGGCTGAATTCTGAATCATGGACTTGAGAGTGCTCCTGGGTCTTAATAGGCAGGGCTCTGCCCTGAGCAGGCAGCCCCCAGCACCTCCAGCTCACTGATGTATCTGTTTATTTCATGTGCACCTGAGTCACCTGGAGACCTTATTAAAATGTAGATTCTGGCCCAGAGCTGAGTGTCTACGTCTAACAAGCTCCCAGGTGGTGCCGAGGCTGCCCCTGACCACACTTTGAACGGAAAAGGTTTAGTGCACATTGTATTTTAATAGAATTTAAATTAATTACCAGTGTTTAAAAGTCAGAGAGGTAGTAGCCAGGCTGATGCCCTCATGAGGCAACAGCTGGCCAGAGCTGAGACTGTGCAGCCCCATCTGGCCCTCCACTCATCGCAGCCCCAGCAGCCAGCTCCCCTCACCTGTGACCTCCAGCCTTGTGAGTATTAGAGTTTGTAAGGGTCTTCAGGAAGCCTGGCAGGTTACCCCCTACCCCGTCCCATGAATATGTGCTTAGCAGTTGTTCTGGGAGGGGAGATGGAGACAGCTTTCAGGAAGTCTTCAGGTAAACCCATGCACATGATGGACTGCGTGTTTGTGTCATCATCCCCCAATTTCTACGTTGAAGCCCTAACCCGTGTGATGGCATTAGGAGGTGGGGCCTTTGGTTTAGGTGGGCTGGTGAGGGTGGTGCCCTCCTGATGGTGAAATGGGAAAATTGAACTGGAACTCATGGTGTTCCTCTGGGCAAGATGGTTCCTGGATTCTTGTCCAGTCCATGGACAAAAGGTGGTATAGTAAAAGGTGGAAATTTATTGAGAAACAAGTATAGACTCCCACGTGGAGAGAGGGAAAGAGTAGACTAAGTCCCTTTTTTCCAACTCTTTATAAAGGCTGCAGTTTTTTGTGCCTGATATCCCTTCTGATTAGGTCACTATAGCAACTTCAGAGCTCAAACCTCATGTGAGATACCTGAGGTTCCCTCCTCCTCCCTTATTGTTTTCCTATTCCCTTTGGGCTATCCTCTTCCCTCTCTGAATGAGGGGCTTCCTTCCCTTTATTCTGTAAATGTACACCTTCTGCAGCTCCCAGCTCCCTTATTCTATGGAAATGTACTTTCTGCAGCTCCCATCTCCCTTATTCTATGGAAATGTACCCTTTGCAGCTCTATAGCCCTGTGCTTTTTCCATGGACCCTTAATTCCTAAAATTTTCTAAACCTGCCTATTTCACCCGTAAAACCTCCTTTCAATGGGAGTGGCACCCATGACAAAAGGAAGAGACCAGAGAGCACCCTCCCCACCTGCTCACACAAAGTGAGATGGCAGCGTCTACAAGCCAGCCTGCCAGGAACCAAATGTGCCAGCACCTTGATCCTGGACTGCCAGCCTCAAAACTGTGAGAAATAAGTGCCTGTGCTTTGTAAGCCACCCAGTCTGTGGTACTTATCATAGCAGCCCTGAGACATGGTGTAACTAGTAGTTCTCTAGTGCAGCCGAACCAGTCCAACAACCAGTTACTGCTTATCATGAAAAATAATCATCTCTCATGATCCTGGGTCAACTGGGTGCTTCTGTTGATCTGGGCCAGGGACAGTGACTTCCCCCGGGCTCACCTGTGAGAGCGGGGGCTGGGCTGGGAGGCCGGAGCTGAGGGAGTCATGTTCCAGGTGGTGTCTCGCCCTCCAGGAGGCGGCTGGGGAATGTGGAGGGTGACAGGGATTGCAGAAGAGAAGCATGGGAGGCCTTTTGAAACCTCGGCTCAGAAGCAATGTAGCCTCGTTTCCACCACATTCTATCAGATAAAGTCCCCAGGCCTGGATTTCAGGGGAAAGAAGACGGACTCCACCCCTTAATGAGAGGAGCTGCTAAGAGAGGGGAAAGGAGCCCATTACTGTGATCGAGTTACTATAAAGCGGGTCTGTTTCACTTTCGAAAGGAGGAATTCAGAATGGCTGGTGTGGCTCAGTGGTTGAGCTACCACCATGAACCCAGGAGATCACAGTTGATTCCTAGTCAGGGCGCATGCCCGGGCTGCGGGCTCAATCCCCAGTAGGATCTCTCATCGATGTTTCTCTCTCCTTCTCCCTCTCCTTTCCTCTCTCTGAAATCAATAAAAAACATTAAAAAGAGAGAGAGAGAGAATGTCATAGGCCAGTTCTCAGCCTCCAAGTTCCTGGAAGGATGTCTGTGGGTCAGTGGGTCTGTCTGGCCCCTAAAGATGGGGATAGATGAGTGGGGAGCCACTGTGCCAGCCTGGGACATTCCCTTCAGGGTGCTGCGTTCAGTCCTCTGGCCAGAGCCACAGAACCATTGACCTTCGGCATGTCGGTCAGGCACCCGGTGAACCCACAGCCCACAGCTCTCCAAGCCACTGGAGGTGCCACCTCCTCACAGCCCCTCGCCCAGTCTGTGCCCCCTGTTGGAGGGAAGAAAGGGAAGGTGGCAGGGCGTTCTCAGCATGTCCGGGAACTTAGGAACAGCCGCTTGTTCTGAAAGGACAGAATGGGACTGACTCCGTTTTATACTGCGTCCTCCATCTTGTATAGCTGTGTCCCTGACCCCTCTTCCAAGAAAAAAAACCACAGAATGTGTCAGTTACCCAGCCCGCCCTTAAATCAGCCAATGGGAATGCAAGGGGAACTAACCTAAGGCCAAAAGTATGCTGACCACCCCCTGTCTTTGTGTAACCAGACCCTAGCCACACCACACCCTGCCTTTGCGTCACTAGCCCCTAGCCCTCACCCAACCAATTAGAAGTATGCCCCCACCTCCCGACCCCAAGCCCTATAAAATCTTTGTTCTCTTGAGACTCAGGGCTCTTCGAATGCTGCCGCTGCGTCAGTAGGAGCGGAGAGACCGGGCTCGAGCTTGAATAAAGGCTCTTTGCTTTTGCATCGAACTTGGCTTCCTGGTGGTCTTTGGAGATCTTAAAATCTGGGCATAACAGTTCAAGGAACCAGGTGATGCTGGTTTTCATTCCTCCTGGGAATGTAAGCAAAACTGCATTCCTCCAGGGAGCTTGTGTTCCAACACCTGGAAGGTTCATTTTGTATTTTGCTTTCTTTATGGACCAAGCAGCCCTGCGCTGCTTTGATGATCAAGAGTAGGACACAGTGGCAAGAGCTCAAGCCAGTTTCCGGGCACCTTAGGATCATTTCGGCATATTCCTCAGGCCAGTTCCCAAGCCTGGCTGCAGTCAGAATGTATCCCCAGGAATGTTCTAGGATTGCAGACTTCTGGGCCCCACCCCAGACCCCTGAGTCAGGAGCAGAGGGCTCCGGGGATCTACAGGGAGCACCCCCAAGGCTCTGAGGCAACGGGCTGTGCAAGGCCTTGTCCTCCAAGCGCCAGCCTCTGCAGGGGCTTCTCTGCCTGTCCTTGGCTGAGTTGGCAATGCCAGTTCTGTGCACAGGCTTGCTGGGCTTCGGGCTCGAGGCAGAACCTGAAGAGGGCTTGTGGCGTGCCAGAGGGGTCCCTCGTTCAGTAGCTGGGACATTCCTTCCCTGTGGCCCTAAGGATTTTTTTATTTTTTTTTAGTGTGTCATGAGGGTATCTATTATCTTTGCCCGACATCCAGCCCCTCTTTTAATATCTGCCCCGTCTGAGGCTGGGTCCTCCCAGCAGCAGAACCTGAGACAAGGATGTGAGGGCAAGTAGAGTATTTGGGAGGTGACCCCAGGAATCCCTGGATGAGGGGAGAAGGGAAGGCAGCCTGTACGTGGTACGTTAGTGAGCAGTTCCCTACCTTGGGCAGCCAGGCTCACGGCTGGGGCCTCTAGGAAAGGGGAGCTGGTGTGTTTACGAGCCAATACTAATTTATCATGGGTTGAGGGCTGCTCCTGGGGGTTAACTGGCATTTCCTTCCTGCTCTACGAGGGCCACAAGCCTTCATCAAGTTGCTTTGGGGCACTACCTCTTCCCCATTTTCCATCCTTGTGGCTTGGCTGGCACCCCTCCTCCCCCCCGCCAAGTCCAGATGGCATCAGTGAATGGTTCAGAGACAGGCCTATGTCCCAGTTGACCAGTCAGAGCTCAGAGCTCACCCTGGAACTTCTGCAGGGACCTGGGGGGAAAAAACTCCACTGGGATTATCCAGCTTCCAGGGTATGGGCCACGTGGAGGAGGAGAGCGAAGCCAACATGGAGAATGGAACCAAGAGAGAAGGGGGATATTTGAGGCCCTAGATCCAGCTATACCTGAAACCAGTGTCATTCTCGGAGTTCCCGATTATGTGGAACAATAAATCCCCATTTTTGCCTGAAGCAGATTGTGTTAGATTTTGGGGTCTCTGGCAACCCAAAGAGTCTGACAGTCATAATGTGCCATTCCAGGAGAGGCACGTTTTGGGCTGGGGCATTTGTAGAGCTTACATGGGACATGGAGCAAGAGGCAGAAAAGTGTCTGAGATTCCAATATTTACCTTTGGTGGTGCAGAGATATGTGTGACATAAACATACAAAGAGCTAGCGTGAAGCTTCAGGATTGTGAGCTGAGGATTACGTGGTCTTGTTAGGGCAGTGCAAGGCACCTCCCCACTTCATGGTAGTGATGATCCAACTTGGAATGCTGGGAGTCCTGTGCTGGGCAGTTACCAAGGTGACACATAGCTCAGCTGCTGGGATTCTCTTTATAAAACTTTAGCATCAGGAAAGACTCCAGAAAAAAGTTTCAATTCCAGAACCAAAAGGTGGGCAGTGGCAACAGAATTCAAGTGCAATGCCACAGCTTTGAACTGATTCTCAAAGGGGTCTGTCTCAGAAAAATCTGGGCTCCAGAAAACTCTTAAGTCAGAGGTTTCAAATTGTGCCTTCTGGGGAACCCCATTCCTCAGAAATGCCTTGTGTGTGAGGAGGCACTGAAGGGAGGGGTGGGGAAGGGACTGGGAGAACTCCGAAAGCCACAGCTGCCTCTGCCGCCCCTGAGGGCCACCCAGCACCTTTCCTTCTGGCTCTTTCCAGCTCCTTCCAGGCCCTGCCCAATCTCCCACACCAGTGCCCAGAGACCCCTCCACAGAGGCCCCGGAGGTCTGGCCTCAGAGGAAGAATTGTCCCAGAGGCCCTCTCTGGGCCACAGGGAGCAGTCCTTGGCTTCCTGCTCCGTTCTCTCCACACCCAAATCCTAGGGGGCTTCTGGAAGGCAATCCTGTTGTGGACAAAAGGGGCCACAAGTGAACCTGACAAGCTCAGGGAAGGCCTGCTAGACTCAGAGACCTAAAGTAACCACAAAGGATGGCCTGAAATAAAACTTTAACTAAAAGCAGTTATGGTGGGTAGTTACATCCTAGGCCAGTATCTTCACTGACAAGGTCAACCTTTACCTTAACTGAGCCTATCTGTCTCTTTGCATCTATAATAACATACCCTTGAAATGTCTGGGTCACTTGTAACTTCCCTTTTTCTGGACCCCTTGGGGCACAACCTAATGTGCCAGGACAGACACCACAAACTCCTTCATAATCATGTTAATTGTTCCTGCACCCACCTAAGTATGTGTCTATCCAATCCCAGGGATCCCCCCTCCCACCCCCACTTTGCTTTCTCCTGCCTCTCTAGTCTATCACCAATGGATTTTATGTAACCCACCTACTTCCCTTTCCTTTGATTGCACTGTATAAATACAGATGTAACCTGCCATTCTCCGGAGCATTATCTGAATTTGTTGAGGTTCTGCTTCCCAGCACAAGTCAACAGTTTGGCTCAAATAAACTCACAAAAATTCTTCACAGGTTTCAAAGGTTTTTCACGTTAACACTGTGGAGACAGAGGTCAGCAGTGACGGGCTCCCCTGCTCCAGGGACCTCTCGGCCACACCCCTGAGTCAGTTGGCTGTTCCTTTGAGAGTCCTCACACACAGTTCCAGCGAAACCATGGAAAGGCCACAGGGAATGAGTGCGTGCACGGCACCAGGGCAGGCAAGGGCGGCTCCTCTCCCTCAGTCACATGTGTTGGTAGGGCTGGGTAACAAGCTGGTGGAGACAGGTGGCCCTCACACTGCCACACAAAGGAACCCCACCTCCTCTGCTCCCCAAGTGACAGTCCTTGGCTTCCTGCTTCAAAGCAAGGAGCCTTTTCAGAATCCCATGGTGTGGCCGCCAGCACCCTGCTGATCCCACGCGAGCTCCTGGGAAGGACGGGTGTTGCCCTCGAAGGACCCTCCCCCTCCTGACATCAGGCCTGAGGCTCCTCGGTCAACCCCAGGGGGCAGGGCAGAGTGGCCCAGGAAGATGGATGGCAGGGTCTCATGTTCACCTGGCAAGTAGAATCCAGGAACCTACCCCCACGATTCCAAGTCAGCATTACCGAGTGGGCCCCGGGGACCTGCGTTTAATACCAGGGATAAACGGCACTGTGTCTGTTCATGTGCTGTACGCATATGCAGTGGGTTGACTAGTGTCCCCAGAATTCACGTCCATCCAGAAGCTCCTAATGTGGCCTTATTTGGAAGTAGGATCTTTGCAGATGTGATTAGTTAAGGATTGAGATGAGATCATACTGTATCAGTGTGGGCCCTACATCCAATGGCTGGTGTCCTAACAAAAAAGGAGACGGGAGAGGGCCATGGGAAGGTGGAGGCAGAGATAGGAGTGATGTGGCAAACAGCCCAGGAGGAATGGAGCCACTAGAAGCTGGAAGAGGCAGCGGGACCCTCCCCTAGAGCCTGCGGACATTTTGATCTCTGACTTCTGGCCTCCAGAACTGGGAGAGAATCCACTTCTGTTTTTAAGCCACCTAGTTCATGGTCATTTGTTATGGCATCCCCAGCAAACTAAGACATCCACGCTTTACATATAAAAACTGTGTCCCCTTCCCCAAGAACCAATTTGCAACCCCTGAGGCTGACACAGCCCCTGCTGGGAGGCTCTAGAGCAGCGGTTCTCAACCTTCCTAATGCCACGACCCTTTAATACAGTTCCTCATGTTGTGGTGACCCCCAACCACAAAATTATTTTCGTTGCTACTTCATAACTGTAATTTTGCTACTGTTATGAATCGTAATGTAAATATCTGATATGCAGGATGTATTTTCATTGTTACAAATTGAACATAAAGCATAGTGATTAATCACAAAAACAATATGTAATTATATATGTGTTTTTTGATGGTCTTAGGCGACCCCTGTGAAAGGGTCGTTCGACCCCCAAAGGGGTCGCGACCCACAGGTTGAGAACCGCTGCTCTAGAGTCTTAGGAACAACAGCTGGGTAATTCTTGAGCAAGCCCAGGGAAACATCCAGTTAGGAAATAGACAGCAGAGGTATGTCCAAATCTAAAACATTTAATGCTTCTGGTTGGAGCAAATATCAGGCCCACAAGAAACCCCTTGTTTCACTGGCTGAAACAGACTGTGAGGGAAAGAATTACACTATTCTCATTGAACATTCATATCACAGGGGGAGAAATCCCAGGGAGTCCCACACGCCCCTTATGTCAACCTGTGGAGAGAACAGTCTCTAGCTGGTTGCGGGAGACACCATTCCGAATGGCGCTGTTCTAGGTGAGTGGATTTGCCCCCCAACACACAAGCAATTTCTGAAAGGGAAAGAGGAAGGGAAATAATGCCCCGACACCTACTTTTCTCCGGATGCACCCGGTGCTGAGCCTTCTGTCCATGAAAATCAGTGGCAGGCATCCTCAGGAAGGAGTCTGCAGTCTTTGGATGAGAAGCATTAAATAACCGGAATAACCGCTGACTTTTCTGTGAGCCGGGTGCTGGGCTGTGAACTTCACAACGACCCAGTGAACGAGGTAGACACTGCTGTCCCCATTTCACAGATGAGGGAACGGAGGCACAGAGAGGTTAAGTCACCTGCTGGAGGTTACACAGCTGGGTCTGAACCCCACCCTGTCTAAATTTTAAGACCCAGGCTCCTAAACCCAGGGCCTGGGCAGGTTCTGTTGTGAGTGGGTTGTTTCTGTCCTGGTCACAACAGGTTAATGAACTAGCTGGAGAAAAAAGCCAAGCCAAGGAGCTTCCAGCCCTGGCGGCCGGGGATATTTAGAAGCCAAGAGCTTGGCAGCCCTTCCTTGGATTTTTAATTCCAAGTCTCTAGGTAAAAAGATGGCGTATTGATTGATGATGTTCCAGCGTGGGCCCCAGAGACCTACAGCACAGAACCGTAGCAAACACCACTGTGGCCATCTGTTGCTTCTCTGGCCCAGCTCCCTTTGTCCTTGGGTGACTGGTCCTCCCGCATCCCACTATCGCTTCTGGAGACTGTCAATCACAGATTCCCCACCCCCGTGGCCAGTACATCTACAGAAGTGAGCATGCAACTCGTGCAGGGCCAATCTGAGCCCTCTGTGGCATTGAAATGATAAGTGTCCCTCCCGGCCTTAGAGACGGTGAGCCCTGTGGTTGTAGTCTAGGGGATGCTGGCAGCCAGCCACTTCGCATCAGAGAGAGGAGAGGACGAGGCTGGTTTGCAAAGAGATGCAGAGCCAAGAGGCCTGGGTGAAGCAGAGAGGGAGAGAGGGGGGAACTGAGTGGGTCTGAGGCCCCTCGCTCTTCCTGTAAAAGCTGGACTGTGATGGCAGGCGCTCGTCTCTGGAATCAGCAGATCCAGGTTCCAGTTATCAAAATCCATTTCTAACCCCAAGCCAAGGAAAGGCCTCTCCCTCCTTCACTGGGTGCTAGTCTTACCCGATAAGTGTGCAGGGAGTGCTAGGGCAGCCTGCCCCAAAATGCTTCCAGGATAACACATAGGCTTTAGGGGCAAGCTCGAAATTCATCTAAAGATAGTAAGACAGTTTGCAAATTGCTCTCAGCGATAAGTGCCTGGTCACATGGCAGCGATTCGCTTTGAGAATGTCTCCAGTCTCCCTCCCTGCCTCTCTCCCTCACACATGGGCACACATGCCTTGATGCAGGATGCAGTTTTGGATTTTGTTCCTATACCTGAGAAGCAAACGGGAAACTACAGAGGTGGAGGAGGCCCCTTCGTGTAGAACCAAGTTTGTCTCCTCCCCTTGGCTCCAGGTTTGGGGTTGAGGTTGAGGTGGTATGGGAGTAAGCTTGCTCTTCTTGCCCCATCATGCCAAGTCTGCAGGAAGGCTACAATCCCCGAGGTTATAAATCCACCCCTTGGGCAAGGCCCAGTGATCCTGGGTGTTGGCCAGAGATCACCCCAACTGTAAGCAAGGTTACCAGAGAAAAGTAACGCTGGGCCTCTAGGCCCCAGACTGGAGCCCAGCTGCCTGCCAAGCCATGTCAGTGAGGTCTCTTCCAGGCAGGCCAGGCAAGTGCGTGACGTGGGCTAGGGGAGGTGGGGATTGGTGTGGCCCAGCCAGGGTAACAACAACTGTGTTTGTTGCCTTTATGCGTCAATAGTGGGCCTGTTTTGCCAACACTCCCAAATGCCGAAGGGAAGCCAGAAATCCTGATTTCTGGGTGAAATGCCCCAATTTTTAAATCACTCTGTAGGCGAAAACCAAAAACACGAAAGGCAGGCCAGATCAGACTGCAGACTGCCACTTGGTGACCTCTGACCTGTGTCTTTTTGGAGGCCCAGGAAAGGAAAAGAGAAATGACCTCAGGCCCCAAGGATGTACAAAACTCTCCCATGCAGGAGCTCGGGGAGTTTGTCAATATTGGGGCTGGTCCCAGGAGTCAGATCTGACCCAGGGCAGACACAACAGTCACAGCCTCCATCCCACAGGGGGCCTGGTGCCAGGTTGAGAACCTGGATCCAACCATACGTGAAGCGAGCCCTCCTGAATGGGTCCCTTGCATGTGCCCATGAATGGTTACCCTTTTATGTGAGTCTCCATAACTTACAACCAAAGGAGTCCTAATTAAAGCGCTCCCAGGAGAGAAATCAACAGCCTGAAACTTAGCAGAAACCCCGCACCTTCCCATTCTCTTCAAGTTAGGGCTGGTCAGGGGGAGGCCCTCCCAGCCAAGTGCTAGGAAAATGGATTTCAAGTCCAGAGTGGGCTGCTCCCCACAGAAAGCAAAGCCTGTAACTCATATAACTGCTCTCTGTACCTGTCTTGGGACACAGGGCATTGCTATGGAATCAGATGCTATGATGAACACATGTCATTTCTGCCTGCCCAGTATTTTTTCCCCCTTCTTCTTGGGGGACCCCAATATTCTTAGAAGCCCTTTGTGCTTTTTAGGCCGGGCGGTTGGCTCCAGGGACAAACAGGTGGTCCAGATGGCCAATCACTGTACCCCCTCCCCACACAGTGATTAGTTCAGAGTGGACATAGAACCCTGCTGGCCAATTAGTGTTCTCCATTTCCCTGGCAACAGTGATTGGTTCAGGGACCAGCAGGGCCCCGGGCAGGCTGATTAGAGGAACTTTGGGAGAAGGAAGTTCTCTTCTGGAGCTGAGCTGGGAGGAAAGAGGGAAGGAGCCTCATGGCCGTGGGGAAGGCACCTGAGAAGAAGGCCATCCCAGGGCAAGCAGAGGCAGAAGACGGGCGGGCTGAGCCTCATGACATCCCTGAGCCGCCAGAACAGGCAGACTTGAAGGTGCCCCGCACCCGCCCCCCCCCTCCTTGGCTTTTCGTTACACAAAGCGCAAAGGAGATGGTTCTGACTTAGAGGCTCCCACCACACTCAGGCCACAAGCTGAATCATTGCTGTCAGCTCGACATGCCAACTTTGGCAGCGTCCAGACCCGGGGTGCAGACCACGTGGTCCCAGGTCGCACGGCAAGCTGGCTTCTGGTGGTAGACACTTGAGGATGCGGTAGGCGTGTGGGCTGCCCGCAGGGCTCAGTCCTGGCTATCTGGAGACCAGGGAGCTGCTGTGAGACTGGCTGGAGGAGGAGGAGGAGGTGGTGGCGCTGAGCTGGGAGAAACGGCTGGTGCAGGATTCCAGGCTGGACATGGAGCCCCTGGGGAGGAAAGGCATAGCAAAGTATTACCTCCTGGTGGGGACACAGGCCTGGGGCTCACAGCGGAGGAAAAGCTGGTGATGCTGCAAATGAGGCCCCAGGCCTCTTCCCACAGGTGCAGATGGAAAGCAAGTGAGGCCAAGATGAGAAATGAAGCTCCACCCGTACCCCCTGCAGAGCCCAACCTGCCACAAACCATTCAGGGGTTTCCCTGACCAGGGGACCTAGCATAGCCCAGAAGGCGTCCCACAGCCTGAGTACCCTGCCCATCTCCAGCCTCACCCCCCACCTCCTTTCATCTCCTCTGACACCCACCTCCCCTGACTTGGGACATTTGCATGTCTGTGCCTCCTGCCAAAAGCCTTTCTCTCCTGCCCACTTTGTCTAGTTAACTCCCAGTCCAAACTTCAGAGTAGAGTAGAACTGTCCAGAACTTTCTGTGACGGTGGACATATATCTGCTCTGTTCATCACAGCAACCATTGGCCACATGGGGATACTGGGCACTGAGGAACTGATTTTTTTTAAAATATGTTTTTATTGCTTTGGCCGGTTTGGCTCAGTGGATAGAGCATCTGCCTGCGGACTGAAGTGTGCCGGGTTCAATTCCAGTCAAGGGCACATGCCCGGGTTGCAGGCTCAATCCCTAGTAGGGGGCATGCAAGAGGCAGCAGCTGCCTCAGTCATGTCCCCTACTGGGGATCGAGCCTGCAACCCTGGCATGTGCCCTGACTGGGAATTGAACCAGCGACCTCTTGGTTCAGGGTCAATGCTCAATCACTGAGGCACACTGGCTGGTTCTGAATTTTTAATTTCATTCCATTCTAATTGCCAAGTTTAAAGTGCTACCTGTGGCTAGTAGCTATTTGGTTGGACAATGCAGTGTTAGGGCCTGGCTACTCAAAGTGTGGTCCAGGGACCAGCAGCACCACCGTTTTCTGGAGCTTGTTCGAGCATACACTCTTGGGCTGCATTTTGACAAGACCCACAGGTGATCTGCGGGCACACCACCTAGATCTCAACTCCAAGGTCACTGCCCAGACACCTCCCCCACACCCCGCCCACACTGTGCCAGGCCCCTTGCTCTGTGCTCTGATGGCGTCCTGTGTTAGGACCTCGAGCACCTCTTGGCTGTGTGACCTTGGATAAGGACCCCAGGTTGGAATACCTTCGTGGCATCCATCGCCCCTCATAATTACACACAGTTGTGATGATGTGGTCTCCTGCTCCATGACAGCAGACTCTGTCTATCTGTCCCCCACCCCTCAGGGCCCAACCTGGCACCTGCCCACTGAGGGTGGCCAGGAAACAGCCCTTGAAACTGGTTCTCTCATGAGGCTAACGAGGGGCAGGGCATCCTGATCCCTCACGTTGACCAGTCAGGCTAGTGAGCAGTGTCCAGCCCACTCCTCCTTCCCCACCTACCCTCCTAGAGGCAGCAGCCCCCAAATGCCTGTGTCTACATTTCTGAGCCCCCTTGGCTCCAGGAGGAGTGGCCTGGTGTGTGTGTGGCAGTGCCATGTGGATCTGGTTATGCATATGTGCCACAGCACCCTGTTGGTCCCACGGAGGGAGCTCCAGAGCAGGGTGGCCGGAAAGGCATGCCCTTGCCTTGCAGGTTGGCTGGAACTCCTGGAGAGAGCTCCCCGGTGCCATCTAGTGGAGGGGGCTGTAAACAATGGCGCTCACCAGCACCTCCAATCCGAAAGAGTTCCCTCAGATCTCGGAGAGCTCTTGTGGTTCCCCAACCTCTATGCGTCTCTCGTCCTCTCTTTTGTTGCCCAGAAGCTGCTCAATCAGCCCTCAGTGTCTCTCAGGAGGATTTGCTCTAAGTGTAGGTGACTTTCCAATGTGCTCATAGGAGGTGGCGAGTTCTGCATCCTCCTACACCATCATCTCGGACCCGCCTCTAAAGCATTATTTTTAGACAGAAACTAACAGGCACTTCATGAAGCAGAATGCAAAATCACATGCATTTTTAAAAGATACAATGCAAGGCCTAAAGAAGCCTCCTGCTGCACCTCCTCACCCTCTGCTTTTTTTTTTTCTGTTATCGAGTGCTTGCTGAATGCGCAGGGGGAGGGCAGGCTTCCTCCACCATTTCATCTCATGACAACCCACAACGTTGGGGCTCCAGTTTGAGGCTGAGAGAGGTGAAGTGACTCCCTCAAGGTCACACAGCAACCAGGAAGTGCTGGAGGTCTTAGCCATTGTATTTCCCTGTCTCTTTGAGGCACCACTTGATAAGAGTTGCCTGTGAGGCACTGTTGTAGACTGTTCTAGAACAGTCCGAACGCTGTTTTATGAAATTCTAGACGTGAGGGGAGGTCCAAATAGCAGGACCTCAGGCTCCCCCCACTAGTCCACTAGTCAATCTGGTATGTTGGGCTTCTGTCCAGGGTTTCGAGGGAAGGTTCTGCCGCTGAGGCAGTTTAGAAGTAGTGTCCAATTTCTCACACTAAGGTGCTGAACCACGGGGAATGTTTAACGGTACCAGTGCCACGCCCTGGAGAGGCTGGGAGGCAAACAGGGGAGGTGAATGCAATGCCCCGAGCCTGGCCTAGAGGGGAGTTGGGGCCCTTCCCGCCCAGGATCTGAATCCCAGCTCCTCCTACCTGAAGTCCTCAGACGCCAGCACCTCATAGTAGTAGAGGAGTTTGCACCTGGGGCCAGGGCTGTGCAGGGCCGTCAGGACGTCCTCCACCACATTGCCAGGGGGGCCATGCACTTGCCACTGGAGCAGATAGATGCCGGGCCACCGGGTCACGTGGGAGCCCTGAAACAGCAGCCACGCCTGAGGCTCTGGTCCTCCTGGGGACAGAGCCCCCTTCTCAACCTGCCCACCAGCATGTCCTTCCTCTAAGCCAGTGGTTCTCAACCTTCCTAATGCCGCGACCCTTTAATACAGTTCCTCATGTTGTGGTGACCCCCAATTTCATTGTTACAAATTGAACATAATTAAAGCATAGTGATAAATCACAAAAACAATATGTAATTATATATGTGTTTTCCGATGGTCTTAGGCGACCCCTGTGAAAGGGTCGTTCGACCCCCAAAGGGATCACGACCCACAGGTTGAGAACCGCTGCAAGCGTTTCCCGGAACCATCATTTCTCCCCTCCACTGTTACCCCCAGATCCCTGGCACCTGAGAGTCTCCTCTGAATCTGGGGGGGGGGGGGCCGGTGGGGCTGCAGGACAGCAGAGGTGTAGCCTGGTTAACTGCGTGGATTGTGTTGGGCTTTGTTCTGTTGAGTGGGCTTTGCACACTGAGGAGTTCTGGAGAGGGACTTGGGAGGGAGCTGCACAGGTGGTTAGAGCTTATTGAGAACCAAGAGAGGTCAAGAAAGAGGGGTGTTAGCTGTTATGAGAAGAGCAACTTCTTCAGGGAAGGGCATGGATGTTCAGTGGGACCCTGGGGGTGCTGGTGTGGTAGACTCCCCATGGAACCTTCAGGAAGTTCTCCATTGCTCACAAGTGCTTGTGTGTGTGTGTGTGTGTGTGTGTGTGTGTGTGCATGTATGTGTGAGTGCTTATGTGAGCACATGTGTGAGAGCATGTGTGAGTGTGTGTGTGTGCATGTGTATGTGAGTGAGTGCATGTATGTGTGTGGGGGGGTTGAGTGTGTGTTTGGGGGCCTGTGATGTTCGACCTGCAAGCACTGGCCTCGAGGAGGATGTGAGGTCAGCAGGGTGGCTCATGTTTGGTGCCAGATCCGTGTTCTGTTTGCAGACCTCCAGCTTCTGTGCTGTGCCGGTTCTGGAACTTGACTGTGAGTCAGCGATCACCCGGAGAGAAGGATGAGTGCAGATTGCAAACCCCACACCCACAGGCTCTGAGTCACCCCGCCCGGCTTGGAGCCTGGAGACCTGTATCTTTGGCAGGAGTGGCAGGGGATTCTGGGCTGGGGTCCTGAGGTCTGGGTCCTGGGTCTGCCAGGATCTGTCTTTCTCCCCCACTGTCCCACAGGGTCCCTGAGGCTGAGGACCAGGTCCTGTTTGTCCACTGCTGTGCCCCCGAACCCTGACACACAGTGAACACTCAGTCCTGCGTAATGAATGAATAAATGAACCAAGGAATTCGAACCTGAATGCTCTCCCCTTCCCGGCAGATGAGCGGGGCCTCCACAGGGCTGTAATCTGCACCCAGGGTCCCCCCTTTGTCCATCAGCTGCCCGCTGGCACTGGCCCCAGGCTCCCAGGGCCCCGGCTGGGGGGCCTGCTTAGCGTAGCACAGGCTGAACACCACATCCCCTCGTAGGATGTCGAAGTCCCAGGTGATGACTGATTCCCCCTCCAGAATCTCCACCGCAACCTGCATGGGGACAGGCGAGGTCTGAGAATGGATTCCCCTCTAACTGAAATGCCTGGGAGGTCCACCCTACCTTGGGTGCTGAGCCACAGCCCCTGACTGACACACAAGAGGGTACAGGTGGTTAGAGCTTACTGCCGGGCCCTGCACGTCCAGCCTTCCCCACAGGTCGGGCTGGGATAGACTGTGGCTGAAACAGGCTCTTACCTTCAATTCTTGCCCACATCCATCGTGCCCACACCTCTCCTTACAGGGTTCTCCTACGAGCTTGCCCTCAGCAAATCACTAGCATGAGAACCCTCTACTCTGGGAGACCCTGACCTATAATGACACCCCAGCCCAGGGGGTCCTCCCGGGCCAGGGCCCCAGCACCTCATGGGGAGCCCCGCGGAGCACACTGGCCGGCTGGTAGGTCTCTCGCCACTCGTGCAGCTGCTCTGCATGCTCCTGGTCCTCTTCCATCAGATAGAGGGACTTGGGGACCAGCCCTCCTTCGGGGACATTACACTGGGGTACAAAGACAAAGGTGGTAGGTTAGGGCCCAGTCAGGCTCTGTGTCCCCTGAAACCACACTTACAACAGGAATCTCTTCGTGAGCTGGGCACTGGGCTTCCTTGACCCCATTTACCGGTAACCACCTGACCCACAACAAAGCAGAGGGAACTATTATTCTTCCCATTTCACAGAGGAGGAAAACAGAGGCTCAGAGAAGTAAGGCAGCAGAAAGTGGCTGAGCCAGGGCACAAGCCCATATCAGGCTCCCAGGTGCGCGCTGCTTCCCACTATGCTGGTCTTGCCAGGCCCGTTCGCTTAATATAAGTCATGCAGACATATCAGGACAAGTGGAGAAAACAGGCAATTTTGGCAAAATTCCTAGGAAATCTGCTTTTTATCCCCAAATCATGCAAACGTGCTGCTTGGTATTTCTGTTAGAGAAGGGAGAGGGGCTGCCCTCCCACAGCCAGATGAGATAAGACAGCCGTGAGCAGGGTCATGCCTAGAATCTCACCCCTGTGGTTGTGAGTTGGGGATAAATTCCTTTGGGTACACTGGCTGCGGGGTCCAGGCCTCTGGGCCATTTGAGTCACATCCCCCTATAGCAAAAGGTAATTCTGACTGCATCCTAGCAACCTAGACTTGGATGGGGAATGCAGGGTGGGTAAGCCCTTGCCTGGCCTGGTCTCTGGACTTCTGGAAACTCCCTCACTGCGTTTGAAAGAAGCAAGGGAAGGCTGCCCTCCTTCAGGGAGGAGTCGCCTCTATTTGGGGCAGCTTCTAGAACAAGCCCTGCCCCAGCATGCCCAGGTCCTGGAGGCCACACACTGCCCCTCCTCCAGTCCCGCCCTGCCCCTGCAGCCTCACCAGGCACTCCCCCCCAAGGAAGTCGGGGATCACGTCTTTATCCAGGTAGTCGACAAGGCCTCCAGGGTAATTGCTGCCACTGTAGATGAGGAACTTCTGCCGGGTGTTCTCATTGATGAAGGGGCTGATCTGAAATGGGGGAGATGGAGCAAGATGAAAAGTTGTTTTTTTATTGAGAAGTAATTTGCACACCACAGAATTAAGCACATTAAAGGGAATAATTCAGTGGCTTTTAGCTCATTCAGTATGTCATGCACCTGTCACCTCTATCTAATTCCAAGACATTTTCTAATTCCCCACAGAAGGACACCCCCACCCCCATTAGCAGTCACTCCCTGTCTCAACCCACCTGCCCCTGGAAACCACAGTCTGCTTCCTGTCTCTACAGTTTTGCCTGTTCTGGGTATTTTGTATAAACGAATACAGTACGAGGCCTTTTATGTCTGGCTTCTTTCATTTAGCATGATGTGTTCATGGCGCATCCATGAGTTATAAAAAGGAAGCATTATCCGTACTTCCTTTTTATGGCTGAATACTATTCCACCGTATGGATGTCCATGTTTTGTTTATCCCAGATGGAATCTCAACACTGCACTCTAAGCTGCATGTCAATAAGGTTTTTCCTGACATCCTCAGGGCTGGTGTGGTATCGGGTTCAGTAAATAGGTGGGGAAGGAGGGATGGGAGGAGGAAGGAAGGAAGGAAGGAAGGAAGGAAGGAAGGAAGGAAGGAAGGAAGG
>NW_005365229.1:3552200-3563905 GCF_000412655.1 Myotis brandtii
AGGGAGGAAGGAAGGGAGGAAGGGAGGAAGGGAAGGACTGAGGCATTTAGCATGGCAGGGCACAGGCCAGTTCAGCAAAGAATGCTACAGGCAAAAGGCCGATTGGGAACTGGGACGCCACCTGTGTGGTCACTCTGCTTTGGCCCCACCCTGGGAGGCAGTCCCCTGCTGCATCTGGTGTGGCCAATGGAAGGGGAAGAAGCAGCAGGAGATGGGGTAGGGTCTTCTTCTCCTCCCCCTCCTCCACCTCAGTGCCCTTGGAAGCCACAGCTCCTCTGGCAGCTGCCACCCTCACCCTGTTCCAGCTCTCAGGGGCTCTGATGACAAGGCCATCCCCTCCCCTTGTCCCTGCAGCCCTGGGGTGGTCAGGGCTTGCTGCAGCGGCTAGTCCCTAGGGGCATCTCCATCTCACTCACACCACTGCAAGGGGCTCCTTCCTGTCCCCCCACCCCTGCATTTGCGCCATCGGGTGAATCTGCTTTTCAGCCAGGACCCCAACTGACTGGCTTCCACCCCCACCCACTACACATCCTCTTAGGAAATCTCCAACAGCAAAAGGAATGCAGTTTTTACAAAGATCAGGACATTTGGGGATAAAAAGCTTTAGTAGCAGGTCCTGCCTGTCCCTCCCACAGCTCCTGCTCCCCAGCCCAGCTTTGACTTAGTCCCAGAAGCCAGCGAAGCTTTTGCCCCAGAAGTCTGCTCATCCTCTCTGGCTGACAATCCTCCAGGGCTCCTACTGCCCCAGGTTAAGGTCCCCTCATCGCCACAGCCTGGACCCGGCAGCACTGGTCCCTGAGCATCTGTCTTCCCAGATCCTCAGGGCAGCCGACCTCTTTGCTCCTTTTGGCTCCAGCCCCCGGGACGGTTTTTCAGTTCTTCTAAAGCGCATCGGCCTCCGGGCCCTTGCCCATGCTGTGCAGGTCACCTGCCATGCCCTTCCCTCTGCCCTGCCCTCCCGGACTCCTGCTCCCTCCTCAGGTCTCAGCACAAGTTGCCTTCTCAGCGGGACCTTCCTCAGTCCCCCAATCCAAACTATCCCACTGCGCCAACCCCTGCCTGGCTTAGTCTCCCCAAGAACCCTGACTGTCCTCACGCCCATGTCACCGGGAGCCATGAAGCGTTACTTACTTGTGTGGGGTTAGCTGATTTAACTCTCCCCACCCCACGATGTTGAGGGGGAAACACAGTGGCTTGTGCACTAAGAATCCTCAGGGCCTGGAGACGTGCCTGGCACATAGTAGGTGCTTAGTAAAACATTGAGTCTGTTTAACTTTAAACTCTTGAATCTCTTTTCTGAACAAACCTCTACTTACAGCAGAGCTCCTCAGGCTTTTGTGGACACTGAAAACACACACACACACACACACACACACACACACACACAGGCACTGGGTAAGATGCTAACTCTGAGTCTGTAGGATCTGGAGGGACCTCAGGACAGTGGTTTTCAACTGCAAGTGACAACCTGTCAGTGGTTGTGAAATCAATTTAGTACATGGTGACTAGCCTGTGTGTGTGTGTGTGTGTGTGTGTGTGTACACACATGCATGTGCAGGGCTGCAGCATAAAGTGTATTTCTTACTATGGGTCGTGGGCAAAACGTTTGAATATCCCTGTAGTATAGGATCCTCAGAACCTGCTCACAGGGGTCCCGGGAAGCCTGTCCAATTCTGAGTGTCCACGAAGCAGGACAAAGGTTACACAAAATGTGCTCTATCCGTACAGTGGAATATTTCAAACATAAAAAGAAATGAAGTCCTGAGAAATACTGCACCATGGATGAGCCTGAAAACGTTATGCCGAATGAGGAATCAGGCGCAAATAACCTCATCCTGTTTGATTCCATTTATATGAAATATCTCGAATAGGTAAACCCATAGAGACAAAGTAGGTTCGTGGTTGTCAGGAGCCGGGGGAGGAGGGTGGCAGTGACTGCTGATGGTTTCCTTTTGGGGAGATGAAAACAGCCTAGAATTAGGTAGTGGTGCTGGTTGCACAACTCTGTGAAGACACTAACAATCACGGAATTGTGCACTTTGCAGTGGTGAACTTGATGGTGTCTGAGTTAGAAGAAAAGACACCGGACAAGCAGGCAGGGCCGCTCACAGAGGGACCCCTCCCATCTCCGGCCCCTGCTCTTACCAGCGTCCAGAGCACAGGGAAGACGCGGGGGGCGCGCACGATGAGCAGCCGGCCCAGCGTCTCGGGGTAGTGGTCCTCGACCACCTCAATCATCCGCAGAAGGGCCTTCACCCCCGGCCGCCACAGGTGCCGCATGTTGAGCCCTTCCAGGTCCACCAGGCAGGTCCAGGAGCTGCAAGACACGAGCCCTCACTCCACCTCGCCCTGCCACCTCTCAAGGTCCCCAGCCCCCCTGCAGGGACCCAGGGGCTGACAGGCAGGGATGGACAGGCTCAGTGGGGCAGGGCTGGGAGCAGAAGGGGCGGGGCCCACAGGACACTCCTGGATCCTGCCGCCATGGTGAGGCCACGTGGCAAAGAGGCTCAGAGTGTGGGCTCGGAGGCTGAGCCCCCAGATTCCAGTGTCACCGTCACCCTTGAAAGCTGTGTGACCTGGGCAACTTCCTCCTCCTCGGGACAGTGGCTATGACAGTAACAGTCTCCAGCTCAAGCAGCTGTTGTTAGGACTAAATGAGACGTATATGTAAAGGGCAGGCACACAGCACCCACTCAGTGAAAGCTACTTATTACTACTGATTGCTGCAAAGATGCTGATAACAAAATAGAGCTCAAGCACTCCTGGGTTTGCCACCTGCTGTGTGGCCTTGACCAAGTTACCTAACCTCTCTGTGCCTCCATTGCATTAGTACTAATTCATCAGGAAAATGACAGTTTTACCGCTGCACTCGTCCCTGGAAGCCCACCCCAGCTTCGTTCCCTTCAGCCTGCCAGACCACCGCCACACCCTGCGGCCATGTCATCTGAGCCATTCCAGATGAACTCTGCCTCGGCCAGGACCCTGAGTGATCCATTCCCCACCCCACCCAGGAGATGTCCCCTTAGGAAAGCACCCAATGGCAATGGAAGGTAATTTTCATCAAGGTCAGGATTGGGATAAAAGCTACAGTAGCAGGTCCTGCCTGCTCCTCCCTCCTGGGGCTGGGATAAGGATGCCAGGAATCAAGGTGCTGAGGAGAGCACCTGCTACACAGTAAGTTCTAGATCAGGGGTCCTCAAACTTTTTAAACAGGGGGCCAGTTCACTGTCCCTCAGACCGTTGGAGGGCCGGACTATAGTTTTAAAAAAAAACTATGAACAAATTCCTATGCACACTGCACATATCTTATTTTGAAGTAAAAAAACAAAACGGGAACAAATACAATATTTGTATTTGCATGTGGCCCGCGGGCCATAGTTTTTTGAGGACCGTTCTAGATGCATCTCCTAACAGTTACTGTTTCTGACAAGCCATGAAGAAGCCCTAGAGCTGGTGATACTGGTCCCGCTCCTCAGAGGGGAGAGGTCCAGTGCCTTTGGGGGCGATGGCGCTGTAAGTGCTGGTGTGGGAAACTGGGCTCAGGCATGGAAGTTGGGGGGGCAGAGGGGAACGGTGGGTTCCCGGATGTGCCAGGACAGCTGTGAGCATGCACGCCTGGGAGATAGAGTCAGAGTGGCACCTGGGGGCGAGGGGGTGTCCCAAAAGGCAAAGGCCAGGAGGACACATGGCATGAGCTCTGCCACTTACCCGCTTAGCAACCTGGGGAGGGCATCACTACTCTGAGCCTCAGTTTCCCCCTATAAAGGACAGGACGGCACGGTCCCTGCCTCACAGGATCGCTGTGAGGATCAAGCGAGGACACTTCTGTGAAGGGCCATGCTTAGTGAGCCGGGGCTGTCTGTACTGTTCAGGGGAATGTTCCCTGGCGGGTTCTTGCCTGATGGGACGGCCAAACTGCCTGGTGTTCCCTTCACATCTCTTCTGTCCTTCCTCATTGACGGAGAGAACCTGGAGGGTAGACAAGGCGCTGGAGAGCCTGCATTTGGCTGCTCACCGCAGGCAGCCCCATTTGTATTTGCATGTGGCCCGCGGGCCATAGTTTGAGGACCACTGTTCTAGATGCATCTCCTAACAGTTACTGTTTCTGACAAGCCATGAAGAAGCCCTAGAGCTGGTGATACTGGTCCCGCTCTACAGAGGGGAGAGGTCAGTGCCTTTGGGGGCGACGGTGCTGTGAGTGCTGGTGTGGAAAACTGGGCTCAGGCATGGAAGTTGGGGGTGGGTGCAGAGGGGAACAGTGGGTTCCCGGATGGGCCAGGACAGCTGTGAGCATGCATGCCTGGGAGACAAAGTCAAGGTGGCACCCGGGGGAGGGGGGGGGTGTCCCAAAAGGCAAAGGCCAGGAGGACGCATGGCATGAACTCTGCCACTTACCCACTTAGCAACCTGGGGAGGGCATCACTACTCTGAGCCTCAGTTTCCCCCTATAAAGGACAGGACGGCACGGTCCCTGCCTCACAGGATCGCTGTGAGGATCAAGCGAGGACACTTCTGTGAAGGGCCATGCTTAGTGAGCCTGGGCTGTCTGTTCTGTTCAGGGGAATGTTCCCTGGCAGGTTCTTGCCTGATGGGACGGCCAAACTGCCTGGTGTTCCCTTCACATCTCTTCTGTCCTTCCTCATTGACGGAGAGAACCTGGAGGGTAGACAAGGCGCTGGCGAGCCTGCATTTGGCTGCTCACCGCAGGCAGCCCCAGGGGCTCCAGGGAATGGGGGACCCCGACTCACGTGCTGCAGCAGCGCCTCCTCCCCCACGGCCTTCATCAGGCCCTTGGTGTCCATGTGGCCCAGGCGCAGGATGTACAGGGGGCGGCCGTCTGTGCAAAGAGGGGGGACGCAGTGTAGGGAATGCTGGGGAGAGGGCGGGTCAAAGCCGTGATGAGACCTCACCCTCCTCAGAGAAGGAGGGCCAGGCGTGGCTCACCGAGGCCCATCCCTCCATCATTTGCTAATAGCTTGCCTGTTCCTGCGAGGGGCTGATACTAATTATGGTGAAAGAAACAGAGCATGTTTACACCGTAAAGGAAACGGAGTGAGGTGCATACAGCAACTCTCTGTATGACCCTCGCTACTATTCTGTAAACCCCTAACTGTCCTAACATTAAAAGGTTAGCTTAAAAACTTTAAAAAAGAGGAGATGAGCCATGTAATGAAGGAGCATGGAGAGAGTAGATAAAAGTCGGCTTTTAGCTTTCTGTCGGCCAAAGCAAAAAGGAAAAATAAGGAATTAGAGACCAATGCAGTTGATTCTTGTTATTCGCGTTAGCTGTTCTACAATCACCTTGAGCACTGAAGTATCGAATACAGACCCACTGCTTCCAGGAAAAACACAGGGTTAGGTTCCTGCCAGCCTCTAGTCATAATATTTTTGCCAACTGATCAATACATAACCTTGTTTTCTGTGTTTCTACTTAAGGACACCTTATTCGGTTATACTTTGTTGATTCAGTAACATTGAACTCATGGCCAGCAGCACTGTAATGCAGGTCTGATCTAACTCACGCATTCTCTCCGTAAGGCACATCATAGCCATCGTGCACTTAGGAACACGAGACGGCACTTCTGCACTATGCTTGGAGGCCATGGTGAACAGCAAAATCACAACCAAACGCACAAAAATAAAAAAATATATTAAAAAGTGGCACTAAGTAGACTGCAAAAAGGATGCTGTTTCCAGTCTGAGCGCTGGCGCAGGAAGGCAAAAATACACCCAGTTCAACCTCAGCCGGGGGCGTGCAGCACGGGCACTCTGCACATGTCCGCAAATGACTACCAACGCTTCTTGAGTATTGATTTGGGGGCGATAAATGCAGTAGGTGAATAATGAGGACCAACTCCCTGAAGGACAATGTCTCAGCCCGTTCTTCAGGAGAGTCAAGCATTTGCTCTATTCAACATACAGATGATCCTTAAACAACATGGGTTTGGCTCAATAATTTTTAGGATTTTTTTTTTCCAATAAATATGCTGTCAGCTCTCCAAATTCCACCCAGGAATTTTTACATCCAGGGATTCCACCACCAGCAGATCAATGCATTGTTCTACACCATTTTATATAAGGAACTTGAGCATCTGTGGACTTTGATATCCTCAAGGGGTCCTGGACCCAATCCCCTGCATAAACCAAAGGACGACTGTAGTTAAGTTTTGGGGAGTTAAAAATTATACATGGATTTTTCAGCTGCACAAGAGTGGGTCAGTGCCTAAATCCCCGCAATGTTCAAGGGTCAACTGTATATGAATTTTTATATAAAGGGCATTGAAAATCATGCGAGGCACTGGCTTCAATGGCAGTTTAATTTTAAAAAACCCCAAAATTTATAGTAGATTGAATAATATCTCCCCAACATTCACGACCACCCATAACTTCAGAATGTGGCCTTATTTGGAAGTAGGGTCTCAAGATGAGATCACACTGGATCATTGTTGGCCTTACATCCAACGACTGGGGGTCTTTATAAGAAGAAGAGAGGCCTGGCCAGTGTGGCTCAGCGATTGAGTCAAGGGGTCGCTGGTTCGATTCCTGGTCAGGGCACATGCCCAGGTTGCAGGCTTGATCCCCAGTAAGGGGTGTGCAAGAGGCAGCCAATTGATGATGTTCCTCTCTCATCGATGTTTCTATCTCTCCCTCTCCCTTCCCCTCTCTCTAAAAATCAATAAAAACATATTTTGAAAAAGAAGAGAGGACACAGAGGATACACAGAGAGGAAGGCCATGTGAAGACAGACGCAGAGACTGGAGTGAGGCTGGGCCACCAGAGTTCTGAGAGATAAGGAAGAATTCTACCCTAGGGCCTGCTGACACCTGGGTTTCAGACTTCTGCCTCCAGAACTGGGAGAGAATAAACTTCTGTTGTCTTAAGCCGCCCAGTTTGAGGTCATTTGCTGTGGCAGCCCCAGGGCACTATTTGCCTCAAGCCCAACTCTGCCACCTTCATGGCTGGGCAGTCATCTCCAGATGCCCAGAAGAGTCCAAAGGAGAAATAAGAAGCCTGGAAAGTGGTATTCACAGTGCATTCAGCAGTGACCAGGGATGCACTTGATGTTACGTAGGTCAAGGAACGCACCTATGTCCTGGTAGTGCCAGCCCCCCGCATAGAACTCCTCCAGGAGGGCAGGGGGGTGCCAGGTCTGAAGGAGGAGGTCCACCTGGTGCTGCTTTCGCCAGCTCAAGGACTGGCACAGCATCTCCCGGGCCTTGTCCAGGTGGAAGTCACGAGCCCGCAGGAACCGAAGGATGTGCTGGTCTTTGGGAATCTGCGAGAAGAAGGAGGAGCGACCCAGGGAATGGTAGTCCCTAAGCCAGTAGATAGGATTATGGGAAATGAATCCCCTGTCTCCTCTGAAAGTATTTAACTGGGGAAGGACCGTACGCATCCACAAGCCAAGGGGTGCTAGCAGCTCCCAGAAGCCAGGAGAGACACAGAACAGGTTCTCCCCCAGAGCTCCTGAAGGAACCCACCCTGCCCTCACCTCGATCTCAGACGTGTGGCTGAGAACTGGGAGCGAATACATTTCTGTTGTTGTAAGCCACCCAACCTATGGCATTTTGTTTCAGCAGTCCCAGAAAATAAACACACTCCTCTTAACAGTGTGTTAAATGAGCTGATAAATAATTCCTCCCCCCCCACCGCCGCTTTTTTTTTTTTTGCCTTGTTCAAGTTGCATTCCTGCCACATATAACCCAAAGAGTCTAACAAATAGCTGGGGGGACACGTTAAGACCCCACCAGCTCTCCTTCCTTCCTTCCTTCCCTCTGGCAAATATCAACCATCAAGGGAAAGGCAGCACCAACCAAAAGCACCCTTTAGCGGGTTCTCGTTCTGAACCAAGCCGCTTTTTTTTTTTTTGCCTTGTTCAAGTTGCATTCCTGCCACATATAACCCAAAGAGTCTAACAAATAGCTGGGGGGACACGTTAAGACCCCACCAGCTCTCCTTCCTTCCTTCCTTCCCTCTGGCAAATATCAACCATCAAGGGAAAGGCAGCACCAACCAAAAGCACCCTTTAGCGGGTTCTCGTTCTGAACCAAATTTGGCTCTAAGCACTTTACGTGGATTCCCTTTCACTCACCATGGGAGGCAAATGCTAACCTTACCCCAATGTTACCTATGAGGAGACAGGGGTAGACAGGTTACATCACAGCCCAGTGCTAACTCCCTTGTCTGCCTCCCAAAGTGGGGAGGAAAGGCCATCAACTTATGACTAAGCAGGAAGTTCCAGTTCAACAGAGTTGAAGGTCAAGTCCATGCTTGGGACCCAAATGCATATTGGACCCTCTTGTGATGGGGCTTAGAGTCTAAAGACAAAATCCGCATGCAGTCAAAAATCAACCCTCGCAAGTCAGTAAGTCTCTTTTAAAAAGAATAGCGTGCTTGGTTTTGTGAACAGCAGTGGTTCTGAATTGGGGGTGACTGTGCCCTCAGGGGACATTGGTGATGTCTGGAGCCATTTTTGGTTGTGACAACGTGGGGAGAAGAGCTCATGGAATCTGATGGGTTGGGGTCAAGGGTGCTGCTCAAAACCCTGCCATGCAGAGCACAGCTCCCACCATGAAGAATTGTCTGGTCTTGCCCTGGCTGGTTTGGCTCAGTAGATAGAGCGTCGGCCTGTGGACTGAAGGGTCCCGGGTTCGATTCCAGTCAAGGGCACATACCTTGGTTGCAGGCTCCTCCCCAGCAAGGGCCCTGGTCGGGGGTATGCAGGAAGCAACCAATCGATGTGTTTCTCTCACATCGGTATTTCTCTCTGTCTATCCTTCTCACTTCCACTCTCTCTAAAATATCAATGGAAAATATCCTCAGGTGAGGATTAAAAAAAAAAAAAGGATTGTCTGGCCTTAATGTCAGCAGTGCCTAGTCCAGTAATGGTGAACCTTTTGAGCTCGGCGTGTCAGCATTTTGAAAAACCCTAACTTAACTCTGGTGCCATGTCACATATAGAAATTTTTTTATATTTGCAACCATAGTAAAGACTTATATTTTTGATATTTATTTTATATATTTAAATGCCATTTAACAAAGAAAAATCAACCAAAAAAATGAGTTCGCGTGTCACCTCTGACACACGTGTCATAGGTTCGCCATCACTGGCCTAGTCAGTGATAATGGGAGCATGTGTTACAGACACATGAAACCATATGTAATGAAAAGAAGGCAAAGTCTAAGTACCCAGCATCACCAATGACACAAACTGGTCTCCCTGGCCCTTGCTCCCCAGTGCCCAGGCTGGGCAGCTAATGCTGAACCTGTGTCTGTTCCAGCAGGCCCAGCCCCGCACTTGCCTTGCCTTTGTGTGTCTCCTGCAGCCAGTGCCGCAGCTGAATCAGGCAGCTCTCCTGCATGGGCGTGAGATGGCCCAGGCACCTCTCAATGTAGTCTGCGTCCAGCTTGTCCCCTGCCAGAGAAGAAGGGGGCTTCAGGACGAGAGGGAGATGCTGTGTCTCTTCCCCGCCCTGTCTGCCCTTTCTGGAGCCCATGCCTGACTGGCCACCTTGGATCTGAAATGTAGTTCCAAGCCACACAGTAGCCCTTTCACCAGATGACAGCCACCTGGGCCCCAATCCTCTAGTCTTTCCAATCCATCTCCAGGGTGGTTCTGAAAACTCACGCTGGGCCAAGCCTGGATCTCACAGTCACAAGTGATATGTCCTCTTTGACCTTCGGAAATGGAACTAATCCCTATCTTCTAGAGCTGTCCCGCCCTCTGAATATTTTTTTTCTATCGCCCCCCATCCCCTTCCCTTTGGCAAGCATCAGTTTGCTCTCTATATCTATGGGTCTGTTTCTATTTTATTTTCTCTCTCTCTCTCTTTTTTTAGATTCCACATATAAGTGAAATCACATTTGTCTTTCTCTGTCGGACTTATTTCACTTGGTGGTAATACCCTCTACTTCTAGCCATGTTGTTGCAATTGGCAAGATTTCATTCTTTTTTATTGCTGGATAATATTCCATTGTATACGTGTACCAATCTTCTTTATCTACTTGTCTATGAATAGACACTTAGTTTCCTTCCATATCTTGGCTAGTCATGCTGCAATGAACATGGGGGTGCATATATCTTTTAGGGTTAGTGGGGGTTTTTCCTTCAGATAAGTACCCAGAAGTGGAATTGCTGGATCATATGGCTGCTCTATTTTTAACTCTTTCAGGAACCTCCATACTGCTTTCCACAGTGGCTGCACCAATCTGCGTTCCCACCAGCAGTGCACAGGAAGGGTTCCCTTTTCTCCACATCCTCACCAACACTAGTTGATCATTGACTGATTGATGATAGCCATTCTGACAGGTGTGAGGTGATATCTCATTGTGGTTTTAATTTGCATTTCCCTCATGATTAGTGATGTTGAGCATCTTTTCATATGTCTATTGGCCATCTGTATGTCTTCTTTGGAGAATTATCTATTCAGGTCCTCGGCCAATTTTGTAATTGGATTGTTTTGTTGTTGTTGTTGTTGTTAATTTGTATGAGTTCCTTATATATTTTGGATATTAACCCCTTATCGATGTATCATTTGTGAATATGTCCTCCCATTCAGTAGGTTGTTTTGCTGATGGTTTTGTTTTGTTGATGGTTTCCTTTGCTGTGCAAAAACTTTTTAGTCTGATGCAAGTCCCATTTGTTTATTTTTTTGTTGTTGCCCTTGCCCAAGGAAATATATCCAAAAACAGATTACTAAGAGTGATGTCAAAGAGTTTCTTGCCTAGGTTTTCTTCTACTTCTATGGTTTCAAGTCTTACATTCAACTTATTTATATATTTTTAGTTTATTTTTGTATATGGTATAAGAAAGTGGTCCAATTTCATTTTTTGCATATATCTGTACAGTTTTCTCAACACAACTTATTGAAGAGACTTTCTTTACCCCATTGTATATGTTTCCCTTCTTTGTTGTAGATTAATTGACCATCTCGGCGAGAATTTACTTCTGGGCTCTCTATTCTATTCCATTGATCTATGTGTCTGTTTTTATGAAAGTATCATACTGTTCTGATTATTGTAGCTTTATAGTATAGTGTGATATCAGGGAGCATGATACCTCCCACTTTGTTCATTCTCAAAATTTATTTGGCTATTTGTGGTCTTTTGTGGTCCAGTATACATTTTAGAATTAATTGTTCTAATTCTGAGAAGAATGCCATTGATATTTTAATAGGGATTGCATTGGATCTGTATATTGCTTTAGATAGTAAGGACATTTTAACAATATTAATCCTTCCACCGCATGAGCAAGGTGTATCCTTCATTTATCTGTATCTTCTTTCTTCAGTGTCTTATAGTTTTCTTAGAAATAACAGATCTTTCACCTGTTTAAATTTATTCCTAGGTATTTCATGCTTTTTGATGCAATTGTGAATGAGATTGTTTTCTTAATTTCTCCTCTGACTGTTCGTTATTGGAGTAACAATTATTAGCAATATGCATCGCCTCTGTGAGTTCTCCCTACACCCCTGTGAGGCAGGCATCACTATTTTCCCACTTCAGAGAAGACAAAACTGAGCCTGAGAGAGGCTCACTACACTCAAATGAGTGAATGCATGCAGAGTGGCCAGCATAACAGGCGGCTGATAAATGCCAGTTCCTTTGCTTCTCCACCACCCCAGGCCCTGTGGGGTGCAAGGCTTTTCTTAAACTGATCCCAGAATACAGTCCATAACTGCACAGATCATTTCCACTGTTCAGTC
>NW_005365229.1:3564302-3568812 GCF_000412655.1 Myotis brandtii
GCAAGGAAGGGCTGAGGGAGAAAACACAAGGGAGGCAGGAGATACCAGCATCCTTCCAGCCCCCAGGCAGCTGTGAAGGCCCCTTTCACCCGAACACAAAGGCGCAGTGATCCAGAGCACGCAGTGCCTTCCACCAGCCATCCTGAGTATCAGCCCCGCTGTGGACAACCCAGACAGAGAAGGAAGGAAAGGGCTGTGTAAAACAGGAGGGCACAGGGCACGGCCTGCACAGTGTATACACAGGAAGGGACAGAAATGCAGCGTTG
The DNA here is from genome assembly GCF_000412655.1 of Myotis brandtii. NCBI lineage: Eukaryota > Metazoa > Chordata > Mammalia > Chiroptera > Vespertilionidae > Myotis > Myotis brandtii. The sequence goes on from NW_005365229.1 coordinate 3,564,569, forward strand.
TAAAAAAAAAACGTTTTAATATTATTAACATGTATGTATGCCCTGGCCAGTTTCTCGGTGGTTAGAGTGTCAGCCATGCATCAAAAGGTCGTGGGTTTGATCCCCAGACCCAGTCCGGGTGCATGCAGGAGGCAACCAGTCGATGTGTCTCTCTCACATCAATGTTTCTCTCTCTCTCTCTCTCTCTCTCTCTCTCTCTCTCTCTCTCCCAGTTCCACTCTCTAAAAATCAATGAAAAAAGTGTCCTCAGGTGAGGATTGACCAAAGAATATAAATACACACACACACACACACACACACACACACACAATGGCATCCAGCTAGTACACACAGTTGGTGCAGAATAAATATTGTTAAATAGGTGAATTTTGTTCTTCCTAAACACAACCTCAGATGTATTTTTGGTTACATAGAGTTTCTCTAAGTCAGGCAAGCTCTACACTTCCATGTGCCTAGGAGACACTGACATGTCAAGAGCACAAGTACACATGTTAAAACTAGATTCAGGGGGGATGTGAGGTTTGTATCCTAGGTTTTCTTCCTTTAACATCATATTGTGAACATTTCCCATGTCAATACAAGTCTGAAATGTGACAAAAGGCTGATTGCCTTAATATGCAAAGAGCTCTCACAAAGTAGTAAGAAATTAATGGACAAATAGGAAAATGGACAAAGAACAAGAACAGGGATTCACAAAAAAAGTTAAATAGAGTCACTAAACATGAAAAAATAATACTTGGCCTCACTCATAGGAAAGAGGTGATCACTAATCGACTAGTGGTCACTTTTTGCCTTTAAGTTTAAAATCTATATATATAAAAACCTAAGTGACCGAACGACCGATTGGGGGGGCGGGCCCAGCCGGCCAACCTCCCATGGTCTCTCCCCTCTGGCTGGCCGGCCCCCCGCCCCCAATCGACCTCGATATCCAGCCAGGCCGAGGGACCCCACCCGTGCACAAATTCGTGCACCGGGCCTCTAGTGTTTAATAATTGTCCTGCAGGGAGCCATAGTGAAGCCAGGAGTAAACACAGCTACACACTTTTGGTGGAACATTGCCTAGTACCTCTTTGCAGGCCTAATTGGTAAATCAACCAAAATTTTAGTTGCACATAACCTCAACTCATCAATTCCACCTTTTGAATTATATGCTGTGTAGATACTCATGCAAATATTTTAAAAACATTTTTGTAATTTTAAAAGAACCAGAAACAACCTAAATATCCATCAGTAGGCCACTAGCTAAATAAACTAAAAATAATCAATAAATGTTTATTAATAAGTAAGTTGTGGTGTAACCACACCATGAAATACTGCAAAGTGCTAAGACACCTGCACTGATATGGGAAGTTGTTCAAGAAACATTGCTAAGTGAAAAAAACGAAGTATCAAATGGAATGTATAATATGCTCTCCTCTGTTCAGCATAGGTTACATATGTATGTATGTATGTATGTATGTATGTATGTACATATTATGCATGTATAAGTGCCTAGATAGTTTCACAAACACAAAACTATTGTTGCCTCCAAGGAGAGCAGAGGAATCCTACTTCCTACTTGGATTTTTTCCCGCCATGATTATGCATTGCTCATATAATCTAAAATAGTAATCAAACCAGAGAAAAGGGGAGCCCAAAGGCACCAGATCAAGTGAACTCCTGATCTAGAAATAAACCAGTTCTGGCTCTTGGGCTGGAAGAGAGAGAGGGCAAAGCAGCCGTGAGAGGGAGGAGGCTGTCATTCCGGGACCAGGCCCATCCCCGAGGGGACCCATGCAATTCTCCCCCCACAGAATGAGCAAACCCCATGCAGACTTCCTAGGACTTCGGGCCTCAGCCACAGTCACCTACCTTCTGTACCAACCATCTCTTCAGCGGGGCCCTGGGTGCTTCTGGGCCCATGGACCTCCAGCGAGCCGGGATCTCCCAGCCCAGCCTGGGAGCTGGTGTCCTCCTCTCGGACTGGGGCAGGCGTCCACCGGGGAATGTGAGAGATGCCCTGGGAGATGAGCTCGTTCAGGTAATGTTCAATCACCTCCTTCCCCTGGGAGCCAGAGAGAACCAAGACACATCAGCACCAGGGCAGGACAGCGGTGTAACCAACGTCAGCCTGGGAGTCACCCCCACCTGGCTCTGGTCCCAGCCCTGACACGTGGCTATTAAGCAGTTGGAATGTGGCCAAGCGAAATGGAAATGTTTTGTGAATGTTAAATACACATCGGATTTGCGAGATTTGGTACCAAAGAACGTAAAATAGCTCCCAAGTAAGTTTTATATTGATAACCCATTGGACAAAATATATTATTAAAATGGATTTCATTTGTTTCATGACACTAAAGACCTCTGCTCAGTGATGTGTCTCAGATCTTTAAACCAAGCGGGGACAATTTTAACCAGGAAAAAGCATCATACAATGTCCCTTCTGTGTCCACAGAGTTTACACACAAGCCTGGGAGCAATCAGGACAGTGATTATGGTGCCCCCATTACGGGCTTGCTGTCCAACCATCATCTCCTGCAATATGGCCATTGTTAGAATACCCATTCTACAGATGAGGAAGGTTAAGGATCTTGCGTGATGTCACAGGAGTTGTCAAGTAGCAGAGCGGGTTTTGAACCAGGACTGGCAGCCCCCAAGGTCTGTGCACTTTTCTCCCTGTGACGGATGGAGCCTCTCTCTCACCCTCTTGACGTTGGCTGTGTACTGCTTCATGGCGATCTTCTCCAAGGCACTTTCAAAACCAAAGAAGGACCGGATGTCGAGCGAGGCAGATTGCTCAAAGCAAGTCCACTCTTCATTTTCAGGGTGGACCTGAAAGCAAGGCGGGGCGATGACACAGTCTCAGGGAGGGGAACACCAGGGCTCTCTTGGGGGCCTGCGCCAGCTAGAGCAGTCAGTGGACAGCACTGTCACAGCTTGCAACAGCCGAGGGGGCCAGCAGTCCCAAGAGCCCCCGCCCAGAACACAAGGTCTAAAGTGTTAGAGAAGAGGCCCTGGCCAGGTAGCTCGACTGGTTAGGCATCATCCAGATACACCAAGGTTGTGGGTTCAATCCCCAGTCAGGGCACATACAAGAGTCAACCAATGAATGCATAAATAAGTGGAACAACAAATTGATGTTTTTCTCTCTCTCTTCCTCTCCCTTCCTCTCTCTCTCTAAAAATCAATTAAAAAAATCTTAAAAAACAAACAAACAAAAAAACACCTGTAAAATGCCATGGCTGCCACAGAAATGCCGTTTGGGATCTAGCACAGCTACATTATCTCATTTGCTCCTCCAGCACCGCTGAGGCAGGCTCTGCCCAGGTCCCCTCTTACATACATGGAAGGGTGGCTCAGGAAGGGGAAGCGTCTTGCCCAAAGTCACTCAGCAAGAAAGTGGCAGCGCTGGCTTTCAAATGCTCCCAGAGGCCTCACTCCAGGCCTGAGGCCAGCGGGGACACCTCCCCCACACACACCCCCCGCAGCCACAGCCCTCATTCTGACCGCCCTCATCCACCAAAGGGTCACACCTGCTGTTCCCTCCCCCAGGACTCACTTCCCAGCCTTCCCACCCTTCAGCTCCCAGCTTCGATGGCACCTCCTCAGGGAAGCCTCAGGGACAGTTACCAAGACAGCGCCCCTCCTCTTATTTTCCATAATTCTATCTGGTGGATCCCTTCTGAGTATGTGTAACAGTCGTAAGTCTATACTGATTTGGTTTTTTTTTGTTTGTTTTTTTGTGTTTTTTTTGGGGGGGGGGGGTTCTGGCCTGTGTCTCCCACTGGAATGGAAGTTCCATGAGGGCAATGGTCAGGCCCATTTGTCCACGGTGCCCAGCACTTTTCAGGGTGCCTGACACATAGTAGGTGCTCAATCAGTATGCACTGGAGAATAATAAGTATCCTTAACTATATTAAAAGATACCACATATGCAGGACTTAGTATATGCCAGGCACTGGTCTAAAGGGGTTTGAATATTTTACTTCCTTTAATCCTCACCACAACCTATGTGGCAGGCACCATCATTAACCCCATTTTACAGATAGAGAAATCAGGCACAGTTTCATGAGGCAGGAAAGGAATGAGAGAAGAATGGAGAGCAGAGAAAAGTTGCCAGATTTAGCCAATTAAAAGCGGGATGCCCAGTCACATTTGAATTTAAGATAAACAACAAATACTATTTTAGTAAGTATGTCTCAAACGGTATTTTAAACTACTTAAACTTAAAAAAAAAAAAGGTATGGGCTGTGTATCTGAACTGC
>NW_005365229.1:3569600-3577577 GCF_000412655.1 Myotis brandtii
CTGCCCCGGGGCCTCCACGCGCAGCCGGCAGCTCCGCTCCACCACGTGCACCGCGCCATCGGCGCTGCGGGACTCGAACACGACCTCGCTGCCCAGGAAGACAGGGATCTGCGGGCAGGTGGGGAAGCGCTTCTCGTAGGCCTGGGGGTAGAGGGCGGTGAGTGCGAGGGGGTGGCCCCGTCCGCCGGGCACAGCCCTCCTCCTGCCCTGGCTGGGATGGCTCTCATTGCTCATTGAACAGACGGCTGTGGGGAGTGAGAACATTCCTGGCCCCTGGGAAGCGTGGCCACTGCTGTTTTACCAACATCATTGTCCACACAGCGACCTGGCAGATCATTCTTTGGATTTACATTTGAGCTTTTGCCCTTAGAAGAAAGAGTGGACTTTAAAAGAAAGCATCTTTCAGAGGGGGAAATGCATCTACAGAAAACACCGCGGACCTCACACTCAATGGTGACAGACTGAACCCTTCCGCCTCGGGGCAGGAGCAAGGCAAGGCTGCCTGCTCCGGCTGCTTCTATTCAACCTCCTGGAGGTTCCAGCCAGAGCAGGTAGCTAGGCAACTAAAAGAAAGAAAAGGCATCCAGATTGGAAGGGGAGAGTCTGTGCCCAGTTTGGGAAGTTCCAGAGTCCGAGCCAGTCAGAGCCACTGGGGGGCGTGTGAGCACTCCTGGCTGGCGGCATTCAAGCAGGGACTGCTCCAGGCGCCTGTCACAGCCCACATGCCCTGGAATCAGAATCAAAGTGAGCTCCAAATATAGTGCCGGCATCTGAGGACACACTTCCACCCCCATCCCTCCCAGCGGAAAGGCGCACCCACACAGCTCAGATTGACAGAGACAGGAGGAGGGGGGATGGACGCGTGCCTGGTGCCCTTGGTGTTATCCCAGCCCCACAGGCCAGCCCAGCCCAGCCCAGCCGAGCTGTCCTCCGCCAGGGTCAGGAGGATGGGGCTGCCTCCTGCCATCTGTCAAATCTGGTTGCTTTGTACAAACACACCATCCACCGGCGTTAGAATAGGCATGCTGATCCCGGGGGAAAGTGCACCATGGGGCTCCCAGACAGGGGTCCGGACTCTGAGGGCTGGCAAGGGACGACCCTGAACACTCTTTCAAAGGAAGGCATTTCTCCACTGAGGAGGGAGCCTTGCTCTCTCTAAGTCTGTGTTATCATCTGGAAAATGTGTACCAAGCTTGTCTCCCAGAAGACAAAACCAGGTTGATTAGCTCATGCAGAGGCTGGCACATCACAGGCACCCAGCATTTTCCTTCTCCAGACAACAAGACTCGAATGGTGGCATGGTACAGGTTTGCCAGAACAGAACACAGCTCCTTCCCAGCCCTGTCAGGGGGCTCTGCCGGCATAGATGCAGGAGGGAGCCAGGGCGGCCAGAAGTGCCCCACCTCTGTAATGGGCAGACAGATGCTGGCATGTATTGGAAAGTATAAGGAGGAAAAGGGGTACATGTTTCAGAATTGGTCAGGCTCAGTTGAGTCTCTTCTACTTTCTCACTGGGTGACCTTGGGCAAGTCACTTGCCCTCTCTGAGGCTCTGTTTCCTCATCTGTAATGTGAGGACCTTACAGATTGTGTCTCAGAGTCTTTGGCACTCATCGAGCCCTGACTCTGCTCTTCCAGCTGTGTGTATTCTTCCATTTAATCCTCTGCATGGCATCCTCATTTGACAATGAGGAAACTGGGGCCCAGAGAGGCTAAGTGACTTACCCAAGGTCACACAGTGCAAAATGGTGAACCCGGATTTGAATCCCAGGCTGGCTCGGCATTCACTCCCTCAGGAACCCCTTGCTCAGCAGCAGGGCTTGTTCTCCCAGGAAACTTGGAAACAGACCCAGGCTTTGCCCCCGGGGCATATACTCCTTTCCCTCCTTATACTTTTAAAACATGCCAGCATCTGTCTACCCGTTATAGATGTGAGGCCTCGCCGGCTGCTCTGGCTCCCTCCTGCATTTGTGCCAGCAGAGCACTTCGAATGGGCTGGGAAGGAGCTGTGTTCTGTTCTCCCAAACCTGTACTGTGGTCATAATTTCTTTCTCCACTTTCATTCAACTCTTGCCAGGCAGTGGCCACACTGCCCCTGAGCTTCTCCACTTCCACTGATTGCTCATCAGTCTCTCTCCTGTTCCCCAGATGAAAGGACATCCTTAGAACAGGCCTGGACGCCCAGACCAAATCCCACACTCCGTACTGTGGCCTGCCCGGCCCTGGGAGATCTGTCCCACCAGCCCACCTCCCGCCCCAGCCTCCTTCACCCTGCCCTAGCCACGCCAGCCAGCCTCGCTGTTTCTAGAACACACTGTTACGGGTTGAATTGTGCCCCCACATCGAACAAAGCTCATGTGTGGAAGCCTTAACCCCCAGGACCTCTGAATGTGACCTTATTTGGAAGCAGGGTTGTTGCAGGTGTAATTGGATAAGATGAGGTCATACTGGAGTAGGGTGGACGCTAATCCAATATGACTGGTGTCCTTATAAAAGGGGAATGTGGACACACACACACACACACACACACAGGGACGCCACGTGAAGATGAAGGCACTGATCGGGGTGATTCCTCTACAAGCCAGAAATACCAGGGATTACCAGCAACACAAGAAGCCAGGAGAGAGGCCTGGAACAGCCTGTCCTTCACAGCCCTCTGAAGGAACCAACTCTGCCGACACCTTGATCCTAGACTTCTAGCCTCCCGACTGTGAGATAACAAATTTCTGCTGTTTAAGCCCCCAGTTTGTGGAATTTCGCTGTGTCAGCCACAGGAAACAGCTTGTTCCTGCCCAGGGCCTTTGCACTAGCTGTTTCCCCTGCTTGGAACACTGGTCAATTCACTTGACAGTGAACAGGGAGGGGGAGGAGCCACTGGGGGTCCCAGGTGGTAGGAGACCAGGATAAGGAGTGAGGAGATGCCAGGCTTCAGGGACTTGTCTGTCTCTGCTGGTCCCTCTTCCTGGGACGTGCTCCCCTCCATCCCTCTCCTCCCCCCACAAGGCTGCCTCCTTCCCTGTTCATTTACTGGGTAGCCCTTATGGCACCTTTTAACCACACATACTACTCACTTGCATATACATGTCAAAGGCCTGGGCTGCATGCTTTTCAGCACACGGACCTCACACCCACATCATCTCAGTTCTTGGCACACACTAGGGGCTCAAAGAAATGCCAACGAGCAAAGAAAGAAATAACATAAACTTCTTACCGAAGTCCCCAATTGCCCGAGAGAGATGTTGGTGGGGAATGATAGGCCACAGCTCGGCGCACGCAGCCAGCTGAGGGCACTAAGCGTCACTGGCTAACTTCCTGTCATAACAAGCCTCTTGTTAGAAGAGCCCCATCTGGAGCCCCCAGATAACAGTGGGGAGGCATGGGGCTGATCAGCAGTGGACAGGCGCTTGGGCACAGCTTACCCTGCCTGTGCAAGGGAAGGCGCTGCCTTCTTCAAGTAAACAGTGGCTGCTCCAACAACAGAGCCGCCATAGGCCTTGGGGGCTCCCAGAGCTCAGGCTCCGTCTGGAAGGCAGGGGCCCCAAAATAAGGAGTCCAGTATCAGAGGGCTGTCAGCTGGGGTGTGAGGTCCAGTGTCTGACACTGTTGTGACTGACATTTACAAAATGCTAACTGCATCATTTCGTCCTCACAACGCCCTGACCAGATGGGAGCCCTTGTTTCCCCATTTTACAGCTGAGCAAGTTGAGGCTTGGGAGGACATTACACTGTCGCTGGAAGTGGCAGGATTGGGGTCAGGGCCGGCTGACCCAGACCCTAGCTCTGAACCACCCTGTCCTGCCTCTAGGACATGACAAGTGTGGGTGGTTTGGAGATGCTGAGTCCCACTGACCTAAACCCACAAATCAAGGGCCCTTTGCCTTGGGCACATCACAGGGTCGTACAGAATCGAAGAGTTCACAGGCCCCAACCTGTGTTGGAAACCAGCTCACTCAGCGAGTGTTATCCCTGCCTAAGAGCCTCGGGTGCTGACTGCTGTCCCCACAAATCAGGCCCGAGCTTCTCCCTGATGGACAAGCACATGGTTTAGGCCCCTATGGGACACAAGGCAGCAGAGGATTGAGTTACAGCCCTTCTGCCAGGCGGTTGGGAAGGGACACCCAAGCCTGCCAGCTGAGAAAGGAAGCTGATCCAAGGCCGAGAACCCACTCCTGGGGCCTCAGCTGGGCCAGGCAGAGGCTGATGAAAACTTCCACTGAATGTCTCCCATATGCCCCCCCTCCACATGGACACACTTAGCATGTGGAGATGTGGGGCTGGAGTTAGACAGCCCTGGACTCCTAGCTGAGCTGGATGACCTCGAGCACAGCAGGTCCCTTCTCCCCTGCAGGACCATCTGTAAAGTGGACCCTCCCATGAGCGCTCACAGTACCTGTTTCCTTCCTCTGAGAGTCACAGCTGCTGAAGTGAGAAGTATTCAGACCCCGGCAGTGGCTTGCTCACCTCTGAATCCCTGGTGTTTTTTTTTGTTTGTTTGCTTGTTTTGTTTTTTGTTGTTAATCCTCACCCGAGGATATTTTTCTATTGATTTTTAGGGAGAGTGGAAAAGAGAGGGAAAGACAGAGAGAAACAACTATGTGAGAGAAACACATCCATTGGTTGCCTCCTGCACACGCCTCAACCAGGGTCTTGACTGGGGAGGAGCCTGTAACCAAGGAACGTGCCCTTGACCGGAATTGAACCCAGGACCCTTTGGTCTGCAGGCCAACGCTCTATCCACTGAGCCAAACCGGCTCAGCCGCTAGGGCAATCCCTGGTGCTTTGGAAAACACCTAGCTCATAGTTGACACTCAATAGACATTTACATGATGAATGAGTGAATGAGTCGGTAAGGCCTTGGACTCTGGGGCTTGGGTTCAAATCTCTGCTCAGCCTCTGACCAGCTCTGTGGCCACACAAACAAATCATCAAGCTCTCAGTTCCTCAGTTCCTTTGTTTGTTAAAAGGAGAATAAGAAAAGCGTCGACCTTGCTGAGTTGTCCAGGCAAATAAAGGAGTCTGTTTTGGTAAGGGGCTGAGAACAGAGTCTGGCACATGGTTCATTCTACATAAGCATTTGTTAAATAAATTTAAATTTTTAAAAAGAGCGAGAGTCTATAAAGTACAGGAAAGCTATTTCTGCTAATCACTTGACAGCTGCTCCCTCCCCCTCCCTCCTTCCTTCCTGCTCTTCCTCATGCAAATTCAAATGAAGCTGGAAGCAATAACCCAAAGCTTTCATGGAAAATGTGGAAGAATACCCAAATTCTACCCAATACGCCACCTTCCTCTCGTGCTACAGGCTGGATTCGGGGCACTGACCACTCTGTGGCCACCTCGAGAGCCTTCCTTGTCCAACTGCCAGCTTTCCCTGCAAGCCTGGGAGGCCCCAGGACAGAGAGGTATCAATCCTTTGGTGCCCCCAACTCTTCTTTTTTAATTGAGATGTGATTCTCATTCCATAAAATGCACCCTTTTAAAGTGTACAATACAGTGGAGTTTAAAAAATTTTTTTTCTTTATTGATTAAGGTATTACATATGAGTCCTTATCGCCCCATTGTACAGTGAGTTTTAGTACATTCATAAAGTTATGCAGCAATCACTACTATCTAATTCCAGAACATTTTATCACCCTCAAAAGGAACTCCATACCCATGGGCAGTCACTCCCCAACCCCCTCACCCCAACCCTCAGCAACCACTAATCTATTTTCTATCTCTGTAGATTTACTTTCTCTAGACATTTCATATAATTGGAATCATACAACATGCGGTCTTCCGTGGCAGGCTTCTTTCACTGAGCTTCTGTTTTTGAGGTTCATCCATGCTGTAGCAGGTTTGAGTTCTTCATTCTTTTTCATGGCTGAGTAATCTGCCATTGTCTGGATCCCCAGGTTTGGCCAAGTTGCTTAATCAGGGTTTGGTGAATGAGCCATCAGACACCCACCCGGTGGCAGCAGTGTCATCCCAGCTGATGAAGGGAAGTAGGCCTTCATTATTCTGGAAGCCTTCTGCAATCACTGCCATATGCGTCTATACCAGCAGTTCTCAACCTGTGGGTCGCGACCCCTTTGGCGGTCGAACGACCCTTTCACAGGGGTTGCCTAAGACCATCCTGCATATCAGATATTTACATTACGGTTCATAACAGTAGCAACATTACAGTTATGAAGTAGCAACGAAAATAATTTGATGGTTGGATCACAACATGAGGAACTGTATTTAAAGGGCCAGAAGGTTGAGAACCACTGGTCTATATAAACAGCTATACCCAGATGGCCCTGTAGCTGAAAAACCTGCTGCTGTCCTGGTCAAAGCCAGCTCAGGAGACAGAAAAGACCCAGACAGAGGGTCAGAAGGACCCTGTAGCCAGGGCATCCAGACACGGTGAGGGGGAACGTCTAGGGCATGGTGGAGCGGCCAAGACAAAGCACAGGGCTCAGACGCCACCTCTGACACTTGCCAGCTGGGTGACCTCAACTTAACCCCTCTGAGACTCAGATTCCTCAGAAAAAGGGTAATGAGGATGATGACACTTCATAAGGGTTGCTCTAAAGATGAAAGGGAGATAATATGTGTAAGGCGTTTGGTACAGAGTAGATATTTTAGGGCTATCAATCAAAGGGACTTAAATAGGTATTTGTACACCCATGTTCATAGCAGCATTATCCACAATAGCCAAAAAGTAGAAACAAACCAAATATCCATTGGTGGATGAAGGGATAAACAAAAGGTGGCCTATACATACAGTGGAATATTATGCAGCCATCAAAAGAAATGTAGTTCTGTTCCATGCTGCAACATGGATGAACCTCAAACATGATGCTAAGTGAAAGAGCCCAGACACAAAAGGACAAATATTGTATAACTAGAGGCCCGGTGCACAAAATTTGTGCACGGGGGAAGGGTATCCCTTAGCCCGGCCTGCACCCTCTCACAATCCAGGACCCCTCAGGGGATGTCCGACTGCCGGTTTAGGCCCGAACCCATAGGCAGTCAATCCAGGACCACTGGCTCCTAACTGCTCACCTTGCCTGCCTGCCTGACCACCTCTAACCACTCTGCCTGCCTGCCTCATTGACCCTAACCACTCGCCTGCCTGCCTGATCACCCCTAACTGCTCACCTACCTGCCTGATCGCCCCTAACTGCCTCTGCTTCAGCCCCCGCCACTGCGGCTTCGTCCTGAAGGACATCTGGAATGACGTCCAGAATGTTGTTTGACTGTCCGGTCTAATTAGCATATTATGCTTTTTTTATTATTATAGATTCCACTTATATAAGGTACCTAGAGTAGTCAGGTTTACAGAGACAGAGAGCAGAATGGTGGTTACCAGGGGTTAGGGGGGAGGAACAGGGAAGTTAGTGGTTAACTATGGGAAGATGAAATTTCATTATGGGAAGATGAAAACTTGGTTGTTCGACTGTCCGGTCTAATTAGCATATTATGATTTTTTTATTATTATAGATTCCACTTATATAAGGTACCTAGAGTAGTCAGGTTTACAGAGACAGAGAGCAGAATGGTGGTTACCAGGGGTTAGGGGGGAGGAACAGGGAAGTTAGTGGTTAACTATGGGAAGATGAAATTTCATTATGGGAAGATGAAAACTTTGTGGAGAGGGATAATGGTGATGGTCGCATAACATTGTGAATGTATTTAATGCCACTGAACTTTAAAATGGTTAAAATAGGAAAATGTTGGGCTATGTATATTTTGCCACAATTTTTTCAAAAAAAGAGTAAATCATCTCCTAGGTGGTTTACAGCCCTACTAGAAGCATTGCTCATGATGTGGGTTAGGATATCATGTCTGTGTTTATTTGTTTATAGTCAACACCTCTGTCTCTATGTCTGTTTTCTACACCACCGGATTCCCCAGTGCCTCCTACAACCTGGGGCACTGGGGACACCCAGCCAATATTTGTGGATGGAAGGAAGGAAGGAAGGAAGGAAGGAAGGAAGGAAGGAGAGAGAGAGAG
>NW_005365229.1:3577730-3584903 GCF_000412655.1 Myotis brandtii
AGGGAGGAAGGGGCAGGTGCTGGGTGGGGGAGGTGGGCAGGAAGCTGGAACGCTCGTCACATGTATACCTAGAAGAGCAGATGGAGCAGAACAGGTCCCACATGTCAGCAGGCGTGGGCTTCTGTCTAACCCGCTGGTGCACTGCAGCGAGGAAGGGGCAGGTGCTGGGTGGGGGAGGCGGGCAGGAAGTTGGAACGCTCGTCACATGTATACCTAGAAGAGGAGATGGAGCAGAACAGGTCCCACATGTCAGCAAGCGTGGGCTTCTGTCTAACCCGCTGGTGCACTGCAGCCCAGAGGTAACCTGTGCCTTGTGTTCACTGTGCACCTGGAGCGCGAAGTTCCGGAAGGTGTTTCATGCACAGGTGCATAATGGCTGATAGCTCCCCTCTGGTCACGACAGCAGTGCATCTGCAGCGATTGGCCAATGAATTTTCCTGAACAAGGTGCAGATGAACAGTTTTGCCTGTTTTTCCGCAGGTTCCCGGTCCCAGGGCTGCAGCATGGGGCACAGTTAGCACCGCCTAGTAATTATTCGTTTCTGCTTCTGTTCACTCCTCCCTTTGCCTGGCTGGGACCGTGCCTCCTCATGAGGTCATGCCATCAGAATGCCTGGCCTCTCGGGCTCTGGGGGGAGTACACAGCCTGGCTGCCCAGCTCAGCAACTCACACTATCCCGCTGTGGCTCTCACCCAGGGTGGGGGGCGGGGCAGGGGAGCCCTCCTTCTCTGAACACTCTCCCTGCCCACAGACTTCCAAGATCAGCTGGTACCCCAGAAGATTCCTGGAGGGGTGAGGCAGCAGCAAGGCAAGCCCGGGGAGTCTTGACATTTAGCTGTATGTCAGGATCATAATGAGAGGGAAACGCTATTTTAGAACTTTCCAAGTGTCTCCGGAATGCGCCGACCCCCGTCACCTCAGGTCCCCCACACTCTGGGATAGAAACCCCCACTGATCCACTTTTTGGCAGCCAGGGGATCCTCCTAAGCCCCAAATCTGATCATGTCACTCCCCTGCTTCAAACCTTCCAAACTCCCAAAGTCCTTGGAGAGATCAAATGACCCACCAGTCACTTTCTGACTCTCACTGGGGCCCAACCTCACCACATCCATTTCTTCAGAGACAAGGTCTGTCCCTGTGTGTCTCCTCCCCTCAGCTAGGCTCTGCCTGGCTGCCTTCAGATCCTCGGCTGGCGACTAGTTCTTCCCCCATTACAAAGCATCCTTCATGCCGCTTGCCTGGCCTCTCTCTCTCTCTCTCTCTCTCTCTCTCACACACACACACACACACACACACACACACACACCCCGCAGTGCCAGCTCTATGTGGACAAAAAGGATCATGTCAAGAAAACCAGGTCAAAGAAGACATTCAGAAAGCCAAGAGACATATGAAAACATGCTCAAAGTCGCTAATCATCCGAGAGATGCAAATCAAAACAACAATGAGGTACCATCTCACACCTGTCAGAATGGCTATCATCAACAAATCAACAAACGACAAGTGCTGGAGAGGATGTGGAGAAAAAGGAACACTCGTGCACTGCTGGTGGGAATGCAGACTGGTGCAGCCACTATGGAAGACAGTATGGAGTTTCCTCAAAAAACAAAACATGGAACTCCCATTTGACCCTGTGATCCCACTTCTAGGAATATATCCCAAGAAACCAAAAACACCAATCAGAAAGGATATATGCACCCATATGTTCATAGCAGCACAATTCACCATAGCTAAGATCTGGAAACAGCCTAAGTGCCCATCAGTAGATGAATGGATTAGAAAACTGTGGTACATCTACACGATGGAATACTATGCTGCTGTAAAAAAGAAGGAACTCTTACAATTTGCAACGGCATGGATGGAGCTGGAGAGCATTATGCTAAGTGAAATAAGCCAGTCAATGAAGGAAAAATACCACATGATCTCACTCATTCATGGATAATAAAGACCATTACAAACTTTTGAACAATAATAGATACAGAGGCAGAGCTGCCTCAAACTGATTGTCAAACTGCAGTGGGAAGGCCAGAGAGGGTTGGGGGGCAGAAGGGAGGGGAGTAAGAGATCAACCGAAGGACTTGTATGCATGCATATAAACATAACCAATGGACAAGGAGAAACATGTAATACTCTTTGTAATAATTTAAGCAATAAAAAAAAAAAAAAGAAAGAAAAAAAAAAAGAAAACCAGGTCAAGACAGAACTGGAAGACACATGGTCTCCGCCTTCCTGAAGCTTACTTTAATGAAAGAGACCCATTTAAACGAGTAAACAAGCAAATTCCATATAAAATGAACAGAATACTGATGCATTCAAAAAAGTACTAGGAATCAAGTCTTTCATAACCCCTGCACCTAGCCCAGTGCTTGGCACACAGTGGAAACTCAGTGTTTGTGGGAGGCACACACACATGCGTGCATGAACTAATGCATGTGTAAACTAACGAAGGAGGACCTAGTTTGTTCATTTCAGGGCCCCCTGAAATCAGAAGACCACCTTTCTGGGCTGTGGATCGCCTCTGTTCTCCCAGCCCAAATCAGAGCGCCCCAGAGCCCTGTAAGCAATCCAGGGTGGAAAATATTGCTTCTCTTAATCTGTTAGCAACGGATCAGATAACAGGCCCCGGGGAACTAATTTAAACTCATTTAAATAAGGCCCCTGCTGCTTTATTAAAACTACACCCATAACAACAATTTCAACTGTGCCTGCCCTTGGCCTGGACTGCAAGGATTTACCTTCAGAGGCTGCGCCTTAGTAATAACCCATTTGCTAAATTACACACTGCTCATCAATACAAAAAGCCAGGTCTTTAAATATTTTAACACTTCATTGCTGATGGCAGCCCTCACCTCCCAGCCCTTCCCCCGCATGGAGAGCATATTGCTTAGGAAATTCTACCCCGCGCCATCGTCCTCCTTTAGGTTTGCAGAATCTGAGATGACTTGACGCCATGGGGGTTTTGAGTCCCACAGGGACCCCGGGGCAGGAAAAAAAGGCGGCCAGGTCATTCCTGAAGCCGCAGAGGTCGCTGGTGCACAGATGTCCACTGAACATCAAGCCAGAATCCAGCATGTCTGGCTGTGAGCTCAGGCTATGGGGTCAGATTCCCTAAGTTCAAATCTCTGCCATTTACCGATGGTGCCATTTACTAAGCGTTATGGGCTGAATTGTGCCCTCCCCCCTCCAAAAAAAAGAAGTCCCCCCAAGTACCTCAGAATGTGATCTTATTTGGAAATAGAGTCTTTAACAGAGGTAATCAAGTTAAAATGAGGTCTTTTCTTATAGATCCAATATGACTTATAAAAGGGGAAATTTGGACACAGAGGTGCACACACACACAGGGAATACGCCACGTGAAGATGGGAGTTATGCTGCCACGGCCAAGAAACTACCAGAAGCTAGGAGAGAAGCCTTCCTGGCACCTTCAGAGAGAGCATGGCCCTGCTGGCACCTCGAGCTTAGACTTCTGGCCTCTAGGACTATGAGACACTAACTTCCTGTTGTTCTGCGCTATCCAGTTGTAGCACTTTGCTACCCAGCTCTAGCAAAGGACACTGACTAAGGGACAGGCTCCTTAACCTCCCTAAGTCTCAGCCTCCTCTTCTGCTGCTGCCAAGGCTGCTGTATAATACCTGCCTCAGCTGCTTAAAGGGCTGGGGGCACAGAGGGCCCAGTAAACTCTCTCAGGCTATGTAGGCATCAGCTGCCCCCCAGAGGCCAGGGTCTACGGGGAGGGGGGTAGCTGTACTCTCCTTTGCAGGGTCCTGATGGGGTGCAGGCATTCTGGACACAGTCTTGATGGTAACTGCTCCATCACAGAGGTGATCCAGAGAGTAAGAGAGAGAAATGTCGATGTGATATCAAAACATAACTTCAGATCCTCAGCTTTGAGAAATGGCAGAGCTCATGGTTGGGAATATAAATTTGTCTGGTCACTCGGATGTGGTAAAAACAGCTGAGTTCATCCAAAACTTTCCTGGCATCTGGCCCAAACTGAGGGCAAGTGTTTAAATCCCCTCGTGTTTCCTTTGTGGTTTTGGGTAAGTCATTCATCCCTTCTGTGCCTCAGTTTCCTCATCTGTAGCATGGGCTACCCACCAAACCTATCTGATGGGGTGGTCATGAAAAGTACATGAATTAATATTTGAAGGGGCTCAGAACAGTTCCTGGGACCTAGGAAGCACTGTGTACGGGTCTGTTAAATAAAATTTAAAATTGAATCTTCCCAAACCCACCAAATCACCACCACCATTCACACCAGGTATTTCTTTGGGAGAAATATGTTCACACAAAAACTTGTACATAAATGTTCATAGCAATGTTATTCATAGTAGCCCCAAATTGGAAACAATCTAAAGTCCATCAACTGATAGCCCTGACTGGTTTGGCTCAGCAGATGCAGTGTTGGCCTGCGGACTGAAGGGTCCCAGGTTCAATTCCAGTCAAGGGCATGTACCTTGGTTGTGGGCACATGCCCAGTAGGGAGTGTGCAGGAGGCAGCTGAATCGATGTTTCTAACTCTCTCTCTCCCTCTCCCTTCCTCTCTGCAAAAAATCAATAAAATATATTAAAAAAAAATAAAGTCCATCAACTGATGAATGGATAAACAAATGTATCCGTCCATACAATGGAATATTATTCAGCCATAAAAAGGAATAAAGTTCTCAATCACACTGCAATGCGGATGAACCTTGAAAATAGTGTGCCAGTCACAAAAGACCACATATTTTATGATTCCATTTATATGAAATGTCCAAAAAGGCAAATTTATAGAGACAGAAAGTGGATTAGTGGTTATCTAGGGCTGGGCAGAATGGGGGAGATTATGGGATGATGACTAAAGAGTACAGGTTTCTGCCCAACTGGTGTGGCTCAGTGGACTGAGCATTGTCCCATGCACCAAAGGTCACCAGTTCAATTCCCAGTCAGGACACTTGTCCCAGTTGCAGGCTTAATCCCCAGTGTGGGGCATGCAAGAGGCAGCCAATCTCTCTTCGATGTTTCTATATCTCTCTCTCCCTTCCTTCCTCTAAAATAAATGAAAACATTTTTTAAAAAAGAGTACAGGGGTGTTTTTGGGGGAGGGAGGGATGATGAAAATGTTCTAAAATTGACAGTGGTGCCCTAGCCGATTTGGCTCAGTGGATAGAGCATCAGCCTGAGGACTGAAGGGTCCCGGGTTCAATTTCAGTCAAGGACACATGCCTGGGTTGCAGGCTTGATCCCCAATAGGGGGTGTGAAGGAGGCAGCCAATCAATGATTCTCTCTCATCATTGATGTTTCTATCTCTCTCTCCCTGTCCCTTCCTCTTTGAAATCAATAAAAATATGTTTTAAAAAAAATGGACAGTGGTGATGGTTGTACAACTCTATGAATACTAAAAACCACTAACTTTTACCCTTTAGATGGGTGAATGGTACAATATGTGAGTTATAGCTTAATAAAGCTGTTGAAACAATAAATAATAATAATAAATCTGCCCTGCCAGTGTGGCTCAGTGTTTGAGCGTCAACCTATGAACCAGGAGGTCACAGTTTGATTCCTGGTCAGGGCACGTGCGTGGGTTGCAGGCTCAATCCCCAGGGGGAGAGGGTATGCTGGAGGCAGCTAATCAATGATTCTCATATTGCTGTTTCTCTCTCTCTCCCCCTCTCTCTTCCTCTCTGAAATGAATAAAAATATATTTTTAAAAAGTAATAAATCTAAATAATATTTCATAAGCATTAACAATGTACTAGGTCCTGTCCAGGCACCCACATTTCTTTATCTTTTTTAAAAATTGATTTTAGAGAGAAAGAGGAAGGGAGAGTATGAGAGAGAAACATTGATGTGATATCGAAACATCGATTGGCTACCTCCTACAGGCCCCCTACTGGGGATCGAATGTGCTCCAACCTTTTGGTGCATGGGATGATGCTCAACTAACTGAGCCACACTGGCCACAGCCCACATTTCTTCATTGAATTGTCACTTCAACTCTCTGAAGAGCTAGGCCTTTAGTATCTCTATTTTCCAGGTGAGAAACTGGAGCGAGGACCCAACTGGCAGAGAGACATTTGGGTAGAGCCCAGAAATCCAAATCCATCCACGACAGGCTGTGGGCTGACCAGAGTGGCCTTCAGGGCTTAAGTGACCACTATCCACAGTCTAAGACAAGGCCTTTGTGTTCTATGCACAGGGATCTCCACAAAGACCCACAGGCACACACTTCCTGGTACCCACATTCAAAGGGAGCAAGGACCCTCTCCAACCTTGGATCGGGCAGCTGCCTCCATTGCCTTCATTACTTCTCTCTGCTTACCAATATAACCCAAGCTCATTGTTTTTTGCTGTTGTTGTTTCGTTTTTCAATATATTTTTATTGATTTCAGAGAGGATGAGAGAGATAGAAACATCACTGATGAGAGAGAATCCTTGATTGGCTGCCTCCCACACACCCCACACTGGGGATCGAGCCGTGCCCACAACCCGGGCTCATGCCCTTAGCCAGAATTGAACCCAGGACCCTTCAGTCTGCAGGCTGACGCTCTATCCGCTGAGCCAAACTGGCCAGGGCCAAGCTCATTGTTTTGAACCAAACAATACAGAGGGCTATCAAGAAAGAAGAAAGGAAAGAAGAAGAAGAAGAAGAAGAAGAAGAAGAAGAAGAAGAAGAAGAAGAAGAAGAAGAAGAAGAAGAAGAAGAAGAAGAAGAAGAAGAAGAAGAAGAAGAAGAAGAAGAAGAAGAAGAAGAAGAAGAAGAAGAAGAAGAAGAAGAAGAAGAAGAAGAAGAAGAAGAAGAAGAAGAAGAAGAAGAAGAAGAAGAAGAAGAAGAAGAAGAAGAAGAAGAAGAAGAAGAAGAAGAAGAAGAAGAAGAAGAAGAAGAAGAAGAAGAAGAAGAAGAAGAAGAAGAAGAAGAAGAAGAAGAAGAAGAAGAAGAAGAAGAAGAAGAAGAAGACAAAATTCCCCCTGGAATCCCACCCATCAGAAACAGAATTGAGTTAAATTTTTGAAATCAAAGAAAAAAATATTTTTTAAAAAATAAAATTTTTGCCCTGACCGGTTTGGCTCAGTGGATAGAGCGTCGGCCTGAGGACTGAAGGGTCCCAGGTTCAATTCCAGTCAAGGGCATGTACCTTGGTTGCGAGCACATCCCCAGTGGGGGGTGTGCAGGAGGCAGCTGATCGATGTTT
>NW_005365229.1:3584943-3604876 GCF_000412655.1 Myotis brandtii
AAAATCAATAAAATATATTTAAAATAAAATAAAATAAAAAATAAAATAAAATAAAATTTTAATCTAGGTCTTGACAGGTTGCTTCAGTGCTATTTTTTAAATCCTCACCTAAGACATGCTACTTTATTTTAGAGAGATGGGAAAGGAAAGAGAAAAAGAGAGAGAGAAACATCAATCAGTTGCCTTCCCCAACCAGGGACCAAACCCTCAACCTGGGTCACTCCAACCCACTGAGCAACACCGGCCAGGGCTGCCTCAATGCTATTTTGTAACCAGTTCCACAGGCCCAATTTTAGTTTTTTTGTGTCATCACTTGGAAACTTTGGAAGAAGCGAAGGGAGGCTTTGATTCTCGAGTCAGTTTTGTTAAACAGAGAAACCCAAAGGCCAGTTGGTCTGGTCACTCGGATGTGGTAAAAACAGCTGAGTTCATCCAAAACTTCCCTGGCATCTGACCCAAACTGAGGGCAAGTGTTTAGCTGAGAAACAAAGACGGACATTAAGTGCAGAAAACCCCTTTTGTGCCCACACAGCGGACAAGTTATGTTGAGTTATGCAGCTATTTTGGGGACAATGATGTTTTGTAAACAGTTGGCAAAGTGGCTTTGTCAGGGATGTTACAGCGGTTTGGAGTCTTTTCACTGACAAAAACTATATGGAAGATAAGGTGATGTGGCATTAGGAAAATATGTATAACTTAAATTAGAGCAAATATAGATAACAAATATCTGAAAACCTTTGTTTCCTACTGCACCCACAAACGTCTATACATCAACACCTAGAGACTGTTGGACACTAGGGAGTTAACTAAAACCTGTCTTCACTTATGGACCACAAAGCCTGCGAAATAGGCTGAACATAGTCCAGAAAAGGTGACATGGGTACATTACTTGTCTTGTTAATACGGTCTTAAGTGCTACAGACATGTTTTGTTTTAAAATGCCGTGATTGTAAATATTTTTGAGACTCCTAAACATGCTAAGTTAAATTTACAATTATTAAGCCCATGCAAAAAAAATTATTCATTTCCCATGCTACTGTTATTTGTCTCTGCTCTATGGCAGAGGACCACGGGCCGCTGCATTGTCCCAGAAGGGTGGGGACAGTGTCTCTTTTCTATTGAGTAAATGAATGAATGAACAAATGAGTCCTAGAGTCTTAGAATATGTGAGCTGCCAGGCGCCTCAGAGGACAATTGTTTTTATTTAGCCGTCATTTATTGTCTGCTTAGTATGGACCAGGCCCTGCACTGGGTCGAACACACGCATTAATCATCTTTAATCCTCATGACAGTCTTATGAGGTGCATATAACCATCCCCGTTTCACAAATGAAGAAACCAAGGCTCAGAGAAATGCAGTGACTTCCTGAAGACACAGCCAGAGCACTGTGGAGCTGCGATAGGGACCAGGGCTTCTGACGGCATGTCCCCAAATCTCTCCATCACCCACTGGTGTCCCACCCCTCTTACACATGAAGAAAAGTCACACAGCCATGGGCAACAAAAATAACTCTAACAAAAACAATAATAGCATTTGATCTGTGCCAGATCCTGCATGAAAAGCTTTACATATATTGACTCATTTGCTCCTCAGCAGGATGCCCAGATTTGGAAACTATGTAATTCTCATTTTAGTGATGGGGAGTGGAGGCTCAGAGAGGCTAAGGAACTTGCCCAAGGTCACCAGCTAGTCAGTAGACCCCCTGCTTCTTTCCTGACGTGGAACTATCTACACGTAACAGCACAACATGTATGGAAGATTTTTTTTATCCTTTATGCGACTATAAATACATCTGTAGGTAGGATCATAGACTAAGATCAGGCAGGACACATACAGAGGGTGTGTGAATGGAAGGAGGACCCTGGGGAGTGTTGTGGTTAAAATTATGGCTCTGGAGTCCTCCCTGCTCTACCTCTTCCTAGCCACAGAACTTGAGGCCGTCCTGTCACATGTCCAAGCTTCCATTTAGTGGAGATAAAATGAGAATAATGTGAGATATTGGGAATTAAATGTATGTTTTTACACATTCTTTTTTAATGTTTTTTATTAATTTTTAGAGAGAGGAAGGGAGAGAGAGAGCGAGAAACATAAATGACAGAGAGTACCATCTATTGGCTACCTCCTACACCAGCGGTTCTCAACCTGTGGGTCGCGACCCCTTGGGGGGTCGAACGACCCTTTCACAGGGGTTGCCTAAGATCATCGGAAAACACATATATAATTACATATTGTTTTTGTGATTAATCACTATGCTTTAATTATGTTCAATTTGTAACAATGAAAATACATCCTGCATATCAGATATTTACATTACGATTCATAACAGTAGCAAAATTACAGTTATGAAGTAGCAACGAAAATAATTTTATGGTTGGGGGTCACCACAACATGATGAACTGTATTAAAGCGTCGCGGCATTAGGAAGGTTGAGAACCACTGTCCTACACACTCCCTACTGGGGATAGAGTCTGCAACCAGGGCAGGTGCCCTGACCAGGAATCAAACTGGCAACTGCTACATGGGTTGACACTCAACCACTAAGCCACACCAGCTGATCTTTACATATATTCTTTGTACTTACTGGACATACTGTACACCCTCAGTGAATGGCTGCCATCATCCTCATCCTCATTAGTGCACTTATTATTATTACTATTATTATCATTACACAAAATGACAGCAGTGACTTAGCTGATTTCCTTGTTTTATGTCAGAGAATCTTGAGACAAGAGGACATGTAAGCTTCAACAAGGAAAAGAAAGAAAGACCTTGTGCTTTGTCAGTGGGCAAGGATTCCAGAAGTTGTAGGAAAGGTAGGATGGGCAGGCTGAGGGGTCACTGGTTAGAAACTGGACCCACCAGGTTAACCAATAATTCCCTCTGGTCCAGGGACTGAGGGGTTTTCTTTCCTTCCCATCATAGCTGACCTCCTGCACCCTCCAACCACCACACAGGACCCAGAGAATCAGGGGTCACTCACCGCCATGACCAGCTCGAATGGGTACTTGTAGATGCGGACAGGAGACTGGTACTTCTGCACCATGTTCACACGGAAGCACCAACAGAAGCCACTCAGGTAGGAGTGAGCACAGAGCCTGGGAGACAGGTGACTGCTGAGGTGGCAGCTCCCTCCACATGAAGCAAGAACGTACCCGCTGCTCCACCGTGTAAGGAGTAGGGCCACCCCCTCTAGCCCCACCCCCAAATCTCCCAGCCCTCAAAGCAAAGAACGCAATGTAATCCCCAAGCCAGGCCCCAGCACTCACCCTCCAAGAGCAATCAGTACCCCAAAACTTTCTTTGGTCTCTACCCCTTCGCGTGGAGGCCCCCAGAAGCACCCTCACTGGCACTCACATGGAAACACACACATTCGCAATTCTTACACTCCCACAATTCACCGCACATACCCCATAGCTCGCCACAGACATCCTCCAAGAATCACTGTATCTTCCCTTCCATTTCCTTCAAGATACCTCGACACACACAATCTTTACCAAATTTCGCACACACTGTCTCTGTCTCACACACATACACACACGCAGGACTCTCCTCCCACGTGGGACCACCCTTTCGCATGCACGTAACTTTCACACGCACTCAGTTCCCTGGAGCATGCACCTACCCAACTCTACCCACACACACAATTCCTCTTGTGCACACAGACGTCCACACACACACACTGGTGCGCACATGCAGGAGACAAACACAAGCATGCACACTCGCATGCACGAAAGGGCTGGCTCACCCTCGCTGTCAGAGTCTGTGGGGACACAGCCCGGGGCAGCAAGGAACTCAGCCCGCCAGGGACCCCGTAGCCGCCTGGCTCCGAGCGCAGTGCCTGGGGCGAGGCCGGACCACAGTCTCGGAGCCTGGAGAGTCCAGCCCTACGCACCCTGGGGCCGATATGGTCCGAGAAGGGCCTGCAGGTCGGGAGTGAGACCTGCCGGGCGGGAGCGAGACCTGCCGGGCGGGAGCGCTCCAGGACCCGGGACAGCAGAGATCCTGGCCCGGCCCCGCCTCTGGACTGGCCCCGCCCATTGGTGGCCCTGCCCACGTCCCCTCCCAGATTCACCCGGATCCCTGATTGGTCCAGCCGCTTCCTGGCCCCGCCCCCCATCTTAGCCCCTCCTTTCATTTATTTCTCTTGTTTGACCACGCCCCCAGTCCGGCTCTTCCTCCAGATTGGCCATACCTCGCTTGGGCCCCGCCCCCATACCGGTTTCTCCCTTAAAGCTCGAAACCTCGGGAATGGCCCAACCCCAGGAAGAGCGCCCCAGGGCTCCACCCCCAGCCTAGCTTTGCCTCGAGGGACCCTTGCCCCGCCCAATGCCTCCCCTCCTAGTAGTTTACACTTGGCCTCTTCTGTAACTCGATCAACCTGCTGCTTGGACTCTGAGCTCCACTCCTCCCACTGGTCTCCCCTCGGTGCCCTCATGGTCCTGCTCCCAAGTCCCACCCATGCATCATTCATTCACTCTGCAAACATTTACAGAGCACCTGCTAAGTGTCAGGCACTTCTAGGCACTGGAGAGTCATCAGTGAACAAAATAGACAAAATCCTTGCCATCGGAGAGTTTACATTCCGGGATGGGGGGGGGGGGAGACAAATGTTAAATAAATAAGGCAAATACATAGTATGTGAGTTGGTGAAAAATGCCAAAATTAAAAATATAAGCAAGGGAAGGGTTCAAGAAACAAGTGGAATGAGGGTACAATTTAAAACAGGGTGGACTGGGGTCTCCGTGGGAGGGTGACAGTTGTCCATCATCCTCACCCAAACCCTTACAGCCATCCCAGGACCCCCAGGGACCCAGCTTCTCTTCCATAAGCCCCTCTTCCCTCTCCCCATCTGTTTGGTCTGAAGGAGCCAAGAAGCTGGCTGAGCACAGTGTTGCCATCGTGTATTTATTAGACATTTACTGAGCACCTACTATGTGCCAACACTGGGTGACTTTACCCATTTACAAGGGGGAGTCCAACAGATGCACATGCCCTTGTGTGGCCCACAGCTCTGGGCAGGGAGTGGGTATGTAGGCAGATAGACACTCGGTTTATTAAACATATCTTTTCACCCTGTGATACTCAGCCCCTGCTTTGTTCCTGGGTTGTATCACATTCTATAATCATTTTTTTATTCATTCATTTTATTTACTTGTGGATTATTGATTGTCTCTTCTAGGGGATTGTGAGCTTCGCAAGGTTGGGACCATGTCTGTCTTGTTATCTGCCCCCAGGTACATAGGATCTTTTTTAAATTACAGTTGACATTCAATATTACTTTATATTAGTTTCGGGTGTACAGCATAGTGGTTAGACAATTATATAATTTAAGAAGTGATTCCCCTGATAATTCTAGTATCCACCTGACAATGCATAGTTACTACAATATTATTGACTATGTTCCCTAAGCTGTACTTTACATCCCCTTGACTATTTTCTAACTACTAATTTGTACTTCTTTTCCTTTCACCTTTTTCACCAAACCCCTCAGTCCCTCTCCCATCTCGCAACCCTCAGTTTGTTCTCTGTATCTATGAGTCTGTGTCTGTTTTGTTCATTTATTTTTTCCTTTAGATTCCATACATGAGTGAAATCATATGGTATTTATCTTTCTCTGTCTGACTTAGGCACTCAGGATCTTACTGGTGACCTGTGGCCAGTATGTTTTCTTGGTTAGGACTATAAAGGGTTGAAATGGAGCGCAAAGTTCCCATGCCTGCCACAAGATGGCAGCAAACGACAGTTCTTGGCTCCTAGGTGAATTGGGGGAGACGGGTCCTGGGATGTTTTGCTGTACCTCGACTCATCAAGGAAACTCGCCTGCTTTTCCTGCGTGTCCGTGCATGTACGTAGTGAGCATTATCACAAAGCTATAATGATGGCACGAAAGGCGTTAAATTGCACAAAGTAACCACCGAACGGATGTTTGCACCTGGAAGGATGGGGCGGCAGTAGTCTGTCCCAAACTTTCCAGCTCCCTTCAGCAGGGTGCATGTTAATATAGATTCCCGGGGATCTGCTGGATGCCGGGGATCCCAGGATGCTCGGAGTAAAAGCCGACCCTGGGGAAGAAGGTGGTGCGCTCCTAAGTGAGGGCGGTCTGCTCATAAGAGCTCCTCCCAGATGTGGGCGTGTTTCCACTCCCATTCATTCTCTTTTCGCCCTGGCTGAATCTTCCCCGACGCCCCTGCCCACACGTGTCTCCTTTGCCACAGAAGGTGACAGCTTGGGGGAGCAGCAGCGGAGTGGGCCAAGCAGAGCCAAAAGGCGCCAAGGAGAGGCCCTGAGACTGCGGAAGAGGGGCTGGGTTTCCTGGCTCCATCAGCCCAACCGGTGAGGGCATGACCCTGGATGGGGGGAGGGGTGCAACAGTGGGTGGGTATAGAGAGCTCAAGGTGGAAAATGGGGCCCAGAAGCGAGTGAGAACCTAACTTCTTCCTGCAGGCCAAGGGAAGTAACTTAATCCCATCACCCACCTCTGGTTACCTGTTATGACCACTGTTCTACTAATTATCCTGCCATTTATGGAGCACTCATTGGCACTTGCTGTACCAGGCATTATTCTAAGGCCGTAATGATGGGATTCTAAGGCTATAATGATGAAAATGTTTTGGGACTCCATAGAGGCGCTGGTTGCACAGCATTGTGAATGCACTAAATGCCACCAAATTGTACACATCGAAATGGTTAGTTTTACGTTATATGACTATCACCTAATTTAAAAAAAAACTTTTTTAGGTCACAACTATTTTAATCTTCATTTTAAAGACAAGGAAACTAAGCACAGAGAGGTTGAGTAACTTCCTCAAAGTCACACAGCTAGTAAGGAACCCAAACCCAGGACTCTGGTTCTCCAAAGCCTTCTTCCCTCAGGGCTGGAGCTAAAGTACCTAAGATGTGCTTTCCCAGCCTGAACTGAAAAGATAGCCAGGCATCCTGGGCCCTGGACTGAGGAGGTGCCAGAAGGATGGGGTGATTTGAAGTCAGTCCCAGGGACAGGCCTTCCAAGCTCTTCCTAATTTCTGTTTATTACTTGTCCTGTGGGAATGACCAAGCCAAAGCTGCCTCGTAGTGAGTTGTGTTTTGAAAACTCCAGAAACACCCCATGTCTTTGAATACCTCCCCTGCAGGAAATTTAACCATTGGTGATGCATTTATTTGACTAAAACACTTGGCCCAATCCTAACACAGAGGATCCTGGAAGGTGTCCTGAAGGGAAATGTTCTCAGTTGATATCAAGAGCAGGTGGCATGAAGAGGGGAGTGGAGAGAGAGGGTCCAGAGTCCAGCCCTTGTGGGACACAAGTGGTCCTAGATCTGGTTCCTATAATAGAGAAGGGCCTTGGGATAGTGCTGAAGCTAAAGAAAGTTGGGTATGTTTTATTGTGTTAAAATGAACATAACATAAAATTTACCATTTTTAAGTATACAATTAAGTGGCTTTTAATACAATTAAGTGACATTCACAAGGTTGTGCAACCAGCACCACTATCTACTTCCAGAACATTTTCCTCACCCCAAAAGGAAACTCGGTCCCTTTATGCAGTCATATCTTCCTTCCACCAGCCCCTGGGACACCCCCCTCCGCCCTGCCCCCCAATCTGCTTTCTGCACCGATCTCATTTGTCCCAGGCTGCCTCAAGCCACACACACACACACCCTCCCCACCTCAGAGCAGAGCTCAGAGGTCTCTTGGATTTGGGAACCTGGAGGGTCTTAAGAGTCAATGGCAGGGCAGGTAGCTGTGTGCAGGTTGTAGCTTGTACAACTCAATGCAGAGGTCCTGGTCATTAGGTGGCTTAGCTTGAGCAAGAGGCAGAGTCTGGGGGAGCCTGACCAAGGGGGCTGCACAGCCAGGCCCC
Organism: Myotis brandtii; assembly: GCF_000412655.1. Classification (NCBI taxonomy): domain Eukaryota; kingdom Metazoa; phylum Chordata; class Mammalia; order Chiroptera; family Vespertilionidae; genus Myotis; species Myotis brandtii. The sequence goes on from NW_005365229.1 coordinate 3,592,805, forward strand.
ACCCACTTTGACCCCCAACCCACCTCCAAGTCAAGTCACTTCCACAAATGCTGCTTCGCTGCTCTGGACTCCACCTGGAGCTGCATGTGCGGTCAGGGTCCAAAGGTGAGCAAAAGGCTCTCTACGCCCCTAGGACAGTGGTTCTCAACCTTCTGGCCCTTTAAATACAGTTCCTCATGTTGTGACCCAACCATCAAATTATTTTCGTTGCTACTTCATAACTGTGATGTTGCTACTGTTATGAATCGTAATGTAAATATCTGATATGCAGGATGGTCTTAGGCGACCCCTGTGAAAGGGTCATTTGACCTCCAAAGGGGTCGCGACCCACAGGTTGAGAACCGCTGCCCTAGGATCTCCCAATGAGGAGGGAGGGGGGCAGGAAGAAGAGTAAGGAGGCGCAGGGGAGTCCCGTGTGCTTGGGAAGGGGGTGGGTTACAGAGTGGTGAGTGGTGGGTGCTGGAGTCAGGTGACCTGGGTGTGCATTCTGGCCCTGCCACGCCCAGTGTCTCTGCAGTGAAGGTAGCCATAGTGGCTTCTCCTTTAAAATTCGGGGAACATGGACATTGTTCAGCCTTTAAAAGGAAGGACATCTGACAGATGAAACGTGAAGATATGCTACGTGAAAGAAGCCAGGCACAAAAGGGCAATTATCATATGGCAATTTTGTAAGTTAAATGAGGTCCCTAGAGCTGTTGAATTCATAGAGACAGAAAGTAGAATGGTGGTTGCCAGGAGCAGGAAGAAGGTGGAATGGGGAGTTAATATTTAACGGGTGTGGAGTTTCAGTTTTGCAAGATAAGAAAGTTGTGGAGATGGATGATGGTGATGGTTGCACAACAATGTGAAATACTAAATGCACTGAACTGTGCGCTTGAAATGGTAAGTTTTATGTTATGTATATTTTTCAGTGTAGGAAAGTGATAACTCTGCTTTATTGAAACATAATTCTCACACCGTACAATCCATTCATTTATGGGCTACAAGTCCATGGTTTCTATATAATCACAGGATGCTGCAATCATTCCCTGGCAATGGCCTCCTGCATCCTGAATTCGCATCACTCCAATCTCTGCCTCAGTCAGTGCTCAGTGATTGCATAGCCTTGTTCTCTTCTCCACATGTCTGTGTGTCTCAGATCTCACTCTGCCTCTCTCTCTCTCTCTCTCTCTCTCTCTCTCGTCATGCCAACAGCTGGTTTTTATTTTTAAGAAAATGTTATTAATTTAAAAAGAGTTCTAAGAAATTCAAGAAGATTCCCAGCAGTGATTATTCCTGAGAACTATGAGATTTGAAACATAATTATAAAAACCAAAAGGATTCATTTCTACTTTTTCCTTTTTTTAAAAAAAAAAAAATCCAGATGATCTGTCACATCAAGAAAGCTCAGCACGTTACCTGGGCACAGCCTCAGTCAGCCTCAGAATCGCCGCCCCTGCTCATGGGCACGGAGCTGTGCCCCGAGGACAGTCAGGCGTCTTCAATTGGCTTCTTAGGGTTTTCCTCCAGGTCTGTCTTGATTGGTCCAGACTCAGACAATTTCCACTCCAATTCATCTATTGTCAGGTTCATGTCGCCAAACACTAGAGGTCCCATAAACTGAGCCTTGATAGCGCCTTCAACGTGAACAAATACCATGGGCAGATTCCTGTCAGGATAATTGGGTGTGCAGGTTGTTGAAATGGCCTTGATAAACTTGACATGAGGGAACTTCCTGGCAAGTCCACTGAAGAGCCGGTGTCTCAGGGAAGAGAGGGGAGTCCCTTGTTTGTAAAGGTGCAGGATCACCCACAAGCCCTCTCCAGCTTTGGTAACTTCCTGAACATAATCCTTTCCTGGGATCTCCAAACCTTCTTCACATTTATTCCTCAGTTGGGTGGCTCTCCCCTCAGCCAGTCTCTGCTGCCTACACATGTCAATAGCTTGTCCATCTTCCTCATTCAGTTCGTCTTCATTATCCTCCAATTCTTCCAGAGTCATATCTTCGTATGTTTTCACAACTGACGGCTGAAGGACTCGCTGCTCCTCCTCTTCTGCCTCCTTTTCCAGTTCGTTCAAACTTTCCTTTGAGGGTAAGATGCCCTTTTTGCGTGAGATGTCATTCCTCTCAGTGTCTGCGTTGGGGTCCTGCATCTTGTCTCAGATATCTCAGGCCAGGCTGGGTCCCTCCGTTCTCTTCCGATCTTTCTCTTATAAGAACACCTGTCATTGGATGCAGGGCCCACCCTAAATCCAGGACGATCTCATCTTGAGATCCTTAACTTAAGGATCCTTAAAGACCCTTTTTCCAAATAAGGACACATTCCCAGCTTGCAGGGGGTTAGGACTTGCACTTACCTTTTGGGGGCCACCATCAGCCCACTGCAGGGCCCAGCTTGCCCCGGCACCCTGGGTTGATTAGCCTCCCAACCTCTCACCACCCCCCTATTTAAACCCCCCACCAGCTCTTCCTCATGCCCTGATCCTGTGCCCTGGGGTTACTTCAAAAGCAAAGTCTTTGTACCCAAGCTCATTAGGGGGAACTGGGCCAGGGCAGCTGTAGACTCTGAGTCCCCCTGGTGGAAGGGGGATGTGTCACTGTTGCCTTTTAGCAGATTAGATGTGACAACAACCCGCCATCCTAGGTCAAGTCCTCTGGAAGCTGCCTGGAGTGGGGAACAGAGATGGGAACCAGCAGAGGAGGGGCAGGGCTGTGGTGTAATAGTCAGAGGTCCGGGAGAGTGAAGGAGGTTGGACACGGTGCTGGAGTTGGGCTCTAACAGTAAGAGGTCAGCTCACATCACGACGCTGCCCATCCAGCTGGAGTCAGACCAAGGGCTAGGTAGGTGGAGGGGTGGCCACAGGCACCCAAAGCTATGTTCAGCCCCATCAATAGAGCAGACCCCAAGGGACACCCCCAGTCAGTCCCTGAGGCCCCAGCTGTCCAACCAGCCCCCCAGGCTGACTCTACCTGGGGCAGAGGCCAGGGTCCCAGGATGTCCACTTCTTCATGCCTGGACCCAGGCTGTCTCTCTGGATCCTCCCAGTGAAATAGCAACCAGCCACATGTTGGCCATTTAAATTAATTAAATGAATATGAATGCATCATATATTTATATAAATAATAGCACATATAACATAAACAGTAACATTAAAAATTTAGTTGCACCAGCCACACTTCAAGTGCTCAGTAGCCACAGGCAGCTAATGCCTCCCAGGTATGTGTGGAATATTCCGGTCACGGCAGGAAGTCCCAGGGGACAGGGCTGCTCAGGAGTCGCCCAGACCAGCAGAGGATGGGTGCTTCCTGGGGAACAGGATGGACTGGGCCGGCCGGGGGTGGAAGAGGGACCCCGGGCCAGGAAGAGGGGGTGTTTGTTCAGAGCTGGCTTGTGTTGACTCATCAGTCCTGGAGGTCTGGGCCCGGGCGAGGGATTAAGCCTGAGCCGGTGACCTGCGAGTGGCCTGGGAAGGCAGCGCATGGAGGATTGGCTCCCTGGGTCCTGGGCAGGAATGTTTCATCTCAGCAGATAGAGTGGACAAAGGGCCAGGCAGACCCAGACCGAGGCAGGCAGACGGGAGGGCAAAGCCATCGAGATATGGAGGCAGCTCTATTTTAATCACAGTTGGCAACAATACAACACCCAATGGTGGCCACTTCCTTTTTTCACTTATATACCCAGGCTTCCTTCCTTGAGACGCTTATACACCCGTCACATTCCTGACCCCTGTCTACCCTTCCAGACTATGACAGGTTCATTATGTATCAGCCACTCCCCCATTGATGGACACGTAGGTTATTTCATTTCTGAAAAATGTGGTTGTCTGGTTGCATTTTTCTCCCTTTCCCTTCCCAGACTGGGCTGTATCTTGTTAGCTGCTGTATCCCCAGGGCTAGGCATACAGTAGGTGCTTCATAAATGGATAAGTAAATGTATAGAAGGCACTGTGAGGACAAGAGGTGGAGATCCTGCCCTAATTCCCATGGAAATGTCAGTGATGTGCAGGAGGGAGGATGGTGAGGGAACTGGGGGTCCCTCCTTCCTAACCAGGGCTCCAACCGCCCTCAGCCGGTAGTCTGGGGGCTTTCCTCACAGGGTCCCGGGGACCCTGCTCCATGACTTTGTCTGCCTGGGGTGCTCTGTAATTGGGGTCCTGGCGACAGGTGTCATCTTCCATCCACAAGTGGCCTCAAACTTATACTGTCCCCCCATCCCTCCCCCAGCCCTGGTCCTCTGCAGCCAGCTCTCTGAGGGCAGGAACCTGTGTCTGCTGTGCTGGACCTGTATCCTGAGTGCCTAGCACAGGACTTGTCACATAGCAGGTGCTCAATAAATTTTTAATGAATGAACCCTTTCTCTTCTACCTTAGTTCTGACTCAGGATCTACTAGCCCTTGGTTTGTTCTCCTCTGGGGACCTTCCCTGTAACCACCCCTGTACACTGACCCTCTCTCATTCATTTATTTAGCAATGACATTGAGTACCTACTCTGTGCCAAGCACCCTGCTGAATGGCGGTGAAGGTGGGGACAGGGTGCTGGCTCAGACTGTAGGGTTTAAATTCCGAGTCTCCTCGTGGCCACCTTGGGCAAGCAGGGAATGTCTTGGAGCGTCAGTTTCCATGTCTGAAAAATGGGAGAGGAAGAGGGCAGTTCATCATCTTCGTGGTGGTGATGGCTTCACTGTTGGGTGTTTACGTCAAAACTCATCAGTCAGCACACTCTACGTGCACTTTGTTGTATGTCCTTCATACCTCAATACAGCTGGAAAACAGTACCAACCCCCCAAGACAAGCACTTAGCACAGGGCCTGGCACATAGTAAATGTTCAACAAAAGTGGTTGAAGTCATGATTGCGTGTCTGACTTCACTGAATCCTTTTAAGACCCCATGGAGCAGCCTCCACTGCCCCCATCTTACAGATGGAGAAACCGAGGTTCAGAGAGGCAAAGACATTTCCCCAGGGTGACACAGCTTGGAAATATAGGAGCTGGGGCTTGACATCTAAGCTCCTTGGTTCTTCTTCATGTGACAGAAGGAGAAACTGAGTTTTAGAGCGGTTAATCCACCTGCCTAAGGTCACACAGTTGGATGCATGGCAGAGCCAGGATTCAAACCCAGGCTGGTTTAAAGTTAAAACCCGATTTTATTCTGTTTTGCCCCTTGGGACCTGGTCTGTCCATCACGCAGGCCCCCAGCCTCACAGAGGAATGGAATCCTAACCTCCTGACCTGGGATCCCCAGGGGCTGTCACGTCCAGGACACTGGCCCCAGAAATGCAGCCCTACCGGTCTGGCAGACGTGAGCCCTGGCAGGGCCCTGTGAGGCAAGCGGGTGGGAGGAAGTAGGCTTGGGAGGAAGTAGGCTTAGGCGTTGAGGGGAGGATGGGAGTTTTGGGGTTGGGCAGCCTGTCCTGCGGGGATCCCAGGCCTGGCAGAGCCAGTCTGGCCCCACCCAGCTCCATCCACTCTCTGCCCTGACTGCGTGACCTCTTTGCTGGGCGGCACTCCCAGCCTGGTCTGAGAGGCCCAGGGACCGGCTGGAAACAAGGTGTCCGGAGATGTGGGACAGATTGTGCTGGAAAGCGGCCCACGGTGCACACTGAGGCCTAGACCTGCGAGATGGCCGGGTGGGGTAGTATGGCTGGGTCTGAGTGGGTGCTGCCCTGTGGGTGAGGCCGGGCTGGAGAGGCCCCCTGCTGAGATGAGAGCTAATCAGGGGCTGGGTCCTGCGGGAAGGGCCAGGGTGGCCCGGAGCAGCCGAGGCTCAAAGCAGTTGCTATTTAACCACCGGTGGGGAGCTGTTTCAATATTCTGATAACAGACGCAGCTGACAGGTGCACGTCTGCACCCAGGGAGGGCTGGCAGGGGGTCATTGAGCAGCGGCTCCCTGTGGGGGCAGCAGGGTGTGGCTGCCTGGCAGGGGCCTCCACTGAGGGGGGGCCATTCTTGGGGAATGACTCAGGGGCAGGCAGAGGGTGACTCATCGTGGACCCTCTCCTGCCCCGGTTGCCAGGGCCCAGCCTCCCTCTGGCCCAGCCTGGGCTGTGGGGAGCTCAATAGGCCCTCAGGACCGAGTGTGACTCAGCCCATCTTGCTGAAGGGCCAGCATGATTTTCCATCCCTTGCATTGTTCTGCTGGAAAAGTAAATATGTGTTACAAAACACGAGAGAAGCTAGGCCAGCCCCCTTCTGTCCCTTTGGTAGGTGAGGAAGAGAGAGGAAGAGAGGGGCCTCAGTGCCGGGCGCACTGGCTCTTCCCCATTTTAGAGTTAGGGACACCACGGCTCAGAGAGGTTAAGCCACCTACCCGAGGCCACACAGTTTGATGAGTGGGAGCCAGGATTCAAACCCAGGTTGGCTTCAAGCTACAGCCTGTGGGCTCTTCTCGGGGGGTGTGGACCAGGCCTGAGCTTGTGCTGCCTCTCTTCCTGTTCACAGCTGCGCCTCTCAGGGCGGCCCAGAAACCGCCTGCGTTAGCGTGGGGGTGGGCGTAGGTGCTTGTTAATATGCAGATCCCTGGGACCTACCTAAACCCACCATAATCTCAGAGGGGGCCCTAGAATCTGCATCTGTAAATGCTCCTCAGTTGTGTGTGTGTGTTGGGGCGGGGGGCGGGGTGCTGAACAGTTGGAGATGGGAGAATGACTATCTGCTGGAGGCTGGGCTGGCCTCGCCCTGGGAGGAGAAGGCTCACAGGGTAAGGAACAGGCTGCTGGGTCCTACACACTCCCCTCTCTCTGGGGCTGGGGGAATGCTGCCCTTCTTGTTTCAAACTGGTTCATAGAAACACCCCAAGCCAGCGAGTGAACAAGCAGCTCTCCAGCTGCTGGGGAAACAGCGACAGCAAACAATGAGAGTGTTTCCTGACCTTTCAGGAAAGTGGTGGCCTCCTGGGAGCCACAGCCTGGCCCGGCTACAGAGAGGGGACGGGGTCAAGGGGCCGAGGGTGGCCTGGTTACCAGGGAACCCAGTGGCCCTGCAGGTGCCACCTCTGTGGGGTTAACCATCAAGCAAATGCCAGGAAAGCAAACACCCTCCCTGAACCCCCATCCCACATGGCAGAGGGATGAGTCACTTGGCATAAGAGGAGAACCAAACAAATCCCATCTGCCCAGAGGAGGATGCACAGGGCCAGAACGCAGCTCCCACCCCATCCTCCTGCCCGAGACCAGTGGTGTGCACACGTGTATACACATGTGCATGCACACGCAGCCACACCAGCTCTCGGAGCCCAGCTTGTAGAGGATGAGGGAGGAGGGACCGTGAGGCACAACACAAATTCCTCCCTAAACCTGCTAACTCTCCTGAAGCTCCTGGGTGGGGACCCAGCTGAGTCAGCAGGGGCCTGGGAGGGTAAAGGGGGTGGGGGTCCAGGACTCCAGCAGGCTGACCTGGGAACCAGCCCATTGGGCACCGACCTCCCAGGACCTCAGTGCCTTTCCCTGGAACATAAGAGCTTCCTCCCAGCTGGCTGGTCTGCTTCACCACAGGGTATGGGGGTGGTCCTTGGGGACAATCAATCAGCTGAGGCATGTCAGGCACACACCCTGTTGCTTGGCACAGAATCACCCTCAATCAATGAGAAGTGGCATTAACATCGTCAAGGTCATGGCTGTTACTCAGCAGCTGAGCTGCAAGCCTGCTCACCTGGAGGCTCCTAGCCTGGTTCCCTCCCCTAAGTGGACCTAGAGGGTGTGGGAAAGGAGATTTGGAAGTTGGGAGAAGTCCAGGGTTTGGAGACAGTTTAGAGTTCTTGCTTATACCCCTCAGTCCCATTAGCATTGAGCCTCCAGCTACAGATGTGCACACCGCCCCCTCCATTGGTTGAGCCCTCACTAACTGCTAGGGGGCAAGCGCTTAATACACGGGAGCTCACCCTTGAGGGGGATGCTACAGTTGTGCCCATTTCACAGATGAGGGAAACGGAGGTTCGGAGAGGGAAAAGGATTTCCCCACGTTCACACAGCTGAAAGGGACTGAGCGAGGACTCCCACCCAGGTCTCCCCGGGCTGCTCCCCTCCTCCCCATCTCTGGACCCTGACGCAGCTCTTCTTTCTAGACTCATCACGGTGGGCTTTGTACTTGTTTGTATCTTTACGGCTGTTAGACTCTCAGCAACTGAACGGTAGACTGGCTACCTTCCTCCGCATGGTTCTCTTCCCCCCAAATTTCACATCTTCCGTAATCCTTATCCACCAGAATCCCCCAGTCCTCTTCCAACAAGGAAGGAGGTTAGAACCATAGAGTGTGGTGGGTCAAGAAGTTGGGGGACAGGGAAGGGGGTAGAAGGAAGGCTCTGGAAGAGGGAATGACAGACTTTGGTCATTCTTAAATGAGTTTTTAATAGTAACTGGGGAAAGACATTGAAAAAGCAATTCAAGGACATACAAAAAAGTTTTTTTTAAGTCCAAATGCTAGATTTCTCCCTTGTCCCTCCTGAGGGGACTCATGGCTAAGTTTCTTGTGGATTCTTCCAGAAGTTTTCTGTGCACGTACACATGCATGTTCATTCTCTCCCTCACCCTTGCACTTGGCACCTGCCCCTATGTGTGTCTCAGCAGCACGCCGCATCCCTTCCCATTCTTCTCGGGGCGGGGCCTTTCCTGGTGTGGATTCACCCTGGGTTATTTAAACACCCCTCCCAGTGCCATCTGATGACTTCCTTCCCCACAACAGTGCCGCCCTGAACACCCCTGAGTCTGGCTCAGCCCCCACATAAGGGCCCCCTGCAGGGAAAGGTAATGGGGGGCGGTGAGTAAGGAAAGGATTTCCAGGCAGAGTTGTGAAGTGGGCAAAAGCAAGGGGGTTAACAAGATCCCTCATGAGCCCCTGTCTATGGCCCACTTGGGGTGTGGGGAAGGGGTCCTAGGTGACAGCTCTGTGCTGAGCTGAGGCTTCTGCAGGTCCCAGGTGGGCCCCCACCTATATTCTTTTTTAAAAAATATATAATGTGTTCATTCTTTTCCTTTAAAAAGTATATATACATTTTATTTCAGAGAGGAAGGGAGAGGGAGAGGGAGAGAGAGATAGAAACATCAATCAACAGATAGAATCATTGACCGGCTGCCTTCTGCACGCCCCACACCGTGGACTGAGCCCGCAACCCAGGCATGTGCCCAGACCAGGAATCAAACCGTGACCTCCTGGTTCATAGGTTGATGCTCATCCACTGAGCCATGCCAGTAGGTCCCACTTATGTTCTGTAGCTTTGACTCCTCCCTGACACCTGCTCCACACCATCACACCATCGGCTTGCTGGAGGCAAGTTCCTTGGTGCCCTCCAGGCCCTGTCCTATCCTCAGACCCTGGAAGGAATTCACTGCGGGACCAAAGGAATTGCTCAAGCGCTTAGCTGCCCAGTGAGGAACTCCCTGTCTGAAGTGGGGGCAGGGTTTGAGAGAGGAGCCAGGCAGAGCCAAGTTCACAGGGGCAATGACAGGGCTAGATTTGGCAAGATCTGTTAAAGGCTCCCCACCTGAGAAGATGGGGGGGGGGGTTGCATGCAAGATCCCTGACTCCTCACAGAGGGACTTGCCAAAAGTTCACATTCCTGGGCCCCTCCCCACGCTCCCCTGTCAGGAGCTCAAAGCCCTGGAATCTGCATTTTTACAAACTGCCCTCAGGATCCTGGTGCACACCTTCAGAGCCATTGCATCTTGCAGGGCCCTTTATCCTTTTTAGGTTCCCAGACCTTTCTGAAAAGTTAACTTAAGGATCGTCAATTTAAAAAAAAATTATCAGTATGTAACTTCTCCCCGCCCCCAAGAGAAAGGCCCTTTGCTGTGTTTTGGTTTTTCCCTTTTCTCATCAATGCAGCAGAACCAGGCGGCCAAGGCTGGAGAGTGTTAGTCTGTTGAATGAGTGAATTAATGAACCTATTGAGAGTGACAGACTCTCCCTCAGGAAAATGCACATATGGACACACATTTTAAAATCAAGTGTAGGGGGACTCAGAGACCTCCTTAAGCCCACCCAGAGATGCCCCCTTAAGAATAAGGATTCTGCCCCTGGCTGGGTAATTCAGTTGGTTAGAGTGTCATCTCCAACACCAAGGTTTCGGGTTCAATCCCAGGTCAGGGCACATACAACAATCAATCAGTGAATGCCTAAATAAGTGGAACAACAAAAGTTGATGTTTCTCTCTCTCCTCCGTCCTCTCTCTCTCTCTAAAAGCCTAAGTGACCGAACGACCAGTTGCTATGACATGCACTGACCACCAGGGGGCAGACAACCAATGCAGGAGCTGCCCGCTGGTGGTCAGTGCACTCCCACACCGGGAGCGCCGCTCAGGGAGCTTATGAGCAGCACAGGCTCCTCCCCAGCTGCCTGCTGCTTCTCCCACTACTACATCCCTCCTGTTGGACTGCCGGTTTCGTGGGGATCGGACTGAAACCAGCAATTTGACATCCCCCGAAGGGTCCCGGATTATGAGAGGGCACAGGCCAGCCTGAGGGACCCCACATGCATCAGGCCTCTAGTCAAGAAATAACATAATATAAAAAGAATAAGATTTCATAGGTCTCTGTAACACTGAAAGCTCAGTTCTTTGGTGGCAGATACAAGAGAAGGCCCAAAGGACACTAAGTTTTCAAAAGCTGCTGGGTCTGGGCCAGGGTAAGCCCTTGGAATCCACTTTCCCACCAACCTCCTTATCTATATATATAAAAGCCGAAGGGACCGATCAACAGATCGCTATGATGCGCACTGACCACCAGGGGGCAGACGCTCAATGCAGGAGCTGCTGCTGGTGGTCAGTGCGCTCCCACAGTCAACCTCCCACAGCCCCTCCCCCCACCCAACTGGCTGGCCCAATGACCTCAATCAGGGCGGCCAACCTCCCGTGACCCCTCCTCCTGCTGGCCAACCTCCTGTGGCCCCAATCGCCCTGATCGCTGTCCAGGCGGAGGGACCCCACTTGTGCACGAATTCATACACCGGGCTTCTAGTTTTATCAATAAAAAACACGTGGGGAGCCTCGCTGGCGTGGCTCAGTGCTTGAGCGTTGACCTATGATCCAGGAGGTCATGGTTTGATTCTGGTCAGGGCATATGCCAGGGTTGCAGGCTTGATCCCCAGTGTGGGGCATGCAGTAGGCAGCCCATCAATGATTCTCTCTCATCATGGATGTTTCTGTGTGTCTCCCTTCCTCTCTGAAATACACACACACACACACACACACAAACAGGTGAGGAAGGGACTGGTCTGAGGACTCTGGATACCCAGTGTGGGTTCCTGCCTCTCTCCCCTGCAGACCTCTTTGCTCCATCTAAGCCCTAATGGCCCTTTGGCCAAAATTTATTTTGCTGCCTTTTGGAATCTCCCCTGGAGACTGTGCGCTCCTCCTTCCCAGCTGGGGTCAGAGCCCCCCAGTGCCCTCCAGAGTGACCCTGAACCCTCACAGCTGTCCGGCTCCTTCGGGTTCATGGCTGGACTGGGTTTAATATCTGTCCAGCTGCAGCCTGCAGTGCACAGTGTAACCGGGCACTTGCTGGCAGCATTGTGCAATGTGGCTATTCTGAACCAGAATCCAGCAGCTTTTATGACCAGCTATGAAGTAGTCTGTCCTGCCAGGGCCTGGAGTTATCAAGTTTCAAAGGATTTTTTGTCCGCCGGAGATGGCACGGTGATAATGATGGCAGCGCTTCCTGCGCGCTCGGGCCAGGCACTGTGCTAAGTGCTTTGTGTGGATTATCTACAAGAATCTCTTCAAAACCCGTTGGGAGGGGGTGATTTTCACTGTTCGACAAATGAAGAAACTGAGGCTGGGAGCGCTAAGAAGCCTCGCCGAGGAGTCAGCTGACCATTTGTGGCTGCAGGATCGGAACGCCGGCGGCGCACTTCAGAGCCCCTTTTTCTCAATTTCCACCGACACTGCTACCACCTGCGTGTAATTCACTAGCTATCGAGGGCACAGGGCCCAGACTGGTCTTCACCACACCTGCTGGAGGACCCACCTAGGTGTTAGCCAACAGAGAGGCAGGGAGAGCCAGGTGAAGGCCCTCGGCCAGGGCCCACGCCAGGCCCGGGAGTGAGGGTGGGGCTGAGGATGTTTAGGAAAGCGGTCCGAGCGCCCCCGCCCGCCTGCTCAGCGT
>NW_005365229.1:3605311-3640596 GCF_000412655.1 Myotis brandtii
CACGGTCCTGGGAGGCCGGAGGGCGGGGACTGAGCCTGGAGTGCGCGACTCTCTGGAACGTGCGGCCCGCGGGCCACCCTAGAGCTGGGAATTCCGGCGGCGGTAGGGATGGGATGGGCGTCCTGGGGAAAGCACTGGATCTAGCACCGGAGAGTTCCAGGAGCCGAGAGAACACTGACTTAGCGCCTAGAGGGTGGGAGCTGAGCTGGAGGTGTAGGCGACCTCCGTCTCCCAGGGTCGCCCCAGCGCCGGAAGCACCGCCCGGGTGGGGAGTGGTGTGTCCAGAGACGCTACACCCCAGGCCGGGTGGAGGGGATCTAGGAAACGCATTCTAGGGGCGCACGGGGGCGGGTAAACTGAGCTAGGGTGTGGGAGGGGGCGTTCCCCTCCCTTGGACGGCGCGCAGGTGTTCCTGGCGTGGGGAAGCCTAGAGGTGGGGGTGCCACCCCGCGCTCGGTGGGTGTGGGGTCTATGGGGGCGGGTGGGCACAGGCTGAAACACCTCCTGTTCCCGCTCCCCGGCGGCAGCCGAGCTGGGGTCTGCGCTGCGGCTGGGCGGTGTCCGGACCTCCTCCTGGCCGCGCCCTCCCCCCACCACAGCCCCGAAACTGGCGGCGTCTCTGAGCCCCGGGTTCCCAGGGCGGGTTGGGAAGAGAATGACATGTCTTGATGTGTTTGCGTTGAGACGGCAGCCCACGTCCGTTTTGATAAGCCTAATGTATTCACTTAATAACCGGTTTAAGGGAGCCTCGTGGAGATACTGAGATTGAGGGAGGGGGCGGGACTTCGGTCTGTCTAGTCCCCGCTGAAGGGAAAATGGGGGTGGGGCTCCCATTTAGGAGAAATTACTAAATTTCTCCCACAAGGGGCTCCAGGCAGGTGGGGCACTCAGGATTGCACAGCCCACCTGCCTGGGTATCCTCCCCAAGGTGCACTCACTGTGAGCCCGGCACCCCTCCTTGACCCTGAGCTGCTCCTAACTCCCTCCCAGGCCCCAGATGAAGGCAAGAAAACGCTGGCCAGGGCCCCCACCCTGCCCCTGTGGTCCAGCCCAGGCAGACCTGTTTGACAAGTGCTGTGGGGCCTGGGTGCTGGCGCAGGGCGTGTGGGCACAGCCCTTTCAGAAACTGCACTGCCCAGTGATCCCACCCACCCCCACCTCTCCGTTGGTCTGTTTCAAGCTCAGACGCGCATTTCTTTCCCTCCCCTCGGAGGCTCCCCCCAACCCGGCCCCCTTGGTCTTTCACAATCCCAGAGATGGGGCAGGGCCCTGCACACTGTTCCTCTGTGCCTGGGTCCAGCTGGCTCTCCAACTCAGCTGGGGTCCTGTCCAGTCCCTGAGCTGTTCTCTCGAACATTGCACAATTGCATGCTCTGTGCCAGCCACAGAGGACTGGGCTGTTCTCCCTCCATTAAGGTTCAGGCCCCTCCAGTCCTTCACACCAGGAGATGGGCCAGGCCTCGCCCTGCATCCAGTCCCCCAAGGCCTGGGCTTGGACCTAACAAACGGTTATAATAAATCCAGACAAACTCAGAGGGACTTGGCCTTTCCGGCAGACGTAGGAAGAAAGCATTCCCATCCTTTATAGCTGTGGGGACTCTGAGGGCCTGGGGTGGCAAGGACACTGGGTGCTGCCCCTCTCCACACTCCTGGCCCAAGGCAGCCACCCTCTGCCCTTGGCTGACTGACCTGATTGATCTGAGATCTCAGCTTAGAGGTGTCTTTCTCCAGAAAGCCTTCTTGGTTCTCTCCCCAGGAGGGAGTGAAAGACTTCCTTTGAGCTCCCATGGCCTTGCACAGTCACAGCCCTGAGGAGGTGCCAGGTGCTTCTCCAAGTGGTCTCACCAGCCCAGTGCGCCCCTCTGCCCTTTCCTCTCCATGGGGTCAAGTTCATGGACTGGATTATGGGGTTGGGGGGCAGCCTCTTGCCTCATTCTCTCAACAAGAATCTTTTGAGCATTAACCAGTGCTTAAGCCTGTACGTGTAGCTCTAAGATGTGGTCATAGGTCATGGGGCACAGGTCCCCAAGTTATTCTTTCACCCTGAGTTTCTGGGGGTCTTCTCCATTGCCAGTGAGATTCAGCATGGTATGGTGGGTAGGAGCTTTGGCCCTAGGCAGGATGTCTCGCTTCTGATTGCGGCTTTGCCACTTCTGCTGTGGGCAAGTGAGGGAACCTCTCTGAGCCTCAAATTTCTCGTCTGTAAAGCAGGAATGGTGCTAATATCTCCTACATGGGGTTCCTGAGAGGAGCAAACGTGACAACAAAGAGAATGCCGCTAGCACATCAGTGGGTCAGCATCACTGCCCCAGCTGAGGGGACCCAGGAGCCGGGAGTTGTGACCTTCACACCCAGGCAGTCAGAGCTTTGAGCTGCACAAGTGCGAACTAGCGAACAGAGTGCCTCCACGGAGAAAATTGCACCTCCCTGTTTGTCAGCCTGTCAGCAGCTGAAACTGGGGAGGGCTGGGACAGGGTGTGAACAGCTCTGCTGCTCCCATCACCCTGGTTCCTAATGACAGGTGTGGGACCTGATGTTCACACCTGAGCTAATGACAGGGTCAGGGCTGACGGTGCAGGTCACCAAGGACTAGGAGGGTCAGGAGGGGATCTGCTCTCATCTTCCTGCTCTGTGGCTGAGTTCAGCCCTGAGCAGCCCTTACTTCCTGGCTGTACAATCTGGGGCAAGCTGCTTGGCTTCTCTGTGCCGCTGTGTTCTCACCTACAGAATGGGCACAAGCAGAGTGCCTTCCTGGCGATATGGCTAGCACGAGGATCAAATGAAATAGTTTAGGAAAGAGTTAAGAATTATAGGAGGCCTCAATCCATGGCAGCTATAATGAGCATACTTATTGAACAAATGCACTTACTGTGTGCCTGAACTGGTCAGAATACGCACTGCACAACTCCAGGGATGCCATTCCTGGGGTGGGGCGTGGGGGGATGTGAAGGAAACATTCACAATCTCCCTGCACTTGATTGATGGAGCTATGCTAATTACAAGTATGGTTACAGGACTGGGTTTCAGTGGGAGGGGAGGGGGCAAGCAAGGGCTTTTGTCCCCAGCAGGACATAGAACTGGGCAGATGTTTTAGCCTAGTGGCTGTAGTGCTCCCTAACTGGTCTGAAGTGAGCACTGTTAGAGACCTCAGAGATCACGGAGGACTTTCTGGGGAAGGTGTCTAACCTTTTGTGGGGAAGAGTGGAGGGGTGAAGATCCAGCTCCAGAGTTAGACTGAATTCTGCCTGTTTGATTTTGGCAAAGAAATTTGACCTTGCTGAGCCTCTGTTTTCCCATCTGTAAAATGGGACTAATCTTGCTCTTCCACCCAGACCTGGGTCCCAGCAAGCACCCTGCAGCCTGGCCTGGTCTCCTGACATCACAGGTTGCTGTGAGAATGGCTCAGTCCTAATGGGGGGAGCCTGTGTGGGAGGCAGCGCCCAAGGCTTTGTAGGCTGGTGAAAAGGACATGTAACCTCCCAGAAGCCGGCTGGGGTATCCTGAGCCTCTTGGTGGTTAAGAACAGAGAACTTGATGGCCAGGTGTGAGTTCAAGCCCCTCCTGAGCTGTGTGAGCTTGGGCAGGACACTTAACATCTCTGAGTCTCAGTTTTCTCATCTGTGAAATGGGAGTGATGATAGCAGCCCTTTAGCTGGTGAAGTCAAATGTGCATGATAGGCCCAGCCCCAGGCCTGGTTCAGTGAATGCTCAGTAAACCATAGCAGCCAATGTTAGTAATCACACACGGCTGTTAAGCCCACGGTTGACCAGGCAGCTGGTCTCCTTCCAACTGTGGAGGCTGCAGCCTGGGTGGGGCATGGGGTCAGCTGACTCTCATCCCTCCACCCAAACATTCACGGGGACCCTCACACCCGCCTTAAGCAGACACATGGAGAGACACACATGCACACACTTATTAGGAACAGCTGGAAAGCCTGAACGATTTGACAGGGAGGCTTTCCCTGTCGGTAAAGCCTGCCTCCAGCCACATGGGTGACTGGACTGCAGTGATCCGACCAGCCATCTCTCAAGCACCTACTGTGTGCCTGGTATGGCCATGGATGTTATAGCATCCCATCCTAACACTGTGCCTGCCATTAGTGCTGGTGTCCCATTTCACAGAGGGTGACACTGAGGCCAAGAGTAAAGGCATGCACCTTGGGTTCACAGCTCACAATCGCTGATGCTGGGGACTCAGGGGCCCCTGAGTAAGGAAACTAGGTCTCCCCACCAGGACCTGGGGCTGGTGGCAGCTGACCAGGCACTGCCCTGGGCCTGTCATTTGGCTTTTGTGTTCGCTGACTCCTCCCAGCAATCTTTTCCTTCTCTGGTCTCTCTCTGGCTTTGCCCTCACTTGCCCAGTCCTTCTCTTGGCAGAGGGAATGAGACCTGATAAATTAGATTAAGAACAGAACCAGCTGAACCTATAAGGATGGCTGCTACTGATGGCATTTCAGGCATTGTCGGGGGCAATTATCTGGGGACAGGGAGTTTTGGGGGAGGGGCTTAGCTCAAGTCCTATCACTGAGGCTACCCCCTGAGGAGGGGGAGGGGCATCAGGGGGGTCCTGAGGGGTTTGGGGAGAAGCTGCCTTGAGAGCATTTCCAAGGTTCCTTGTCAAGGGAGAAGGATCCAGGATTCCCATCTTGCCACTGGCACCAGCATCCTCCCAACCTGCCTGCCCCAGCCTGTCCCAGAGATAGAGCTGGAAGAGGGAAATCGCCTCTGGGCTTTGTTCTCCCTGCTTTTGGTTGGTCTTCTGTGTGACAGCCTCCTGGGCCTGGGCAGGGAGGCCCCTGGTGCTGCTCTCTGTCTCTACACAGGCTGGAGCTGCCTGCAGCGTGAGCCCTGACCTTTCCCCCACTTCTCTCTGCCTCCAGAGGTAGCAGCCCAGGCTGGGCCACCAGCCCCTCTTGCCTGGGCACTGTAGTAGCCTTTTCACACTTCCTGCTTCCATCCCAGCACCCTGTCCCTTCTCCCCCTGGCACCCAGGGAACTCTTTGTGAGACACAAGTCTGATCCTGTCCCCCTGTAGCTCTAACCCCTGCCCTAGGCTTCCCTTTGCCCTCAGGCCCTGGGAGCTGCCCTGCACAACATGAATGCGGACCATTCACCCTCACCTTTCCACACTGTGTCCAGCCACTGGGCCTTTGCCTTCGCTGTTCCCCTGCCTGGAATGCTCCTCCCACCCATCTTCACTTCCTTGCTTGTCTTTCTCTTCCATGGTTCTTCGCTGTTCCTCGGGAAAGCCCTGCCTAACCTCTCTGCGGGGGCAGACTCGCCTTCTCTATTGCCTCACTGTCTCCTGTGTGACTCTCATCTCAGCAGCCATTGGACTCTGTGGTAGCCAAAAGGGGATGAATGTGTGTCTCCCCAGAGACTGGCTGGTGCAGTCCACGTGTTGAGTGAATGAATGAGGGTGAGCTAAGATTCTCTCCCGCCTAAAACATCTCACAGGAACAAACACATTGGTTCATGTACACACACACACACACACACACACACACACACACACCCCAAGAAGATGGGGCTGGGTTTCATCTGTAGACAGAAATTTGAGGGCCAGAGCAGAGTGCCCACTGCCCCCTGCCCCCATCCAGTCACCTCTGTGAGGTTAGCAAACCGATGGCAGCAACAATACAGGGTGAGAAGTTAAGACAGTGGAGGCAAAGGGGCCCTGAGCCAGCCTGGTGAGCTTCTGGAGGAGGGGGCTTCTTGGAAGAGAAAGCACTGAGGACGAGACTGTTAGGTGCATCCACCTGCCGTTTTAAACCTGCAATGGTAGTGTGTTGCAAAACTAAAGCAAGGTGGTGGAGGGTGCAAAGAGTATGTTGTGTACATTTAAAATATATATATTTTTTTATTGATTTCAGAGAGTAAGCGAGAGATAGAAACATCAATGGTGAGAGAGAATCATTGATTGGCTGCCTCCTGCACGCCCCCCACTGGGGGATCGAGCCCACAACCCAGGCATGTGCCCTTGACCAGAATTGTCCCAGGACCCTAAGTCCGCAGGCCGACGCTCTATCCACTGAGCCAAACCAGCCAGGGCTGTTATGTACATTTTAGAAAACATACATGCAACACAATTCCATACAATGTTTCAAGATGCAGACATAGTTATGTATTGAAAATGTGAAACAGGCTTAGGAAGAAAGCAGCAGCTCCAAAATTACTGCCACCCTCAAGGAGGGGCCTAAAGGATCATGAACAATAACATTTTCTTTCTTTTTAAACAAAATCTGAAGCACATCTGGAACATCAGCTAAATTGTGGTAGGATTCTTTTCAGGACTTTCTGCATGTTCGAGTTAGGTCATGGGTTTTCAAGTTTTTTCAAGTGAGGGGTGGGACGGTCAGGGAGAGCTGGCAGAGGACACGGCGTGGGCGAGAGCCAGGAGGGGAGCCCAGCGTCCTGCATCTCAGCGTCCAGTCAATAGGAAGAGAGAGGATCTGGGGCAGGAGGAGGAAGTGGCCTCAGGATGGTAAGGTGCCCAGGCATGGGGAGCAAGAATGGAGGTCAAGCAGGGAGGTTCTGGATGCGGCCTCCAGGGATGGGGAGGTGAATTTGGAAAGGTGTGAACATACAAGAGTCTCTGAGGTTGAGTCCTAGCTTGGGACAACTGTCCTAACTTATAATTGTTGTCTTTCCTAGACAATGCTACCCTCATCTCTCTTTTCCACTCGAGGCTCAGAGTTCCAGTATTCTGCCCAAGGACTCTCAGCTGCGCTGACCTGGGCATTCTGAGCTGGGAGCAGGCAAGCCAGCTGGCAGGGGCCACAGCTGGCCGCTGGTCCTTCCTTTCCTGGACGGAGGGATTTTGTCAGGTCTTGTGAGATACACGCACACAGTGCAGTGGCTGACCCTGGAAGGCTGCAGAGCTGCAGGAAACAGTCGTGTGCAGAATTCTTTGTTGTCCTAGATGCCTGGGCTCAGATTTCAGACTCATACCTTTTAAGGTTTTCTCCATCCAGGGTAGGGGGTCTTTGGTTCCAATTGAAGGTTGAGGAAGGATTCTGAGTCTGTGCCACCAAGAGCAGAGAGGACTCCAGTCCTGTTGCTCCGGAAGAAGAGCTTGACTCTTCCCACCTATGAAATGGGCAACTAGCTCCCCATGTTACTGAGGGGGAAGCTGAGGCCGATGGGCAGGGATGGGGGGCAAGGTGGGTAGAGTAGGACAAACCTGGGTTTGGGAGCCAAGAACCCACCTTCCAGGTCCAGCTGTGTCACTTGTCAGCTATGCCACGACCATATTCCTACCCTTCTCTGGGCTTTGTTTCTTTTTTTTTTTTTTAAATCCTCATCTGAAGATATGTGTGTGTTTTTAAAAAATATATATGTATTGATTTCAGAGAGAGAGAGATACAAACATCAATGATGAGAGAGAATCATTGATTGGCTGCCTTCTGCATGTGCCTACTGGGGATCGAGCCTGCAACCTGGGCATGTGCCCTTGACAGGGAATCGAACCCGGGACCCTTCAGTCCAAAGGCTAACGCTCTATCCACTGAGCAAAACCGGCCAGGGCTGAAGATATGTTTTTATTGATTTTAGAGAGAGGAAGGAGAGAGAGAAACATCAATAAGTTGCCTCCTATACACACCCCAACATGGGCTCAAACCCATGGGCTAGGTATGTGCCCTGGCTTGGAATCAAACCCGCAACCTTTTGGTGTACAGGATGACACCCCAACCCCCTGAGCCACTGGCCAGGGCTGGGCTTTGTTCTTCATCATTGGAGTACACGCTTCAGGGACTTTGCATGTTGTGTGGTTGCTCTCAAACCCCCAGAATAGTACCTAGCACATGGTAGGTGCTCAGTAAACAGTGGTGGAAGGTCTGTTTGGAATTGGGGAATTGGTGGTATGTGGGATTGTGGAGAGGACTGGAGATGATGTGTGTAAAGCATCAAGCACATAGCAGCTGCTTAATAAATGGAGACCCGTACTCCTTGTCCAGTGGTCTTAAATCAGGAATGCTATCCTGACACATCTGGGGGTGCCGAGATCAGCTTGAGCTCTGTTTAAACCTTGCAACAATCTTCAAGACATGCCCTGGTGTTACAAAAAACAGCTTGAATTTCGGTGTGTGTCTGTAACAAGAGTCCAAAGCACATGCCTGTCACAGCCAGAGGTGGTGAGGCCTTCCCTACGCAGAAGCTGACTAGGCCATGAAGCAGCCATAGTTACTGCACCAACAACCCTCTCAACCTTACTTCCCCAGGACTAATAGCTGGGTGTGGAGAAATGTTCTGCCTAATTACCATAGAAGTTTCTGGTAAGGAGAGTATCAGTCAATTGACCAATCAGTCTGGTACAAGACTTCCTTCCTGTAGAGATCGAGGACTCTTCCTCAGTCTGCTCCCTCTAGTTCTGTAACACATTGCTGTGGGTTGTTTTCTCATTCCCACCCTGGTTGCACATTAGAATCATCTGAGGAGCTTTAAAAAGCAATGGTCAGGCCCTGTTGAAGACCAATTGAGTCAGAATCTCTATGGTCACACCCAGACTTCAGTCTTTAAAAAAAAATCGATTACAGAGAGGAAGGAAGAGGTAGAGGGAGGTAGAAGCATCAATAATGAGAGAAAATGATTGAGCTGCTGCCTCCTGCACACCCCACACTGGGGATGGAGCCCAAAACCCAGGCATATGCCCTGGGAATTGAACTGTGACCTGTTGGTTCACAGGTCGATGCTCAGCCACTGAGCCACACCAGCCAGGCAAGATTTCAGTTTTTTGATGTGCAGCCAGAGGTGTGAACCACGTATTTACATTCATTGCCTTGCTCCATCTTGTATTAGAGTTATGTACACTTTGCTTTCTCCTTTCAGTAGCAGTTTCCCAGTCTGTCTCACACTGTTCCTGTATTCTCAATCATCCCGTATCATTTTGTTTCAGGTATATGTTTTATAAAATGGCCTAGAGCTGGCTTTTGTTTTATTTCTATATTCTCATCTGAGAGTCTTTATCTTTTAACTGGCAAGTTTAACTCATTTACGTTTATTGTAATGACTGATGTGTTTGGAACTACTCCTGCCATGTTGATTTGTATTCCTTCTTATTGTTTTCTCTGTGTTCTTTTCCTGTATTTTAGTGGATTGAGTTATATTTTCACAATTAAAATTAGGATATAAGGCCTGAATGGACAGAACAAATGAAAATACCCCGACCCAGGGGATATGAATCTTTGTAATTATAGTTGTTGAGGTGCTTTTCTTAATCCTACCCATGAGCTATAAACCTCTGGACAATAAGGACTTACTCATTTTTTAGGAAGCCCTTCTGTAGCCCTTAATTCCAGGCCTTGCCTATGCATGGGACTCGATAAATAGGTGTTAAATTGAGCATTTTATAGCATGTCTTCAATAACTCCTGTCCGCAGGGGCTTGGTAATGCAGATGGGCCTGTCCCAGGGGCTGTCCCAGGGCCTGTAAGAAGGGCAGAGATATGAGAGAGAGTTGGCGGGTGAGGGTGAAAATTTATTCAGCAAAAATTGAGTATTTAAAAATATTGTCTATGTAGAAAACCAGTTGGGGTGGCAGCAGTTACCAGCATAGAAACGAACTCTGTGGCCCCAGGCAAGCCGCCCCTCCTCCCTGAGCTCAGATTCTTCATCTGCAGTGGGAGCAATAATAGTACCGATGGGTTGTTATGAGGATCAAAGCATGAACCTGTGTCAAGCACCAGGTAGGGTGTGGCCCAGGGAGGTGTTCCTTTCGTGCTGTCCGCCCCCCTCCCCAGCCAAAAGGCCTGCTTGGAGGGACAGGCTGAGAGCCCCTCCTGGTGTCTTCTTAGGAAAGTGACTCATCTCCTAAAGTCATCCAACTACTGGTATTAATTGTACTGATGAAGATGTCAACAAGATGGGAATCACCGTGTCTCCCCTGGGTGGTGAACACCTTGCTGCATCGTCCTATCGCCTGTCTCCCCGATGTCTCCCTCTTTGTTTGTGGATCTGTATCGATGTTCCCGTGTTCTGAGAAGGTGAATCTGGGGCTTGTAAAAGTTCTGGCACCATTACTTCCCAGCTGTGTGACCTTGGGCAAGTTTCTTAACCCCTCCGAGCCTCAGTTATCTTCATCTGGGAAATGGGGAGACAGGAGTTGTTGACTGCTATAAAATGTCTGCTCAATTCAACACCTATTTATTGAGCCCCAAGCCTATTCAGGGCTTTGAATTAAGGGCTACAGAAGCCCCTCCAAAGATGAATAAGTCCTATTGTCCAGAAGTTATAGTCTAACTAGAGGCCAGGTGCACAAAATTTGTGCACTGTGTGTGTGTGTGGGGGGGTCCCTTACACAGCCTGCACCCTCTCACAGTCCAGGACCCCTGGGGGGGGGATGCCCACCTGCCAGCTTAGGCCCGTTTGGATATTCCCCTCCCTCCCACCCCCCAGGGGTCTGAGCCTCTCCCGCCACCGCTGCTGCACTTTCCAGCTGTGAGTCGGCTTCTGGCTGAGCTGTGCTCCCTCTGTGGGAGTGCACTGACCACCAGGGGGCAGCTCCTGCATCGAGCGTCTGCCCTCTAGTGGTCAGTGCACATCATAGCGACTGGTCATTCCACCGTTCAGTTGATTTGCATATTACCCTTTTATTATATAGGATAGGCAGGATTAAGAGGATTAAGAAAGCGCCTCAGTGACTATGAGGATGCCTACCTCCTAGGGCTGTAATTTCAATGGGTAATGCATGAAAGGGCTGAGCAGGTGATAGGCACCTAGTAGGTGCTCTTATTGTTTAGTTATTCATATTCACCAGTCATTTCCTGAGTGCCTACTATGTCGGCCTTTGTGTCAGGGACAGGACAATGTCCAGGAGTGACAAGCCTTCGCTCTCTCAGCCAGGTAGTGTTTAAAGAAGGTGGAGACTGGGGCCACCCAGCACCCTAGGTGAGCTCCCACCAGTTATGGAGGTTTCTAGGGAGGCACTCAGGCCTTGACTGGCCCTGGGGGCAAGCAGGACCCACCCAGAAGAGGGTGACAGCAGCAGGAGGTCAGGACCCTTCTATGGCTCTGGGAGGAGCAAGGTTGGTTCCTGGGAGAGGTGTGCACCCCTTTACATTCCAGACATTCCATGGGGGGTGCCTCCTGCTCCTGCCTGCTCCTGCGCACACCCACTGAGGCACAATTAACCTGGACAGGGAGGAGCTGGAGACGTGTTCATGGGCTGGAACATGGGGACTGACTCAGGCCTGGAAGTCAAGGTGGCTTTGGCCAGGGAGGGAGAGCTGTCCCCATGAGACATGCCCTTTCCCTTCCAGTATCACCCCTACACACGGAAAGCTGAGTTGTGACCCGATGGGGTACAGAACATTCTGAGCAGGAAGGAACTGCTGGAGTGGTCACGGGGTGTGACCTGTTCCCTGGAGTGGCGGTTCAGGAAAGGGGCCGTTCTCCCAGCTGGAGGAGGGATGGCTGGGCAGCAAGCCAGGTGCCCCAGTTCTGCCCATGGCTTGTGGGTAAGGATACTACAGCTCTGGGGGCCTGGAAAAGGGTGTTGGGCTGCGTTCTGCATGCCCAGGCATACCACACCCAGGCACCATGCTCTGTTGGGCAAAGTAGGAGCCTTGCAGCTTGTTTTGAAGCCAGGCAGCCAGGGATACATGCCTGGCCCCGGGCAGGTGTCTGGCCAGCCTGTGTGGGTCTGGTGGGAGAGTGGCAGGGAGCAAAGGGAATGGCTATTTATTAAGAATCTCTAGGTACCAGGCACTGAGCGAGGCAGATAGATGCTCTGAGCATCAATCAGCCTCTTTAGGGCAAGGTAGATAGTCGCTATGGGCTTAGAGAAAAGTGGTCCAGAGGCCTCAGAATTATCCGAGCCATGCCATCCTGACAGTCACCGCTAGCCGCGTGAGATGTGCTTAGAACACAGTAGATGTGCTTCTCATGAAAACTACATGCCAGACTTTAAGGACTTAGTGTGAAAAGAGGAGTCTAAAATATCTCAATAATAGTGTCCTATTGGCTACCTGTCAATTTAATATTTAGATATGTTAGGTTGAATGAAATATCTTTACAAAAGGTAAGTGTACCTGTTTCTTTGGACTTTTTTCATGTGGCTACTGGAAAGCTAAGCTACAAATGTGGCACATTCAGTTCCTTTGGACAGTGGTGGCCTTGAACTCAAAGTGACATAGTACGCCCCCACCTCCAATATGTTTCCCACCTATTGAATGTGTCTTTCTGTTTGCTACCTGGCCAGCTGATTCCATAATCCCATTGTATGGATGAGGAAACGAAGGCCAATGAAACAACACACATTGTTACTCCAAACGCCGGCAGAAGTTCATTTGACTGTTGCTGGGACAAGCTCTGTACTGGACCCTGTGGACATGGCAGTGAACAAAATAGACAAAAGCCCCAGCAACTAGCCTTTGTGATGTAACAGCCATGTCCTCAGTGCTTTATAAGGACCATCTCCTTGAATTATCTCAACCCTCTGGGGTGGGATCGATTCTTATTCCCAGTTCACAGATGAGAAAACTGAGGCACAGAGAGGCTAAGGAACCTGCTCGAGCCCACACCCAGGTTGGAGTGGCACCACAGTCTGCATTCTTTCCCCATGCCAGCTGACTCAGCCCTCCTCCCTGCAGGCAGGATAGAGAGAACGGGCCAGTTGGTTCAGCGAGAGCTGAAGGCAGCCAGCAAGGGGGGCTCTGCTGTGGATTGGAGGGTTGGCCATTCATGGTGTCCTTGGAGGGCCTGGGTCTCTCCTGGGGGCAGGCGACTGGAAAGCAGGTCCTTCTGGGAGCTGTAGGGTCCAGGGAGGAGGTGGAAAGACCAAGTGGGACAGTTGGACTTGCGGTCAGGAGACTGAGTCTCAGCCGGGGTGGTCCTGGAGGTAACCCATGAACAGAGACCCACAGAGGGCATGGGAAGTGAGGCCAGGCACAGGGATGAGGGCCGGGGCAAGAGCGGCTGGTTCTGGGGCCTTGGGGGCCTGGGCAGGGGTATAAGCTCTATTCTGAGAGCACTGGGGAGCACTGGCCAGCCTGAAGCCAGACAGGGGTGCGTGCCTGGTTGCATTGTTGAAAGATCTCTGACAAATGTGCTGAAGTTGGCTCCGGGAGGCAAGAGTCAGGGTGCAGGGAGGTGGTTGGAGTGGCCATTGCACTGGTCCAGCTGAGAGGCGGCGACCTTGATCAGGTGGAAGCCATGGGGCAGAGGGAGGACAGAAGCACTGAGAGCTGTTACCAGGTGGAGCCAGCGGAGTAAGAAATGGGGATCAGGGCGGTTCTTGGGGTTCTGCCTGAACAACTGGGTAGACGGGCCTTCCCCACCCTCCCTTCTGTGGTTCCCTCCTGCAGACAGGGGAGTGTTCTCAGAGCAGCAGAAACCCCGTCATGGAAACACCCTGCACCTCTCTAGTCTCCGAACCTGTAGAGGCGATCCTTAGCCCAAACTCAAGACGGGTCAGCCGGGCCAGGCCTGGGATCTGCGTCCTCCCAGCAGCCTCATCACCCACATTCGTGCACCAGCCTCTCCCTGCAGAGCTTGGAGGAGGAGACGTTTCCAAATGTTGAGGTTCCTTGTGAATTCTCCACGCCCGGGTGAGGCAGCATTCATGAGCCAGAACCAGAGCGTGTCTGGGCTTGCATGCACACCGGTGTGAATGGCGTGGGTAGCCTGGGGTCTTTCGCTCCTCGCTGCCAGTGGGTTCTGGCGTTGGCCTCGTCTGCTGGCTTTTATCAGCTCCTTAAAAGGAGCCCAAATCCCTGGTGGAAGCAGAGAGCCTGGGCTCCCCCCACGGTAGCACTTTATATCTATTCTCTCAATTAACCCCCACCCCAGCTCTGTGGTGTGCATACTGCCATGACCCCCATCGACAAATAGGGAAACTGAGGTTCAGAGAGGCCAGGTAATTTACAGCTTAAAAGGACTGAGCCAGGATGTAAATCCAGGATATCTGCCTTCACCCCCAGGTTGTAACTATCTATAGCTGTACTGCAGGAAAGGGTGAGGGCATCGCACGGAACCAAGGCAAGAGGCGACTAGCGGGTCCCTCGAGACACCTTGGTTCTTTCTTTGCTGATGTGAAGCATCCACAGTGACCTCGGGTGCCACCTCTGTCCCCGTATTCTTTTTTAAAAAAATATTTTTATTGATTTCAGAGAGGAAGGGAGAGGGAGAGAGAGATAGAAACATCAATGATGAGAGAGACACATTGATTGGCTGCCTCCTGCATGCCCCCAACTGGGGATCAAGCCCGCAACCTGGGCATGTGCCCCTGACCGGAATCGAATCCGGGACTCTTCAGTCCGCAGGCCCACACTCTATCCACTGAGCCACACCAGCCAGGGCCCCGTGTACTTGATGGCTCAATGACCGGACCATGGGCCATCTGGGCCACAGCGGGTGTCACATGGCCCTGGGTTCTAATCCCAGCTCCCCACTTTGCAACTGACCTCTTGGGCTGTGAGTGGCCACCTGCAAAGCAGGTCGGACTGTGGTTATTGAATTTCTAACTCGCAGGGACAGAGCCGGGGTACCTGATGCCTGTGAGGCTCCGGGCCCTCTCCCCACAGCCCCAGCGCTCTGAGTACATCCTGGGACACAAAGAGGTGCCTGTTCTGGGCTGATGCCTGTGGGCTCAGGCCCAAAAACCTTGTTTGCGCCTGAGTGTGTCCTCAAACCCAGCCCTGACCGGCCTGCACCCCGTTTCTCCCTTCTTGTGCCTGGAGTCTCATATGCAGACCAGGCCTAATAAACAGGGCTGCTTGCCACACCTTGGACAAGACCTGGGCCTGGACTCACACCAGACTCCGGCTTCCTCAGCCTGGGAGAGGGGAACCAGGGCTGATTCCCTGGAGAAACGGCCCCAATCTGCCCTGTGAGGACCTCACCTGGCTTGTGAACCCACCTGCAGCCCTTGCCCGCAGCCTGGGCCGGGCTGAGGGGCCATTTCTGGCGACAACTGAGTTCTGGGTCCCATCAGATTTTATCAGGTGGCATCACAGGCCACAGCACCCCACTTCTTCCTGCCTGTCCACAGGTGGGCATCCCAGGTGCCTCATCACCCAGAAGCATCTGCTCCTATGGGGTTTGCTGGGAAATCCAGAAATCTAGAAGGAGCCTTTTTAAAAACACAAAAAACAACTAAAATATAAACTTTTTTCTAACACCCCCATGTCCCATTTAGTTGTCATGTCTCCTTGATTGCCTCCTGTCTGACAGTTCCCTAGTCTTGTCTTTTGTGACCTGGACATTTCAGAGATGTGTTCTGTAGATCTGTCCTCAGTTTGGGTTTGTCTGCTGGCTACTGGCAATGAGATGGAGACTATGTGTGACTGTGGCAACAAGATGGAGGCTGTGTGTGACTCTGCAATGAGATGGAGGCTGTGTGTGACTATGGCAATGAGATGGAGGCTGTGTGTGACTGTGCAATGAGATGGAGGCTGTGTGTGACTCTGCAATGAGGTGGAGGCTGTGTGTGACTGTGCAATGAGATGGAGGCTGTGTGTGACTGTGGCAATGAGATGGAGGCTGTGTGTGACTGTGCAATGAGATGGAGGCTGTGTGTGACTGTGCAATGAGATGGAGGCTGTGTGTGACTGTGCAATGAGATGGAGGCTGTGTGTGACTATGGCAACAAGATGGAAGCTGTGTGTTATTGGGAAGGATTCCACAGATGTGATCCTGTGTCCCCCTCAGTGCCGGGTGTCAGGAGTCCCACCCTGGTGATGCACCCTCTCCCTGGTGATCTTAACCTTGCTGTCTTCACTGTGAAGTTACTGTTTTCCAGGAAGAAGCAAGTGGGGATCCCCAGGAGAGAAACAGACTCCCTGGGGAAGAACCCCATGCACAGTTCAGGGAGCAGTGTAAGGGCTTCCTTCTGTTGTGGATGCAACCCTGCGGGGAACGGAAGTGCAACAAATATGTGTTGCATGCACAAATGTCATTGTCACCATTGTGGAGCCCCTACAACGTGCCAGGCGATTTGCTTGCCTTCATTTGGCACCTTCTGTGTACCGGCCACTGCTTAGGTGCTGATGAAACAGCAGTGACACCTCACTTCTGAGTCTGCATCCCAAATCTGCTTTGGGACCCCTAGAGGTTGCTCTGAACCTCCAGCTCGATCCTCAAACCCCAGAGTGATCTTTGAAACCCAATTCTCATGTTTCCAGAAGTGACCCTGACCCTCCCCACCCACCTCACTTAACTAGGTGGGACGTACCACCCCCATTTTACAGATGAAAATGAAACCGAGGCTCAGAAATATCAACAGCCCCTCCAAGGCCACACCCATGGTTGGTGCGGTCAGGATTTGCACCTGTCTGGTTCCAGATACCAACTGCCCTCTGTGTGACCTTGGGCAGGTGCCTTCGCTTGTGAGGGCCTCAGTTTGCTCACCTGTGTAATGAGCAGGTGGGGCTGGATGACTTCCGAGGCAGCTTCCAGTGCCCAGGGCACTGCCCGCAGCTCTGGCGTCCATGTAAAACTTCTAAGTGGAGGGAGGGCTAGGCATGCCCTCTCCCCTCCCAGCATGTCACTCAGCTCCGATTCCCTTCCCTTGCCAGGTGGGTGGAGGTGCCAGGTGAGTGTGTGGGAGGGACAGGACTGGGACAAGGATCACGGGAAGGGCTGTATCTTGGCCTCCATCAGCCCAGCCGATGGCCTCCAGGGTGCCACGTCTGGCTGCCCCTTGTGGCTTATTAACGAGATGAAAAGCTGGACCTGCCCAGCCAGTTCCCAGCCCTCCTGGGATCTGCACCCGCATTCCTGCGCTCCTGGCACGGGGCTGGAGCTGTCATGGGGACACGCTGGCTCCTGTGGCCACTGGGTGGCAGGAGGAATGAGGACCCTTCAGTCAGGACCCTAAACCCAAAGGGTGAAGGTGTTGGAACCATGCTCGGCTCTGCCCTGCTTTCTGGCAGTGGGACTGTGGCCAAGTGACCTGATCGCTCTTGTGCCTCAGTTTTCCTAAATGGGAGATCGGTGCTACTTCGGGGGGAGGGGAGAGGGTAGGATTAAATGAGCTCATCTATATGTGACTTGCTTAGCACCAGCCAGGGACGTGGTCAAGCCCCTGTTGAGTGTTAACTAGCATCCTCCAGGCAGCTGGGCGTAACCTGGAGCTGGCCCAGCCTCCATGCAAAGCAGGATGAAGGACTGACTCGAGAGGCCGAGGGAAGAAGAAAATAAAACCCTACCGCTATAAGCGACACCTACACAGCCTTATTGAAGTATAACTCATATACCATACCGTTCGCTCATTTAAAATATGCAATTCCATGGTTTTTAGTTTATTCAGCAAATTATACAATCATCACCCTAATCAATTTTAGAACGTTTTCATCACCTCAGAAAGAAACCCTCCCCCTTAGCAGTCACTCCCCTCTCCTCAGCCCCTGCCAACCGCTCACCCATTTTGTTTTTTCTTCTATGGATTTGCCTGGTCTGGATATTTCAGATAAATGGAATCATACAATGTGTGACGCCCGGCAGGATGGTTTCAGGGTTTCTCCGTGTTGTTGCCTGTATTGGAACGTCACTCCGCTTCTGGCTGAATTGTGTTCCCTGTGTGGTTAGACCACACTTAGTCATTCATCGGTTGCTGACCACTTGGGTTGTTGCCACTTTTTTGGCTGTTGTGATAGTGCTGTGTGATCTGTGGACATTTGTGTACACGCTTTCCTGTGGACTATGTCTTCATTTGTCTTGGGCAGATAGAATTGCTGGGTCATATGGCAACTTTATATTTCACTTTTTGAGGAACTTCCATACTGTTTTCTAAAGTAGCTGCACCACTTTGTATCCCCACCGGCAGCGTGTGAGGGTTCTGATTTCTGCGCATCCTTGTCAACAATTGTTAGTGTCTGTCTTTTTTATTATTTCCATCCTCGTGGGTGAAAGTGGTATCCCATTGTGGTCTGGGGCACTTGGCATTTAGTTGTTGTTAATCCTTACCTGAGAATATTTTTTTCCATTCATTTTTAGAGAGAGTGGAAAGGAGGGAGGTGGGGGGAGAGAGGGAGAGAGAAACATTGATGTGAGAGACACATCAATTGGTTGCCTCCTGCACATGCCCCAACCAGGGCTGGGGATCGAACCTACAACCCAGATACATGCCCTTGACCAGGAATCAAACCCACAACCCTGCATTGCCCAGGCCAATGCTCTGACCACTGAGCAACACCAGCCAGGGCTGGGGCACTTGGCATTTTAAGTTAGTATGTTAAGTGCCTATTATGTGCGGGAGCCCTTACAGGATAGCCCTTACAGGGTTTGCTAATGGCCTGCACAAGGGACTTGCCTGGGTTGGAATTCTAGCTCTGACATTTAATTATTGTGTGACTTTGGGAAAGTTACTGAACCTCTCTGGTCCTCAGTTTCCGCATCTGTAAAGTGGGGATGATAAATAGTGATTACCCACTGGGCCAACACCTACCTCACCGGGTTGTAATGAAGATTAAAGAAGTGGGTGGGAGCCTGGTATGTAGAAAGTAAATATGAGCTCCTATTAGAATGGGGTTGTTGCTATATATGTTGGCTCATGTGATTTTTTCCATGAGTAGCTGTTAGCCTAGTTTTGATCATGTGGCCTCTAGAACAAGACTTCCCTAGGAGAGAATCCTGGCTCTACATTCACAAGCTGTGTGACCCTGGGCAAGTGCCTTGACATCTCTGAACCTTGGTTTCCTCATCTGTAAAGGGGCATACAAACCTCCCCAGGGAATTAGCGTGTGGGTGCTGTTGGGGTGGTGCCTTCTAACCTGTCTGATGTCTGTAAGTGTCAAATTACCATGATGCCTGTGTGGTTGCCCCCGTCCATAGATGGAGAAACTGAGGCATGTTAGGGTAAGATGGTCCAAACAATAAACAGCCCAACAGGACTCGGAGCCCACGCCTCTGTGGCCCAAAGCTCCCGCTGAACCTTCCTTTGTTCTCCAGTAGGAGCCCAGGTCCCTGGAGCTGGCTGTCTCCATCCCCCTCTCTGCCCCATGTCCCTTTCCGGTTGGGCTTTAACTAGAATAATGGGCAGCCAGGGTGGGTCCAGAGTGCTTTCCTCACACCTGCCCCAACCAGTGAAGGGGCTGGATTGGGAACTGGCCCCACACCCTGAGGTGCAGCTGGGCTGGGCCCGAGAGAGATGAAGGCCCCACCTAACCCACACTGCAGGTTCCTGATGGTGGCCAACACCGTCATGGGTTAAATATTTGGGTTGAAACTCCCCACGGTCTCACAGGCCAGGCTAAGGACCAGTGGCTAAGGTGGGGCTGAGGGACCCGGAAGTGCTTACATTCCCCAGGTGGTCTGCCCGTCAGGGGGTGGGAGCAATGGGGGTTGGCCCATGACCCAGCAGCCCCGCCCTTACCCCTCCTTACCCAGATCCTCCATCCACAGTCCCCTCTACTGAGCCTTCCCGGCCACTCCACTGAATACCAGCTTTCTCTCTTGCAGGACTTCTCAGAGCCTTTACTGAGTCATAAACTTATGGAGGGGTTGGTTTTTCCTAACTGTCTTGACTGGCAAAGACTTCATTCAGAGAGTGACTTAGAAGCCTGGGATTCCTGGGACCCCACTTTGGGAAAGGCTGCCTCCTTGGTTGACTTTGCAGAGGGTATGGCCTGGGTCTTGTCATTCTCCCTGTCCCCCCTCCCGCCCCATTCTCCCACTTATCCCTCCAGAGCAGGCCCTCAGGCAAGGTTTGGGACGTGGATAGATAGACTTCTGTTTGCTGCACCCACATCTGCCTCCCGACTTCTCCCCATACCAGCAGTTCCTGCAGTGTTGGACCTCAAACTCAAGAGGGTATTAAGGTCCCCTGGGGAACCTGTAGAAACAACAGCAACAATAATACAGCTTCCTGGGCCCAGCTCTGGAGATCCGGGTTCAGAAAGTCTGGGTTGTGCCTGAGAATCTGAGGTTTTCATGCCACTGCAGATGGGTCCCAGGCCTTGATGTGAGGAATTCCACTCTGAAAGGGGGCAGCCCCCTTGGCTTGAGGGTCAAGAGCTCTGCCCTGGCCCAACCAAAGAGACACTCCCAGGACCTGTCTTTTTCATGGCCTTTCCTCATGGGAGCCTTCTGCCCATGAACCCACGTCTTCCTCGTCCTTTAGAACCCAGCTACTACCACCTCCTCCAGGAAGCCCTCCCTGATTACCCCTCTCCACCCAGCCTGTTAGGAGGCTCCTCTGGGCACACCCAGCTGCCGTGCCTGCCTCATTCTCGTGACTCTTTCTGTAAATGCTGATTTTCTTCCTGTCTCAGGGGTGAATTCTCCGAGGGCGAGGCTGTGTCTGCGTGTGGTGCTAGGCCGGGCACACAGTAGGTGCTAATGAGTGCAGGTGGAATGAAACTTCTGGCTGCTTGGCTGCTCAGGCCCCACTGTGGCGTTGGTACAGAAGGGTTTTTGATGGAGATTGGGGTACGTGGAGTCAGTATGAAAGGGTTTTTTCTGGAGATTGGGGTACATGGAGTCAGTATAAAAGGGTTTTTTTATGGAGATTGGGAGACTGAGCACTAATCTTGACCATCTGGCTGGCTGGGCGACACAACGATCAGTAAAGCTCTTTAACAACAACAATCACAAACCTTTGTGAGACTTGCTGGAGGTCCAGCTCTTTGCCTGTATAACTCACTCCCACTCATGACACCCCACCGTGAAAGGTGCTGTTATTCCATCTGACGCGGAAGCAGAGGCACAGAGGGGTACAGCAGCTTGGTCAAGCCACACAGCCAGAGCCCACGTTTGATTCCAGGGCTGAGGTCTTCCCTACCACAGTAGTGTTTGCCAGAGGGGTATGTGATGAGCTTTCGGGGTTCCTGTAACGGGAGAGAGCACCGAAACGCGGCTTAGGAAAGCCGTTCTGATTTCAGAACAGCTCTGAGAACTCCCAAGAGAAAGTCTCCGCTCGGTGTAACACAGCTCTGGCTTGGCCGTGATACATGCCAACCTCTGCTGTGAAGCAAGAGGGGGCAGGGCTGGGTCTTGAGCAGGCCACCAAGCGTCCAGCCAGAACCTCATGCTGCCATTTTATCTCCATGGAATTCTTTTTGGCGGTTACTTCCATTATGGCAAGGGCTTCTGGTTTTCTGTGTACAGTGGGGAGCTCAAGTTCACCTTTTAAGTAAATTTATTTAAATATAAAGACTATGTAGATGAAAAGAAAAGTACCAGGTATTTACTAGTAACAATAAGGGTGCTTGCACAAAAACTAGCACCTGAATGATTACAATAGCATGACTTAGAATGCCCAAATGTCCATCGACAGATGAATGGATAAACATGTGGGCTATCCATGCAGCGGAATATTATTCAGCCATAAAAAGGATACGGGGGTGCTCGCTTCGGCAGCACATATACTAAAATTGGAACGATACAGAGAAGATTAGCATGGCCCCTGCGCAAGGATGACACGCAAATTCGTGAAGCGTTCCATATTTAAAAAAAAAAAAAAAAGGATACGGGGTTTCTTTTCTGGGTGATGAAAATGTTCTGGAATTAGATAGTGATGATGTTGTGTAACCTTGTGAATATGTGAGAAGGCACTGAGTTATACTTTAAAAGGGTGAATTTTATAGTGTGTGAATTACATCTCAATAAAAAATATGGAAAAACGAATAAGAGTGTTCTGCCAACATGGCAAATAGAAGCAGCCGAGTGAACAGCCAGCGTAGGGGCTGATTTCCCCACCAGGTGCTGTCTTGTTTCCGTGGCTTGAGTGACTTCACCCTGGGGACGGCCCGGGTGGCAGGGCCCTGTGGGGACGTGGCCCCTGCCCCTTTCCCCTGCTCACCTCCTCCTCTCCTGCCCGCAGCATCTCCAACAAGGAGCTGTCAGAGCTGATCGATCAGCTGCAGAAGAATGCCGACCAGGTGGAGAAGAACATCGTGGACACGGAGGCCAAGATGCAGAGCGTGAGTGCCCGCACCTCCTCCCCGGTACCCCCCTCAGCCTGTGCCCCCCTCAGCCTGTGCCCCCCTCAGCCTGTGCCCCCCTCAGCCTCAGCCCCACTCCGGACCAGGGTCGTCTTGTCTTACGCAGAGGTTCCCACCTAGGGTCATTCTGCCCCCTGGGGCACATGTGGCGACATTTTAAGCTGTCACAACCTAGGGGGTGCAGTGGATGGGTATCTAGTCGGATGCTATTAAACACCCTGTAGGGCACAGGACCCCCCACCCCCCAAGGATTCAGCATCAGATGTCAGCAGTGCCGAAGTGGAAAAACCGAGGAGGAACCTTGTTATGGCTGTTAACACCAGCCCCCCACCCCGGGAACTAAGTTCCTGCCGCTTATTGGCCCCTGGAAGAGAACCACAGGTTCAGGAGGATCCCATGGTTAGGACCCTCTTTGCCACTTACTGTGTGACCTTGGACAAGCCACCTTACCTCTCTGTGCATGTGATTCCCTCTGCAGGGGTAAGAGTGATGGTCCCTATTGCCCAAGCTGCTGTAAAGAGTCGATGAGATTATTGAGTCAATGAGATTATTACGCAGGTGCTCATACTAGTATGTGAATTCCATCTCAATAAAAAATATGGAAAAACGAATAAGAGTGTTCTGCCAACATAGATCTATTAACTAGCAGGGCTCAATATTATCATCAATATCATCACTCTTACTTCTCACCCAACCACTGCCATTGCTCAGACTCATATGATCCTCCTCCTTTTTGAGAGAAGAGAGAGAAAGTAGCTGGGAAATCACTTTCCCTCTCTGTGCCTCAGTTTCCTTCTCCTCTCTGCCCATGGAGATAACTACAGTGCTGAGCTGTAGTTTCTCCTAAGGATGCTGTACCACGCAGGACACTGGAGCTGCCCTCGGACTGTGAGCTGCTAAGATGAAAACTCCACTGGCCCAGTGCAGTTGAGTTTATACCCATTTTGTAGCTGGAGAAACTGAGGTTCAGAGAAGGCCAGAGTAATAGTCAATGACAGAGCTGGCCCCAGAATCATCCCAGAGGTGGGGGAGTCAGATGTAGCAAATAGATTACAGGACACCAGTTAAATTTGCATTTCAGAACACAAATAACAATGTTTTCTATTATAAGTATGTCCCTTGTGCTATTTGGGAAGTACTTACAGTACGAAATTATCCATTGTTTATCTGAAATTATATTGTAACTGGACGATCTGTATTTCATCTGCCTTCCCACCCAGGGGGTGACTAAGAGGAGTAGGGGACTGCAGGGGGACAGGTCACGGGGGAGTAGGTCTGGCTGGTCCCAGTGCGTCCCCAGGGCCAGCCGAGGGCCAGTCCCAGGCAGCCCAGAGACCTGAGGGACTAGGTGGGCTGGGGGTGGCACAGCTGTCAGTGAGAAATGGGGACAGGAAAGGCAAGTGGGGATTCTGTTCCCTGCCAGGTACCCTTCCCTCCACTCCTCCCTTGCCCTCACCTGCCTGGCCACCTCCCGCTTCCTTGCCTCAGTGCCCACCCCACCAGCCCCTTTTCCTTCCGCCGCACGCTCCCACCCGGCTCCCCCTGTGACTCTTCACTCTGTCACACTCTGTTCTTTCTTAAGTGAAAACAGCTTTTGGGGTGTGGCCTTTCTTTCTCCTAATAAAAGTAATGTGTTCATCATGGCCATTTCAGGACTGGTAAACACGTATACGGAAGCAAGTTAAAATCATGCGTAATTCCACCCCCAGAGAGATCTATCAGCTATTAACATTTTAATGTATCTGACCTTTCCTTGCGTGTTGTGTGTGTGTATGAATAGGGTCTCTGCTTATTTGCTTAGAGTAATGACTCAAAACTAACAAGGATGTATTTGGGAGATAATTTTGAACTTTTTTTTATAATATATTTTTTATTGATTTCAGAGAGGAAGGTAGGGGGAAGAGAGAGATAGAAACATCAATGATGAGAGAGAATCATCCATCGCCTGCCTCCTGCACGCCCCACACTGGGGATCGAGCCCGCAAGCTAGGCATGTGCCCTGACCGAGAATCGAATCGTGACCTCCTGGTTCATAGGTCAATGCTCAACCACTGAGATACACTGGGCAGGCTGAACTGTTTTTTAACTTTGAATGAACAAACTCAGAAAAAAGAGACCACACTTTGAAGACTGCATGAACACTAATCTTCTTTTTCTTTCTTTTCTCTTCCTGTTTTTTTTTTTCCAGAAGAAAACATCATTATTGATTTAATTACCCCAAAGTTCTGTAGAATTCTCCTAATTTTAAAAAAGATTTTTTAAAATTGCTTTTTAGAGAGAGAGGAGGGGAGAGGGAGAGAGAGAGAGAAACATCAATTGGCTGCCTCCTGCATGTCCCCTAACAGGATCGAGCCCACAGTCTGGACATGCGCCCTGACCGGGAATCGAACCGAGGACCTTTCAGTAGATGGGATGACACCCAACCAACTGAGCCACACTGGCCAGGGCAAATTTCCCTATTTTTTAAAATTGAAGTGAGATTAGCATTACATAAAATAATCACTTAAAGTGAATAACTCAGTGGCGTTTCGTACATTTGCAGTGTTGTGCAGCCACCACCTCTGTCTGGTTCCAAGGCATTTTGTCACCCAAAGGGAAACCCCACATGCACCAGCAGTCACTCTTCCTCCCAGCCCCGCAGTCACTCCTCCTCCCAGCCCCGCAGTCACTCCTCCTCCCAGCCCCGCAGTCACTCCTCCTCCCAGCCCCGCAGTCACTCATCTGCTGTCCTCATTGTGGATATTTCATCTAAACAGAATCATACAATACGTGAACTTTTGTGTTTGCCAAAATTTTAAACGTGCAAAGTTGGAAGGTGGCATAGGGTACAGCCAGATCCCTGCCGCCCAGATCCCCCCAGTGACGCCTGCTGGCTACTCTCCGTCACTATACGTGTGATGCATTAGATATGTCGCTCCCTGTGATATTTTCAGTTTTAAAAACCCTTCTTATTGAGGTGTAACTTACATAAGGAATGTAGAAAGCATCCAAATGTAAAGAGTTCAGCCGATTGAGTGTTTCTATCAGTAGGCGCCCGCGTCACCGCCGCTAAGTCCAGATAGAGAACATTTCCCAGAAGCTCCCCATGACCGTCCCAATCCACCTCCCCCGAGGGAACCCCCGTGCCGACTCTCTCCGTGGTTGGGTCTGCCTGACTTGGGACTCGAACACCTCACCTCCAGGGCATTGAGCTAGATGTTCCTTTCCCGGCTTGGCTAGCATGCTTGGAAAAGGCTTGCATGAATTAGGTAATGACTAATTTACTTCCTCCTTTTGCAGAATAAGTCTTTGACACTCTACCTGCCCAAGTGACTGGTGATGAGGGAGCAGATAAAATTCCACCCAAGCCAAGAACCATGATGTTTTGTTGTAGTTTTTTAACTGGCCAGACTCACCCCGGGTAGAGAGGTGGCCCAGCCCCTTGGCCTTCTGACACCTGGGCCTCACCTCCAAGCCCCGCCTGCCCTGGCCCGCCGGGGGTGGCCGGGAGAGGAAGTGATGTCTTGACTCTGTACCTCCACTCACTCCTTTTTTTCTTTAGTCATTTCTTTCTTCCTTTCTTGGCCTTTCTTGATAGCTTTATTGAGGCTTATTTTAGACACCAGAAAAGCTCTCACTCGGTGTACGATGCAACGACTGTGAGCAACTTCACTGAGGGGCACAGCTGTTTCCATCAATTGGTCCCTGACCGTTCTCGTCCCCCAGTAAGGTCTCCTGTGCCCGTTTGTTTACCACTGATTCCCATTTCCATGCAGCCCCTGCAGCCGCTCACCGTGTTTCTGTTGCCACGGGTTTCATGTACACGGACTCCTACGTGATGTGGCCTTTCGTGTCTGGCTTTTCTCACTCCCTTCGTTTCTGAGGCCCTTCCACGTGCGACAGTGGTTCCCTCTGTCCACTGCTGTGGGCACCTCAGTGCCCCTTCTGAAGCAGGTGTTTCTTATTCCCATGGCAGAGGGAGACACCGAGACCAGGCCGGGGAGGGCACTGGCCCCTACAGGACCCCCTGTGACACCTGGTCTGTCCTCAGCCCAGTCACTGACTTATCACCACGTCCCCTGTCGGCCTGGTGTCCCCAGGGCCTGGCACAGTGCCCGGCCAGTCTTCACGAGTGTTAAGGGCTGTGTTTAGAAACCTGCCACCCTGACCGTCTGTTCATTGTTCTTCCCTAAACAAGCAAGACCCCGGACTCAGTGACTTATTGCTTGTTCCCCCGAGATGTGCACCCACTGTGCTCATTCTCGCCACGTCCCAGCTCGGGCCACCTCAGCGCTCACCTGGGCTGTTGCAGGGGCTGCCTGCCCTCTCAGCCTGTACTCCTCCCTGCAGAGCCAGGAGGCATGGCTTTTAAAGATACGTGGGGCCATGTCACTTCCCTCCACAGAGCCACTCCATGCTCTGGCCCCCGCCCCACCGCCCACAGGTCCTTTGTGCTCTGCCCTGGCCTGCCCTGCCCTCCTCTCAGCTTCAGCCATGGTGGCTTCAATCACAGCTTGCCTTTTCCTGCCTCAGGGCCTTTGCACAGGCGGTTCCCTCTGCCTTGACCCCTCTTCCCTTCCGGCCTTCATTCTTACCTGTGTCCCCACCTCAGAGGGGCCCCACTGACCACCGGAGCTCACGCAGGTCCCCCTCACTCCACCTCTGGTGCGCTTCCTGGGTAAACACTGACCTGCACGAACTTGCAGCCACCTTGGTGAGGTTTACCTGTTGACATGCCTTCCTGGTGGCCTCCCCACTGGGCTGGGCTGCCTCCCAGAGCCCCACACAAGCAGGCATTTGGGCTCTGTTTGCTGAGGGGCTGGAGGAGAGGACAGGCCTGGCTGGGGAGCCCTCCCGTCCCTGCAGACCCACGGAGCCCCTGTCTGATGTCCCCCTCTCTTGTGCCTCTCACAGGACCTGGCCCGGCTGCAGGAGGGCCGGCAGCCCGAGCACCGGGACGTGGCCCTGCAGAAGGTGTCGGACTCGGAGAAGCTGCTGTACATGCTGGAGGCGGACGCGGCCATCGCCAAGCACATGAAACACCCCCAGGGGGACATGATCGCCGAGGAGTAGGTCCCTCTGCTTCAGCTCTGAGGGGGCCGCCTGGCCGGGCAGGAGGGCCGCAGCCCACCCGCACTCAGGAGCCGCGTCAGGGCCTCTCGAGGGCTAGCTAGATGCCAGGCACATGCCACACACTCTGTTATTCTCATGACAACCCACTTGCTGTCGGGGAGACGGCTCGGAGCACTGGTGTTCCCTGCTCTGCTCATAGTGTGACCCCAACTTCCTGACCATGCTGTCCGACCTCCTGGCTTTTGAGCACGCTGTCCCACCCGGACGCCCACCCGGCCCCATGCTCATGGCTCTTGCCTTAGCTCCATGTGGCTAAATCGGCACCTACGACAGCAGGCGCCAGGGTCTCCCAGTGCCTCGCAACCCCCTGTGCTCGTCCCTGTCATGACCCACGCCCACTGTGGCCCTTGCTAGATGGTGGGCTCCAGCCTGTTTCTTCCAGAACCTTCTATGGCCCGGGGCACACAGTGGGCCCTGGGGAAGTGTTAATGGAAGAAGGAAGGAAGTAGGAAAGTAGATAGGAGGAGAGCGCGAGTGTTTATCTGGAGCCCAAGGCCCTGGTACCCTGCCCTCCCAGGACCCTGGGCAGAAAGTTGGGGGGCGGGGGGTTAAGGTAGTGCCCTGCCCAGCTAGCCCGCTAACCAGGGCGGCCGCTCTCCCACTCAGCATCCGTCAGCTGAAGGAGCGTGTGACCAACCTCCGTGGGAAACACAAGCAGATCTACAACCTGGTGGTGAAGGAGGTGGACCCACAGGTCAACTGGGCGGCGCTGGTGGAAGAGAAGCTGGTACGGCCCTGGCTGCAGCTGGGGAGGGGCCGTGTGTCGGGGGAGAACCCCACCATTTAATGTCACCACAGTCACGCGGAGGTAGTCGTGTTGCTGATGTTTTCTGATGTTTGTCAATGAGGAGAGCGAGGCTCAGAGAGGTGCAGTGCCTGACCCAGAGTCACACAGCAGAGGTGATGAAGATTAAGATCCTCCTGGGATCACCCTCCAGTCCTGGCTCGGTGGGGTCCTGGCAGGCTGGCAGATGTCTGGCCAGCACTGCTCTTCCCATGCCCTGGCTGGCCCATCACCACGGTGGAGGGGCGCGCCCACGGGAGCCCAGAACCCTCGTTTAGTGGTGTGACGCTAGGCTCAGCCGTCTGTGAAAACGGGCAGGGTAACCGTGCGAGATTAAATGAGATGACATACAGATAAAGGTGACAGCCTCTCCCTGTGTCCCTCACGGGGCCACTTGGCTCTCTCCCTGGCTGGTCCTGTGAGGAGGAGTCCCGGCCCCACCCCTGCGTGCACTGTCTCCATCCTCCCCTCCCAGGACAAGCTGAGCAGCCAGAACTTCGGAACAGACCTGCCGCTGGTGGACTACCAGGTGGAGCAGCACAACATCTTCCACAACGAGGTCAAGGCCATCGGGCCCCACCTGGCCAAGGACGGGGGCAAGGTGGGCGCCTGTGGTCGGCGGGACCCGGGAAAGGAGGGCTCACACCTGCACCCCGCCCTAACCCCTGTCCTCGGCTCTGTCCTCAGGAGCAGAACAGCGAACTCCAGGCCAAGTACCAGAAACTGCTGGTGAGAACAGGGGCGGAGGGGCTGGGGCAGGAGGCGTGTGCAGTTCAAACAGAAAGGAGGGAGGGGAAGCGGGAAGAGATGGTACCCAGGGCCCCTGCCTGAGAGGTGCCCCAGCTTGCCCTGAGCTCATGGAAAACCCCAGTAGATCCCATTTACTTATTGGGGTACAGCCTGTCCTACCGTTTTGCTTCTTGTTTCTTTATTAAGCACCTTCTGTGTGCCAAGTTGGATGCCACATACTTTACAAGCAAAAGTTTCCTATTTTCAAAACCTTTAAGGAATGAATTCTTTTAGAAATGCACAAGTGGTGCATGAATGCTTTCTTGTTGCGGACGTTTCAAACGCCCCAGCTGTGGGAATGCGTGGAGGTAGAGCACAGCCGTGGGCAGGCTCTGGGGCCAGACTGCCTCCACCCCTGGTGGGAGGGGAGACCTTGAACGCGCTCCTTAGCCTGGGGGCCTCATTTTCCTCATCTGTAAAGTGGAGTTACTGCGAGTCCCTGTCTCATTGGATTGCTTTTCAGATGGCGTTAGTTAATGTTGGAGAAGATCTTTGCACAGTTTGGGCTCCTGGTGGCCCCATGTATGTGTCAGCTGCTGTTCTTATTTGCAGAGCAAAATGTAGCCGTCCATCCTCCCCGCCTGCCCGGCCCTTTCTCAGATGTTAAGCCCTAGCAGTTTCTACGGTTCTAGCCATCTAAACAATGACCTGACAGAGATAAAGCGGAAGCCGTAGCTGCTAATTTTTTACTGAGCACCAACTCTATGCCGGACTTTGGGCCCTGCTTGGCTCCCCTCTCTCAGTGCTGTCATCCTCATTGTGCAGATGAGTCCCTGGGGCTCCACACAATGTCAGTGCCATGAGGGTTCTGTCTGCTTTGCTCACTGCTGTATCCCAGGGCCTGGAGCAATGCCCAGAACTTAGTAGGTGCTCAGTAAATCTTTGCCGAAAGAATGAATGCGTTTCAGAGGGTCAGTAACGTACCCACAGGGGTTCGGCAGGGCCAGAGCCGGCCGCTGCAGGTGTGGAGAGAAGTCTCAGCCCTGTCCCCACCCTGCAGGCGGAGTCGCAGGCGCGGCAGCAGCACCTGAGCTCCCTGCAGGACTACATGCAGCGCTGCACCAACGAGCTGTACTGGCTGGACCAGCAGGCCAAGGGCCGCATGCAGTACGACTGGAGTGACCGCAACCTCGACTACCCCAGCCGCAGGCGTCAGTACGAGGTGGGTGCTGGGGCCTGGGGGTGGGGGGCAGGGGCCAGAAGGGACCATGAGGCTGCCAGGCTGCGCACTGAGCCCCCTGCTGCCCCTCCCCCCCAATGCAGAATTTCATCAACCGGAACCTGGAGGCCAAAGAGGAGAGAATCAATAAGCTGCACAGTGAGGGAGACCAACTGCTAGCTGCTGAGCACCCTGGGAGGAACTCCATTGAGGTGTGTGCGCACCTGGAGGGGATGCCTCCTCCGGGGTGGCCTCAGGGCAACCTCTGCTGTGGGCCTCCTGGACTGGGGCAGCCCCCAAGATGGGGGGGGGGGAAGTGTCCGTCTGTCTGCCTGTCTCATTATTCTGTCCTCTCATCTTGCTCTGACCCTGCCTCCTCTCATTATCTTGACCCTTTGTCACGTCCTGCTCTCGCCCCCCCCCCCCCCCCCCCCCCCCCCCCCCCCCCCCCTGTGTCAGTGTCCTGGGGCTGTCCTAACAATGACCACAAACTGGGTGGCTTTAAACAACAGGATGTATTCTCTCGTAATTCTGGGACAGAAGGGTAACATCAAGGTGTTGGCGGGCTTGTTCCCTCTGGGGGAGGGTTCTTCCTTGCCCCGCTCCCTGCTTCCGGCTGCGGCAATCCTTCCCTGGCTTGGCCCTGCATCACTTCTATCTACACTACTGTGCACAGGGCCTCCCCCTTGTATTTCCTCTTCTTACAGCAACACCAGTCATTAATTTCGGGCCCATCCTAAATCCAGGTGATTTCATCCTGAGATTCTTTAACCAATTACATCTGCAAAGACCCCGATCCCAAATGAAGTCACGTTCTAAGTTTGGGGTGGGGAGATACCATTCACCTTCGTGACAATTTTTTAAAAGCACCACTTTGGGCAGACACAGCCCCTCCTGTGCCTTATGCACTGTGCAGCCCAGGCACCTGTGCAGGGCAGCCCTGCTCGGCTCCATGACATGTCCCCTCTCTCTCCTCTTCCCACCCCTGGGGAGCAGCTGGCTGCCCCTGTGGGAGCCACACCCATGCAGATGCCGGATGCCCTCTCCCCCGCCCTCTCTGGTCCGGAATCCCACAGGCCTCTTCCAGTGCCCCAGGCACCCACCCAGCAGTGACACGCCCCCTTCTCTGGCAGGCTCACATGGAGGCCGTGCATGCAGATTGGAAGGAGTATCTGAACCTGCTCATCTGTGAGGAGAGCCACCTGAAGTACATGGAAGACTACCACCAGGTACCCCGGCCTGGGCCCACTGGTGGGAACACTCAGGGCCTTCGTGGCCCACTTTTGGCCTCCATGCTACTTCCTCGGGAGCCTTGCAGGGCTGTCTTCCTGGGCCTCCGCTGCCCCCGCTGGACACGG
Source organism: Myotis brandtii (assembly GCF_000412655.1). Lineage (NCBI taxonomy): Eukaryota > Metazoa > Chordata > Mammalia > Chiroptera > Vespertilionidae > Myotis > Myotis brandtii. Next base: position 3,636,394 of record NW_005365229.1, read on the forward strand.
GTGTGCCTCCAGCTTGCCCGGCCCTGGCCAGTCTTCCCTGGGGGCCAAGGCTGGGGGGTGAATTCACCAGGTCAGTGTGAGGCCAGGAATGAATGTGTGGGTTTTCATTTTGGTAAAATATATATAATATGAAATTTGCTATTTTAGCCATTTTAGCATACAATCCAATGTGATACAACCATCACCACTGTCTTTCCAAACTTTTCGTCACCCCAAATGGGAGCTCTGAGCCCGCTAACAGTCACTCCCCATTCCTCCCTCCCCCAGCCGCGGGTAACCTCTGATCTATTTTTCTTCGGGCTGCCTATTCTAGATATTGCATATAAGTGGAATCACATGCTACATGGCCTTTGTGGCTTCTCTCACTGAGTATGTTTTCAAGGGTCATCCATGTTGTGGCATGAATCAGAATGCCATTCCTTTTTACGGCCATGTAATATTCCCTTGCGTGGACAGACCACATTGTGTTTACCCATTCATCTGTTGATGGAGACCGGTTGTTTCATAGGAATGTGTTTTTTAGGAAGAGCGGCGGGTGACTAATGATTGTGTGGTCTGGGGACGCTTGAACTCAGATGACACTTCTGTAACTCCTGGTTCGGTGTCTGAGCCGTGCTAGGCTGTGAGATTCACAGGATCCCAAAGTGCCATTCGTGGCTGCAGCCCAGGGCACAGCTGACAATGAGTGATTCCAGAGTTGATGAACTAAAGAATGGGCAAGAGAATTTTCTAGAACAAAGTGGGGCAGCTTGTCTTCCATGTATCAAAAATGAAAGCATAGCATTATCAGGGTGTCCCTGGCACAAAGAGGAATGACATTTAAGAGCTCCAAAGGTCATCGGTGTGCACTTAAAAGTTAACGGGTCGCAGAGTTGGTCACGTGGACTGGCGGGAAGGGACCTGGCTTCTTCCCATGAGGCCCTCTCGGGAGCCAGGCCTGGGCGGGCTGTGTCCACGAGCAGCAGAGCCTGTGGACTCAGGGTGAGTGGGAGGCCCAGCCCCGACTGGGATTGGACTTGCAGCCACAGCCAGGATTAGCCAGGTGTCCTAGTTGCTTCATGTTCGTAATTGGGCCACCTGGTCTCCTAGTTCCACAAAGACATGAAGGACGCTCAGGAGCTGCTACGCAAGGTGGATTCAGACCTGAACCAAAAATACAGCCCTGACTTTAAGGACCGATACCAGATTGAGTTGCTGCTGCGGGAGCTGGATGTGAGTGATGGTCCCATGAGTGACTCCGGGTGACCCCTCCCTGCCCTCAGCCCCAAGCCGGCCCCCCACAGCTCTCCTCTGCTGCCTGGCCCCCACCCCCCGGGGGAGGCTGCATGATCTCACTGTGGCATTCCCCATGCTCAGGACCAGGAGAAGGCTCTGGACAAGTATGAGCACGTGGTGCAGGGCCTGCAGAAGCGAGGGCAGCAGGTGGTGCCCCTCAAGTACCGCCGGGAGACGCCGCTCAAGCCCATCCCCGTGGAGGCCCTCTGTGACTTTGAGGGTGACCAGGTGAGCTGTTGCCCAGGTGCCCCAGGCAGGCCAGGCCCCAATATGCCTCTTTTCATGTCACTGGAAGGTCTTAGGGTGACATCGCTAAATGAGGGCCTCAAACGTTTTCAGGACCCCTGTCATTGGGGTCATTCTCTGCCAGGCCTGTCCCCTCCCCTCCCGCCAATAGCTAGCTGCCTTGGTCTTGTGTGCTATCAGCTTAGCAACCCCAGTCATTCCAGCAGGAGTGCCAGGGAGGGTTCTCACTGGCCCAGTTTGACTCGTGTCAGCCTCAACCAGTCACTGTGGTGTGCGTCAGGGGATAATGCCATTCTCTCATTGGTGGGCCCGTCACATGTCCACCCTGAGTAGTAAAGGGCTGGGAATGGAGAAGGAGAGGCCACATGGACTGGGAATGGGGGCAGTTCTAGTCCTTCCCAACTAGGGCACGATGTCTTGGGAAGGATCTGAGAGATGGGCTGACTCCCCAGGTGCCAGAGTTGGTGGGCAGGACCAAGGTGGCCTCTGGGCTCCCAGGCTACCAGCCAAGGCGGGTCTCTCTGTGCCTTCTCACTGTGTGGCCTGCCCATGCCAGGGCCTGATCTCAAGGGGCTACAGCTACACCCTGCAGAGGAACAACGGAGAGAGCTGGGACCTCACTGACAGCGCGGGAAACACGCTGACCGCCCCAGCCGTCTGCTTCATGATCCCCCCCACCGACCCCGAGGCCCTGGCTCTGGCCGACAGGTACAGGCTAAGGAGGTAGCCAGCATGGACTGGCCCCACCCCTTGGGTCCCTTCATTGCCCTGGTAACACCCCCACACCTGTACCCACTTGGAGGCTCAGTGGGACAGGGGCGGATCCTGTTGGCCCGACTGACTTGCTATGTGTGAATGTCCAGCTGTGGGCACAGTGCAGCGAGCACTTTCTCTGGAAGTGCTTCTGGGCCTTTGCACATACTGTTCCCTTCCCCTGGACACCTACTCATTGCCTGGTCAGCTCAAGCCTTTTGGCTTGACTCAGCTCCAGGGTCACCTCTTCTGTGAAGCCTTCCCTGACTGCCCCCTTGCCTAACACCTTGCTCCACCTCCTCCCTCCCGCGCACGCCCTGCTCTTGATCAGGGTGCTTTGTGTAAGTGTCAGTCTCCTGGCAGGGGCTCCTTGAGGTTTACTGTCTCCAGGGCCTTGTTCAGGACCTGGGGCAAAGTGAAAACCCAAGAACTTTGTTGAGTGAGTGACTGGGAATGCTTCATTTACTCATTCAGCAAGTATTTATTGAGCACCTGTGTGCTGCTCCCTCAGGGGTAACATCTTAGTAGGGAAGGCAAAGGAACAAACAAGATGATTTTAGGAAGTAAGACTTGCTACGAAGAAGAGAGAAAGAAAGGGGCGAAGGAAGGAAGGGGTCCGTCTGAACCCTTCAGGCCAGCGTTTCAGCAAACCTTTGTATGTGTTGTGATTTAACTTTTCAAAGCATTTTGATGGCCGCCTGACTCCTCTGGGCTGTTGGCCCAGCCGAAGTCCAGGGTCTTGCTCCTGAGGGTGGAGGGGCAGTTGGCTGCCCTGGATCCAGTCCATTTTTGCTCTCACAGCCTGGGCAGCCAGTACCGGAGTGTGCGGCAGAAGGCAGTCGGGACCAGGAATGCACTCCAGCAGCGGCATGAGGTGCTCAAGGCAGAGAACCCTGGAGGTGGGTGCCAGGGCCACTGCCCCGTCTGTGGTGGGTCAGGGAGGAGGCAATGGACCCACGGTCTGTGCTGCTGAAGGGACAGCATGGGTCAGGCCTGGCAGGGGTAGGGGAGGCTGAGCCAGCCCTGGACGTCCCAGCTGGCCTCCTCGGCCCCTTCCCTGCGACTCATGCCCCCAACTGACACCCAACTCCGATTTCCGTCCGGCAGACGCCTCTGACCTGCAGGGACGGCAGCTGCTGGCAGGCTTGGACAAGGTGGCCAGTGACTTAGACCGGCAGGAGAAGGCCATCACAGGGATCCTTCGGCCACCGCTGGAACAAGGCCGGGCTGTGCAGGACAGCGCCCAGCGGGCCAAAGACCTCAAGGTACCACCAGGCTGGGGCCCCTGCTCAAGCTCCCATCTCCACCAGCCTTGTGTCACAAGAATTCCTGAGTCATGGGGGGCGGGGGCGGTGCTAGGCCGGGGATCAGGAGGTGCCTGAGCCTGGTGCCCTTCTTCAAACACGTCCGGGGAGAGGCCTGGGGAGGCCCGTCTCTGCGTGTTTGATGCCCGAGTAGCTCGGTGCCAGGTGGTCGGGTGGGAACAGCATCCACGCTCCTCTCTCTCACAGACGGTCTCCCTAGTCATCAGGCGCCCTCTGTGGCAGGGGTGACCGTGCTTGGTTTACAGAGGAACTGGGCTTGGAGAAGGGGCCTCACATCACGGCTGATAGAGGCTGTCAGGGCCGAGAGGATGCCCAGTAGAGGGTGGGAGCAGAGGCCAGGCCCCACCACGTCCCTTCCTAAGCTGCTTGGGTCCCCAGCTGTGAACAGGGAGAGAAAACGTGCCTCCCTCATGGGGTTGCCCCCAACAATGAATGAAGTCACTAAATGTGGTGCTTGGAACAGCGAGTGCTGGGTAACTGCCTGTTCATTTCATTCCCTTGTGAGTCCCCTGCTTGGTCAGAATGCCCGGGGTGCTCAGTACACATGCAGACTCAGGCTCCCAGGCAGGGCCCAGGCCTCGCATCTCCATCAGAGCTGCCCCAC
>NW_005365229.1:3641091-3686190 GCF_000412655.1 Myotis brandtii
CCCCCACCCCCCGGGCAGCTTCCCCTGCTCCCTGAGGCTGGCAGGCCACTGGGGGAGGAGGATGCCCAACTGTGACCAACAGGAGGCCTTTGGTCCCCACAGAACATCACCAACGAGCTGCTGCAGATCGAGCCTGAGAAAGCTCACAGCACAGCCGAGTGCGAGGCCTTCGTGCAGGCCCTTCCGGGCAGTGGCAGCGCACCCTTGCTGAGGACCCGGGTGGAGGACACTAATCGCAGATACGAGCGCCTGGTGCAGCTGCTGGACTTGGCCCAGGAGAAGTGGGTGTCAGGCGGGCAGCAGGGAGGTCAGCTGGGGTCAGGGGGCCAGGCAGGCACCCCCTCACTCCTGACCTGTGTCCTCAGGGTTGCTGTTGCCAACCGCCTGGAGAAGAGCCTGCAGCAGGGCTGGGAGGTGCTGGCCACATATGAGAACCAGCTGACCCAGGACGACACAGTGCCCGAGAGTGGCCGCGCCCTGGACAGCAAGAGGCAGGAGCTGGCGGTGAGTGTGGGGACCCTGGGCCGTGGGAACCTTTCTGTCCAGGCGCTGGCACCCATCAGCTCTGGACAGATGAGAGGCCCAAGACCCTGATGCCCAGGGCAGGAAGTCTCTGCAGGTTTGTATGCCCACAACGCCAACTGGAAGTTGTAAATGGAGGCACATGGCACAAATCCCAGCTGCTCATGGCTTGTGGAAACTGGGTACTTGTATTTTTAAATCAGAGATGTGCATGCTCCCCTCCCCCGAAGATTTCCAGTATCTATGCAGCAGCTGCCACCAAACCCCCAGCATTTACCTGCCTGACCACTATGGATATCCAAGTCTGTGAGCCCAAGGGAGGCCCTTATTCACACATCAATTCACAAAATCCTGGCTGTGTGCTAAGACCCTCACCTCAGAGCCGAGGAAATGGGCCTGGAGGCTGGAGAGCAGCAGGCCATTCTAGTCCTGGGCGCAGCATCACAGGGCACATGCTGCCAACCATGGGGTTTTTAGTTTTTCCAGGTTTTGTTCATTGTAACAAGATGTAACTTTGTAGAAATGGCCACCAGATGTGAGGAGAAACTCAGAGGCAAGGTCCAGTCCCTTCCCACACCCAGGCATTAACACCCCCCCCCCCCAAAACACACACACACACACACACAGCAGGTGTCCCCAAGCACCTGGGCAGTGCTGCCTTGGCCCCTGCAAGCTCTAATCACAGCGCCCACCCACTGGCTGCCTCTCCACCCCACAGGCCATGGCCTCCGAGCTGCAGGCCCAGAAGTCCCTCCTCAGTGAGGTGGAGCAGAACCTGCAGGCTGCCAAGCAGTGCTCCAGCTCCCTGGCCAGCCGCTTCCAGGAACACTGCCCTGACCTGGAGCGCCAGGAGGCCGAGGTGCACAAGCTGGGCCAGCGCTTCGACAACCTCCGCCAGCAGGCTGAGCTCAGGTGAGGAGCTCAGGTGAGGGGCCCGGGTGGCCTGGCTGAGCTAGTCTGCCTTGAGGCCAAGATGCTCAACCGTCACTACCAAAGGCTGTTTTCTAAATAATTTCTGCTTTTTGAAAAAGTAATATATATACAAAGTAAAACACTCAAAGTAATTATGACCCTTTGTATGCCATAAGCGTCTATAGACATAAGGATGGTTTCCGTGTTGGATGCGTGGCAGTTAACTGGTTAATGACCAGCCCCACTTTCCCAAGGTAAACACTGCTACCAGTTTCTTATGAACCCTTCCAAAAAGGTGTTCTGTACAAGCTGGGGTAAGGGGTTAACACATGAATGACAACATATCATGTACGCTGTATCTTGCTGTTTTTCCTGTCATATATTTTATAAGCCTCATGAGTCAGTTAAGTAGTCCCTTCTCCTCTTCTGTTTTCTGGAAGAGTTTGTATAAAACTGATATTACTTCCTTAAATGCTTGGTGGAATTCTCCAGTGAGGCTGTCTGGGCCTGCATTTTTTGTGAGAAGGATTTCAACTACAAATTCAACCTCTTTACATATTTGGTAAGGAGAGGGAGAGAGAGAAAGAGAAACATCAATCAGCTGCCTCCTGCAGGTACCCTGAATGGGGATTGAACCTGAAACCTGGGTATGTGCCCTGACTGGGAAGCAAACCGGTGACCTTTCAGTACACAGGACGATGTTCAACCAAATGAACCACACTGGCCAGGGCTCATCTCACTCTTGAGTAGTTTGTGTCTTTCAAGGAATTTATCCATTTCATCAAGTTGGTAAACTTATTGGCATAAAATTTTTCATGATATTCTCTTATCACTGCCTGCAGGTTCTGAGTCTATATCCCCTCATTCCTGATGTTAAATCTTCTTTCATTGTATATGTACATTCTCTTTTATCAATTTATTGACCATTTTAAAGAACTAGCTATGGTTTCAATGATTTTTCCTGTTTTCTTATTTCCGGTTGCATTGATATCTGCTTTTTATTATTTCCTTATTGCTGCTTAATTTAATTTGCTCTTTTTATTTCTTAAGGTGGAAGCTTAGATTGTTGATTTGAGAGCATTCTTTTCTAATACAAACATTTAATCCCATACTTTTCCCTCTCAGCAGTTTTTGCTGTGTCCCACACATTTTGGTATGTTTTTATTGAGGTCCTATAGCACACAGTATCTCTGCATGTCAGTACATGTGGACCTACCTACCTGTTCTTCACAGAGGCCAGGGAGGACTCCAACTTAACATTCCATAATTTGCTTAACTATTCCCTTTCTAGTGAACATTAAATTACATTTGTATTCCAGTTAAATTACATTCATCCCCCACCCCCCTAAATACACACATTTTAAAAAATGAAAACACACACAAAGAATACAGATTACTCCTTTAAAAGGGACAGGAGAAACTTTTTTTTTTTTTTAAAGAGGAAGGGAAAGTGAGATAGAAACATCAATGAGAGAGAAACATTGATCAGCTGCCTCCTGTACAACCCTCACCAGGGGTCGAGCCCACAACTCGGGCATGTGCCCTGACCAGGAATCGAACCATAACCTCTTGGTGCATGGGCCACATAAGCTCAACCACTGAGCTACAGCGGCTGGGCAGGGACAGGGTAAGGTTTTAGTGAGACATCTTCTCGCTGTGCCAGAGGCCTGACCAGCTTTGCTCCTGCAGGGCCCAGAGCCTGCGGAGTGCCAAGGCTGCCTATGATGACTACCGCAGTTGCTGCGACCACATGCTCCAGTTCTTGTCCAACATCCCAAGCTATGAGCCCCAGGAGACAGACAGCCTTAACCAGATGGAGACCAAGCTGAAGAATCAGAAAGTAAGACAACTGCTTCTGCTTTCACAGGCATAGTCACAAGGTGGGGTCAGAGGTCAGTCATTCCCCTTTGTGGAGAGCCAGGAGTGGCTGCCGTTTGCTCTGGCAGAGCTGTGATTTCACGGGACCTTGGCCCTGCCTGGCTCCCAGCACTTAACTCTGAGAACAAGGACAGTCTTGCTCACTTCCCCCTCCTCAGTACCCAGCATGGGTCCTGGCCCAGAGTGGACACTCAGTGCAGGCTGGCTGAGTGAGTGAATGGCTACAAAAATACAAGAGGCCCCCGCATGGGGAAAAATCCCATTTTCAAAGTTCAGAGTCCTGGGTCCTCAGAAGGCAGCAATGACAATAGGGTGAGGGAGGAGGAACATGAGAACCCAAATGCCAGTTCACTATTAGCTGTGCCCCTCAGGCAAGCCACTGAACCTCACTGTGCCTCGGTTTCCTCACTTATAAGCTGGGTAATGATGGTACTTACCTCACAGGATTGTTGGAAGATTAAATGAGGTCATCTAAGTTACATATTAGAACAGTGCCTGACATTTTGAAGCACACAGTAAACATTCTTTTCCTGGCAAAGATAATCTTGGCCCTTCTTCACCGGGCCTTAGAATTGACTTTATAACCAACACATGCATACAAGAAAGCCATTCATTGTACTCTGTACAACAGAAGAAGAATTTCAGATTTAAGGAATCTAGCTAATTTATCAAGGTTGTTCTTTTTTTGTTTTGTTTTGAAAGTCTCTGTTGTTTTACAGAACCTGCTGGATGAAATAGCAAGAAGGGAACAGGAAGTTCAGAAAGTCTGCGCTCATTCCCAGCAGTACCAGCAAGCTGTCAAGGTGAGAAGCGAAGTCCCACCCAGAGTGTAAAACATCAGGGCCTCTGGGAAGAGGAGCACTGGGCCTGGCAGGGTCATCCTCAGGCCCTGCTGGCAGCCATGCAAACTGGCACAGCCCTTTGGGAAAATAATATATTAGGCATCAAATACCAGAGAAGGGTTTTCTACTGTATGAAGCAGTAAACTGGGGGGAATTTATCCTAACTGGAAAAATACAGAATAACACCAATATAGGATAAATGAAATCACTGTAACAGCATTATATATAATAGCAAAATAGACAAACTAGAAATAACCTAAATGTCCAATAGCAAAGGAATGGCTAGGTAACTTATCATCCATCCACTTGATGGATTATAAAGTCGTTCAACTGACAAACCAGAGGATAGGAGGGGGCAACATGAGACAAATGGAGAAGCACAGCATCATCTCTAGCGTGAAGGGAAGGCCTGAAGGGAGCCCTTTGGGGAGGCGAACTGTGGGCATACTTTTCCTTGTTTCACATGTTGTTGAGGGACATAGCTATGTATTGTTGATGTATTGAAGGTTCTCAAAAACTCCTGGCAGACAGTACAGAGTGCAGCTGAGTGGAAGACCTCTGCAGTCAGCTGGCAGGGCTGTAAGAATATTGTAGCCGCAACTGACCTTGTCTGCCCTCTGCCATGTCTCTCCCCCAGGACTATGAATTAGAAGCAGAGAAACTAAGGTCCCTTCTTGACTTGGAGAATGGAAGAAGCGGCCACGTGAGCAAAAGAGCCAGGCTCCAGTCCCCTGCTGCCAAAGTGAGGGAAGAGGTGAGCTCTGTGGGTAGGCGTTCTCAGAGTTGTGCAGCCTTCCAGGGAGCATGGCATGCAGGCCTCAGAGATGCAGGCACAACATGGAAACTGGGCTGAGAGCTTTCCTGGGTGCAAACAGGTTTTGTAAGAGAAGATAATGAACTTTTTCTGGGACAGCGACATTGATATACCTAGAAAGACAGCCTGCTGGAGGTATCTGGGTCAGAGCCATGGATTAGAGAGGTTCCCACTCTGCTCCCCCTGCCCAATACATATACAGGAGGCCGTTATTATTTCCTCTATACACAAGAATATTAACGCTCAAACAGAGATCTGCTCAAGGCCACTGGGAATTAGACTTCTGACTCTAAACCCAGTTTTCTCTCCACCAGACGACTGTAGTAGAACTCTAAGTAGGAAGGGACAAGAAGCTACCCTCTATCCCCAAATGCCAGACTTTTCAAAACCCGTCCTAGCTCTTTCCCCCTCAGTCTATTGACTCCTATTTGCTGAATGCTCCCCTATAGGAAGCGACCCTTACTGCCAAGTTCACCGAAGTTAACGCCATCAACAGACAGAGGCTGCAGAACCTGGAGTTTGCTCTGAATCTACTGAGACAGGTAATGAATCTTAGTGTAACACATTCTACTCAAAACTGTTCCAGCAGGTGAGAAACAAGACTCGTTCAGCCTCAAAGAAACAGCCTGTAAACTAGGGGGAGTGTCCCTTGCAAACACGGCTGGGCAGCACCAGTGCAAATACTGGCCCAAGCCAGAACCCCTATTGACATGAGTGTAACATATATTTCCTCCAACAGACGTTTGCTGAGTACCTAGTAGAGGTAACATGTTAAAAGTCCAGAATGTTTATGATAGCATTGAAATAACAAGAAACTGGAAGCAACTCAATACTCATCAGCAATGGGTAATTAAATTATGGTCTGTCCACATGCCGCTGTTAAACAGTGAAGTAGAGCTCTCTGTGCTGCTGTGAAATTTCCTCTATCTAGATTAAGTGCAACAAGGGTGCACAACAGGTGACTTACCATTTGTGCAGAAAAATAAACATTTGGCACACACTAAAAATATACAGTAGGTCCTCGGGTTACGTGGGAGATCCGTTCCTACGGTGCGACGTAACACGATTTTCTCCGTAAGTCAGAACCCACCTACATAAGCACCTACGTCACTCACATGGAGCACATACACAGCAGTAATGAAGTGAAACAGTAAAAAAAAAATTAAAAGAAAGATAACAATTCCTGACCTTTACTTGTGTTAAATAAATAAAAAACATAAAGCACATATGTACATATGTCGAAATGATGGAACTTTTTTTTTTTATAAATAAATGGGAGATGGTGATGTAACCACGAAACGACGTATGTCGAGTCCGACGTAACCCGAGGACTGCCTGTACTTGTCATAAGATGACAGATACCCTTCTAGCAATAGGACAGGACCAGAGGTGGAAGACTGATTTCCTTTCACACTCTATGGTTTTAAAATATTTTACCAGATGAATTTTAAGAAAACCTAAACCAGCTGTTTAAAAGTAACCCTAGAACTCCTGTGAACCCAGCACTTGGAGTCCCTTGGAGATCACAGAACCCCCAGTCTGAACTGTTTACATAACCATGCACTGTCTTCTCCCTCCCAGCAGCCAGAGGTAGGAGTGACCCATGAGAGTCAGCAAGGGAGCCAGCCGGGCTCCAGAACAGAGGAGTCGTGGAAGATTCGGAAGGAGCTGGACGAGGAAACTGAGCGGAGGCAGCAGCTGGAGAAGGAAGTCAAGAGTGCCCAGGAGGAAATCCAGATTCTGCAGAATCGGAACCCTCAGGAAGCAGTGGTGAGGAAGGAGGTGCTGAAGAAGGTTCCGGACCCTGCACTTGAGGAGAGCTTCCAGCAGATGCAGCGGACGCTGACGGAGGAGCAGCACAAGAACCAGCTGCTTCAGGAGGAGTTGGAGGCGCTGCAGCTGCGGCTACGCGCCCTGGAGCAGGAGACCAGGAACGGCGGGCAGGAGTACATAGTCAAGGAGGTCCTGCGCATCGAGCCAGACAGAGCCCAGGCCGACGAGGTCCTGAGGCTGAGGGAGGAGCTGGAGGAGCTAAGGCGGCAGAAGGGCACCCGGGAAGCAGAGGCGGTCCTCCTGCAGCAGCGCATCGCGGCCCTGGCTGAGGAGAAGAGCCGGGCGAGGGAGAAGGTCACTGAGAAGGAGGTGGTGAAACTGCAGAATGACCCCCAGCTGGAGGCAGAATACCGGCAGCTGCAGGAGGACCAGCAGCAGGAGGGCAAGCACAGGGAGAAGCAGGAGGAGGAGCTGAGCTTTCTGCAGGACAAGCTAAAGAGACTGGAGAAGGAGAGGGCCATGGCTGAGGGGAAGGTCACCGTCAAGGAGGTGCTCAAGGTGGAAAAGGACATGGCAGTTGAGAGGGAGGTTGGCGACCTGAAACGCCAGTATGAGGACGAGTCTGCCAAGGCTCGTGCCCACCAGAGGGAGAAGAGTGAGCTGCTCCGAAAGATTTGGGCCTTGGAAGAGGAAAATGCCAAGGTGGTGGTGCAGGAGAAAGTGCGGGAGATCGTCCGGCCAGACCCCAAGGCAGAGAGTGAAGTGGCCAACCTCCGCCTGGAGCTTGTGGAGCAGGAGCGCAAGTACCGGGGTGCCGAGGAACAGCTGAAGAGCTACCAGGGTGAGCTGGAGGCACTGCGGAGGCGGGGCCCGCAGGTGGAAGTCAGAGAGGTGACGAAGGAAGTCATTAAGTATAAGACTGACCCTGAGATGGAGAAAGAGCTCCAGAGGCTCCGGGAGGAGATCGTGGACAAGACCAGACTCATCGAAAGGTGTGATTTAGAGATCTACCAGCTGAAGCAAGAGATCCAGGCTCTGAAAGACACTAAACCCCAGGTACAGACCAAGGAGGTAGTCCAGGAGATCCTTCAGTTTCAGGAAGACCCCCAAACCAAAGAGGAAGTAGAGTCTTTGAGGGCCAGACTATCAGAGGAACAGAAAAAGCAAGTGGACCTGGAAAGGGAGAGGGCTTCCCAAGAGGAGAAAATCAAACAGAAGGAGGAGGAGCTTTCCCAGGTGAAGGAAAAGGTGGTCCAACAGGAGGTAGTCAGGTACGAGGAGGAGCCGGGCTTGCGAGCTGAGGTGGATGCCTTCACCCAGAGCATTGATGTGGAGCTCCGGCAGATCGACCACCTGCGCGGGGAGCTGCGGCGGCTACAGCGCAGACGGGCCGAGCTGGAGCGGCAGCTGGAGGAGCTGGAGCGTGAACGGCAGGCGCGCAGGGAGGCCGAGCTGGAGGTGCAACGCCTGAAGCAACGGCTGGCCGACCTGGAAAAGGAGGAGGGGGAAGCCCAAGAGAAGGTGACCCACAAGCAGAAAGTGGTGCTACAGCAGGACCCCCAGCAGGCCCGGGAGCACTCCCTGCTCAAGCTCCAGCTGGAGGAGGAAAGGCACCGGCGGCAGGTCCTGGAGAGTGAACTGGAGACCCTAAAGAAGAAGCTCATCAACCTGGAGAAGATGGAGGTCAAGGAAAAAGTGGTCTTCTCCGAAAGCGTCCAGGTGGAGAAAGGTGACACTGAACAGGAAATTCAGAAGCTCAAGAGCAGCCTGGAGGAGGAGAGCCGGAGCAAGAGGGAACTGGATGCCGAGGTGGGCCGGCTGGAAGCCAAGCTGTCAGAACTGGAGTTCCACAACTCCAAGTCGTCCAAGGAGCTGGACTTTCTCAGGGAAGAAAACCACAAACTACAGCTGGAGCGGCAAAACCTGGAGCTGGAGACCCGGAGGCTCCAAACGGAAATTGAAATGGCGGCAACGGAAACACGGGACCTGAGAAACATGACCACAGTGGACTCTGGGACAAACCTCGACTCCAGACTATGGTCCCTGGAGAGAGAGCTGGATGACCTCAAAAGGCTCTCCAAAGACAAAGATCATGAGATCGATGAGCTGCAGAAGCGCCTGGGCTCTGTGGCCGTCAAGAGGGAGCAGAGAGAAAACCATCTGCGGCGCTCCATTGTGGTCATCGACCCTGACACAGGCCGGGAGCTGTCCCCGGAGGAAGCCCATCGGGCTGGCCTCATCGACTGGAACATGTTTGTGAAACTCAGAAGTCAGGAGTGCGACTGGGAGGAAATATCAGTCAAGGGTCCCAACGGGGAGTCCTCCGTGATCCACGACAGGAAGTCTGGCAAGAAGTTCTCCATTGAAGAGGCCCTACAGAACGGGAGGCTGACCGCTGCTCAGTACGACCGATATGTCAACAAGGATATGTCCATCCAGGAGCTGGCCGTCCTGGTGTCTGGGCAGAAGTAGGCACAGCCCTGCCCCTCAGTCCCCTGGAAGCTGACGCTGGCTCTCTCCTACCCCATACCTTCTTCTCCCTGGCCCTGTGCAGGCTCCTAATCCATGCGGAGCGGAGCATGCCACCCATGCCTTCTCGGCCAAGCTACTCAGAGTATAGCTCACGTACAAGCAGAATGGTCACTGGCTGCACCATCATTTAACCCAGGTGAGAGACCTGCTTCATCCTCCAATGATTCAAAATCACAAAGCCCTTCTTTTCTCTCCCTTGTCCTACACACGTCCATCAACAGACTCCTTGTGGGAAACCTGGAAGCAATCCGAACACTACTAAAGCACAAGACCACTGAGGCAGACCAGCCCCTCCATGCAGCAATGGCCTTCGCACACCAGATGGGGAAACTCTAGGGCAGAAAGGCCTCCCTTATACACACCCTTCCATTCATCAAAGGACTGGGCCCCTTGGGGCTGCCGACCTGCACTCACACCCCTCCAGGAGTCTGGCTGAGAGCCAACTTTCCCTCAGACTTCTAATGGTGAGACAGATCTGGGATCTGTGCCAGAAAAGGCGCAAAGAAACCAGCACAGGCCCCTCTGTCAGCCTGACTGTCCCAGGAGAACACTCCATTCGAGACTTTTCTGGTTCTGAAATTAAAGTGTTTTCGTTGTGGACTGTGTTGCTGTTAGCCTTAGCTTCAGGGCCTTACAAGTCTTGTTTATTCTCTAATTGGTACTTAGGTATACTACACAGTTGATTTTTCACCAAATTAATTTCAGGTTCTCTGTATCTCCTATATTACATAAGAAAACGGAAAGAAATAGGGAACTCCACCTTATAGCGCAAAAAATAAACACCTGGTGGCTTGACTCTAATTTTATGCTAAGTGTGTTTTTTCCTCCTGTGTGTGTGTGATTTATTGCCCCTACTCCCTCTTGGTTTTCAGCCAGGATATCCCATATGGATATCCATTTACCAGTCCCAATCACTTACCAGTTCCTATGGGAGAAAGAATTATTAGCAAATATGGCAAAAAGAATGAGAAACAATGTATTGGAAACCTTGAAACAATTTATTAAGTTGCTTTATACAAGATTAACAATTTCCACACCACCCCCTAATACCAACCTAGTGGCTGCACCAAAGCCACAGCCCCTTTCACACTTAAGAAACGGCCGCACCAAGGAAAGCCCTGCAGCACCGCAGCCCCCAGGCCTGGAGCCCGCTCTGCCTGTAGATCTGCCTTGCCATGGCTGTTTAAGTCATTCACTCTTTCATTACCACAAATAAAGCATAAACAAGAAAAAGAAATCTCCCCATCAAAGAAACGTTTCCCTGAGGCAAGAGGCATCACTAGATTCCTATAAATGAGGGTATTCTGCTCCAGCTGCACACTCAATGGTATGGGGGGAAGAGGGGGCACTGCAGGGGAACCGGATGTCTTGGGCAGAAAAGGAGCTCATGGGCAGTCTCTGCACGGCTCTGAGCTCAGCAATACAAATCTCTTCTTTGGCTCTTTTGCTACTTCCTAAGACTATTCTGTAAACAAACTGGAAATCCAAGTTGCAAAATATATATATAATAAAGGGATAAGAAATCCATGTAGGCCCATGTGAAACGTGTTGGTTCCTATGTAAAAAGTCAGAGCAGAGGCCTTGCTCCTCGGACACTAGACAAACCTCAGCATAAAGCATGAGTTACTGAGCACTGGACCCTGGGTGCCAGGAACCAAAAGAGCTGCCTGTGTCTCCACATAGGTCTATATTCTGAGGAGGCTATATACTCTCTAAATATTTGAAATCACTTAGCTGGAGCAGTCAGTTGAGACATGCCTGTGGCAGAGACTTCACAGGACAGGCAAGTGCCCTAAAACTCCTCGTGAAGCAGCCAATGGTTAAATGGGAACAGCGTAATGACTTGGGAGCTCCGGGTTAATCGTCTTAAGTCTGTCTCTAATGCACTCTCCAAGCTCAGTGGTGCGTCACCCTTAAGTCAGGCATAGCCCCGCTGCCTGGAGAGCCCTAGGACTTCAAGGCCTGTCTATACAGCAGACACTTCACAAAGGCCCACACCTGCAGCTCTGCCTGAGAATGATTTCTAAATAAGCTGGAATGTCTATCTGTAACTTGGAACCTTTCATATCCTTGCCCTCAAAGGCCTTTGGGGCTCTGCAGTCCACCTGTATGAACTCTGGAAAAACAAAACAGAGGCCCTGGCTGAATTGGGACCTGGGATTTGAGGACCCAGATGACCTTTAAGTCAGGACAGCAGAGATTATGATGTGCAATGATAAAAAGCCTCAAATAAACTGGCTACGTCTTAAGTACAGACATCTTTTTAAAAGGTCTTCATCTGAGAGCCACACAGAGGGCCTAATGGATGTGTGTCTAATTCTGCTCCACCATAAAGGCACTGGGATTATGTCTTCCATATGACGTGTGAAAATATGACATGTGAAGAACAGTCCCACTCTATCTAATGCATTGATGGTAATGATGAAAACTGAGCCAAAAATAAGTGTCTTTAAAAATCCTATCACAATTGTTGAATCTACAAAGATCTTTCTTTAAAAGAGCTTCATTGTCATGTTTAGAGGATAAACTGGCCCCCGTGATGAGCACACACTAGCTGTTCTGAGTATTTTTCAACGAGACAAGGTAAGTCTCCCAGCTATGGCATTAGCCTGGGTTTCTGTCCATTGAGCACACAGCCTGAGGATGGGATAGACACCATGACCATCCAGGGACCCTAGTGTGGCCAAAAGGAGCCCCCGCCAGTGGGGTGCCATGAGTTACTCTGACCAAATGCCAGGGGGTTGGGCAGACTTACAACACAGGTGTGCCAACGCTCAGTCCTGCCACCAGAGCTCCGTACATGACCCAGTACACTTCCCAGCCTAGAGCTGCCCCTCCAACGATTGTCCGCGACAAAGCCATGAGGCCCGGATCACCAGGCCAGTCAGTACCTCTGGAGAAGCACGAGGCTGCTCCCAAGTGAAGGCACGTCACAAGTGCCAAGAGACGTTCCACTTAGCACTCACGCCTTCTCCAGAAGAAAACCGATCGGCAGAAAGAGCGTATTGATTATCCAATTTTTCAGAGACCTATTAGTTCAGCTTCCAGCATTTCCTCTGAAGAGGTCACAATTTCCGTGGAACACCAGCCCCTTTCCCATGAAGCTGAGAAGCATCTGGAAAAGAATAAGCAAAAACAATATAAATCTTTCAGGATCTCTGATTTTCTTAAGGCAGCAGTAACCAAACCTCAAGGAGGTCACTTCTGTATGTTGAGTATGCTGAGGTTCAAACGAGCCACAAACACTTGACAGAGGTGATTTCAGTGTGTTGTTACTTATAGCAGCCTGCAGCGTGAAGGCAGCTGCTCATGGAGTGCTGTGTTCACAGCAACTCTACTATGCAATGTGGGCCACTTCTGTTCTTGGCTACAACTATGCAATGGCACATGGGTTCCATGATGGGGTTTGATAGTCACACTGAAGTCAAGGAGCAATCAACATTCTCACCATCAACAGATCCTCAGGTTCTATAAAGACAAGTTCAAAGGCACTAGCATTGAGTCCACATAGGAAAAAAAGCAAATCAGAAATAAGTTACACAATTAAAATGTCCAGACAGCTTCTCATTTACAACCACTCAATGGAATCCTACAGCCTGAAGAAGGTCTAAAGGAGAGAAGAAAAGCCTACTCAGCCTGTTTTAGCAGAGATGCTTTTCTGATAGCCTTTTAATACCCAGAGGAAAAATAGGGAAGAAATGGTACAAGAAAGCACTTTTCCCTTTTTTTGCTGAAAATACCACAGACCAACAGTCACATTTCCAAAGGCTCTTCATTATTGTCTCTGTTTAAAAGGGTGACATTCCTAAAAGCAGCAGAAGCAGTGCAATCTCTCTTTGAAAAACCACAAGCTCTCACCCAGGTAGCTCTGCAACCCCTATATTATCATCTCAGCTACAGCAGCAGCCACCAGTTTGTGGAGCAAGTCTACACTACATTTTACTGCTTCTCCAGGGGAAAACGGAGTAGCTGCTGATACAAGCTTAGCCCTAGGTTTTTATTTGAGAAGCAACAATTCCATCTTGGAGATTTACAATCCATTCCTGTACCAGATGGCTGCTGGCATTCACTACAAATGCATCAGTTTAAGGACACAGGGGCCAGGGACCCACTGCAAAATCTGGGACAGACTTGGGCCATGTCGAGGCCAGTGCTCTCAGTATAGCAGGTGTCAGGCATGCCCAGCTGGATGAATCCCATCTTACTGCCACAGGGTATCAGTCTGCCAGGGCGGATCCAGGCGGGTATCAGTCTGCCAGCTTCCTGAAGCATGGCTCTCCCTGACCAATGAGGCCCCTGGTCGTTTCCAGAGAGTAGTAAGGGTAGTAGGCCAAAACCAAGATCCCTGAGGCTCTACAACAGCATTCCATTAGCTGCATCTAAGAATCAGGTCCTAGCACAGGGTAAGGCCAATTGCTGATGACAAAGGTGCCAGCTTCTCACAGCTATAAACCTAGAGCTTGTACAGTGCCCCTTTCTGAAAGTCACTGCTCTCTGGAGAAGAAAATTGGGAGAAGGAAAGAGGGAACGCTGTCCCAATTCCTGTTGTGCTCCCAACTCTCTGCCTTTACATCTGAACTGAACTGACAGCTGCTCCTCTCTTGAATACATGCTGACATCAAAGGTAAAGATCCCTCCTGAAGCCTTGCCACTGTGACCTCTTGCTATTACTTGGACTTCCCCTTTCACTTAAATTTACAGAGCCTTCTGTTAGCTGGTACTACCTGGAAGGTGTAGCACCTTGAATTTAAAGGCCTGTAGTGCCCCAACTAGCCAAGGGTTGGGGATTCCTCTGCCTCGCATACAGGTCACCCTGACTTCCTCTGTGATCACATGGGGTAAGGCTGACCCAGTGGCAGAGGACCAGGGGAAATCACAAAATGGAAGAAACCTGTCCCATTCCAAGTACCCACAGAACAAGAGCCTCAAAAGACAAATCAAGACAGCACAGTGATAATACGGTGAAGATACTGAAATCTTTGGCAGCAGACGGCATCTACTGAGTGGAGAGGGGAATGACACACAGTGCACATGGCACTCTGACCACCTGGCAATTAATTACCTGGGAGACTCTGCGGGACGTGGGTAGACACGGCAGCGTGTGGGAGAGGTGCTGCGTGGGGTGGGCTGGAGTGCAAGCCAGCCAGGAGACCTGAGAGAAAACAGGAGGGAAGAAAAGAACAAGACACGCACATTGAAGACAAGAACAGAAAAGCATCCTTGGTGATTCAGAGCCCCAGACAACCTACTGGCCAGTCCTGGTGTAAGACCCTGAGGAAGGGTTCAGCACAGTCCCTGAAAATGTTGCCCACAGCCATACATCAGACACACACGAGAACCCCGTACACGACAACAGAACTCACTGATCACAGTAGTAGTCCCGGGGCACCTTTTGTGCCTCCAAATGAGGAGAGGAAAGGGAGAAGTACTTACTGTGGCTGAGGCCATGGTGAAACGTCCCAGGGGCAGGGCCCGTGACGATGGCATCCTTGGAGACCCCTGCTTTCGCAGAGGAGTCGGCGCTAAAGGAGAGCACACGGAGAGGAAACGGAGAGATGATCCCCAGGGAGTTTGAGTTCACAGCCCCGGGCAGCTTTGGGCCGCCTGTCTTGTAGGATGAGGATAGCAGATTTAAGGGCGATGAGCTGGTCAATAGCACAGCCCCACTCGTTCCTTTCTGGAGATGAAACACACAAAAGGATCAGAGCTCCAGCCTGTCCATGGCCTGCTCACAAACCAAACCTGTCAACACACAGGGTAGGGACATCGACTGCTCCTTATGCAGGAACCCTAGTCTGCAGCCCCAAAGAGCGAGAACAGTCTCTAAACTGGCCTAACATGCCTCCTAGGACACAGTGTTCACTTTAAAAAGCAGGATGTTAAATATGCCTCCTTTGTGCAAGAAAGAAAGGGAAGAATATTATATATAGACATCCACAAATGTAGGTATGAACAGATATATGTATTTTTATATACATAAGCCACACACACACATTTGTATGTAATAATCTTTTAAAAGAAACGGGAAAACCCTGGAAACTAAGGGACAATGTTACCTTGTTGGGTGATAGACATAGGGCAGAAGCCAGTGAGACCTCACTGAACATACCTTTCTGTAGTTTTTTCTTTGCAACCAAATAGTCGTTTTACATAGTGGAGAAAATAAAATACTCTCTCCCATTTCCCCAACCTGCACCCAACTTCTGTAATTCCTACAGGCAGGCCTCACCAGCCATTGCACTCTGTCAGATCACCTTTGACCTGCAGAGTCCTTCAAAACCCAATTGGGAGAATCACTTTTAGAAGTACTCATCTTCCTACTGTATGAACATCTCTACATAACTAACGATCTGATAGATAGTATTAATTTCACTAACTCGTTTGGAGAGATGGGACAGATAGGAAGCCATGAAAGGAAAGTTTTGTGACTCATTCCACACCTTCTAGATTCATAGCCTCCCTGCAAACACAGTGCTGACCAGTCCTTTCTCTCCACTCATCCTCCTAAGAAGTTTCAGGCTTTCTTGGGATTCATGCCAACAGAAAAGATAAGACGGGAAAACAGGAAGCCAGTCCTTATTATTTCTGGGTTTACTGTTCCAACCCAACCTCCAATTTCAGTTGTCTGACCAGGGCAAGGCAGGTGGCCTTGTCCACAAGACCCATAAGGGAGGCTGCTGTACCAGGATACTCACTGGCAAGGAGGTAGACGATGTCACGCTGCTAACTGCACTGGGCTTCAGGGAGGAGGTCAGTAACTTGGCCACTCCCTGGGTCCCACCACTAGAATCTCCACTTGGACCCCCAGGAGGGGCCACTAGGGTCAGCTTCTGGGAAACAGGCGGTTTTTTCACTGCAGAGCCTGGGACAGGTCGGCTGGCAGGCTGTCCTGTGGAGGCAGGTTGTGCACCAGGGAGCAGATTGCCAGAAGTGGAGCTCTGGACTGGTGTTCCTACAGAAGAGCTGCCAGAAGAAATCCCGTGTTTGGAGATAGAGCCGGCAAAGGGGCTATTCTTGTAAGATGGCCCTGAGGAGCTGGCTGAGTGCTGTTTTGCTGGATGGCTCAGGGCAGCGGAGGACAAGGCTGGGGTCTTATGAGAACTACTGCTGGAGGCTGGCGTGCCTCCTGAAGAGGCTGGTGTGGAGGAATGGAAGCTCTGGCCTTTGGCTGCCGTCTTCACAAGCTGGATGAGGGAACGATGACACTGTGGGGAAGAAGGCTTTGGGCCCTGGAGCTTACTGACAAATGGAGCCGGGGGGGTGAAACTCTTTTGTTGTTGAGTGCCTGCATGAAAGACTTTTACTTGGGGGCCAGGCACGGGAGCTGCTGTCTGGGGTGCATGAGACGTCCGTGGCAAACCATGGTGTTTTGCTTTGGACTGGTGCCCTTCTGGCAGGCCCTTGCTCAGGGAAACCTGACAGGACAGCTCTTTATAGCCAGAACTCTCTGGTTTTTTCTCCTGAGAGGACTGCCCCAGTGCCAGAGCCTGTTCAGCCAGAAAATTGAGGGGTGACTGCAGAGAGCTGGAGGGTGGTGGGGCAGAAGGGCTAGCCTTCGTAAAGTTCCTTTTTTCTTCCGTACATAAAACACCTGCAACTTTCTCTGCAGGCACTTTCGAGGGTGCAGGCAATGTGAACTCGGAGCTCCCACTAGCTCTGCTGTTCAGCGCAGCCAGTTCCTTGGACACAGCCTCCAATGAGGAGGCTGAATTATGGATCAAGTCTCCATCCAACGAGTTCTCCAGGCTGACAGGAACAGGATTTGTTTGGTTGCCCAATGCCTGGGACGAAAGCTCCCTGTTTGCAGCTCCAGAGTTCAGGCCTCCTCCCGGGTGTTCTGAAGGCAAAGCCAAGGGCCCGCCAATCTGGCCTGATGAGACGGAAACCTTTTTATCAGGCTTAACAGATGATTCCTAAAGGAAAGTAGAAATGCTGATGTTAAGAAATGCCCAAAGACGCCAACACTGGTCCTGTTGTAAGAATGCATGTGTAAGCCCTAACTGGTTTGGCTCAGTGGATAGAGCGTTGGTCTGCGAACTGAAGGGTCCCAGGTTCGATTCTGGTTGGGGGCATGTGCCTTGGTTGCGGGCACATCCCCAGTGGGGGGTGTGCAGGAGGCAACTGATTGATGTTTCTCTCTCATCAATGTTTCTAACTCTCTATCACTCTCCCTTCCTCTCTGTAAAAAATCAATAAAATATATTTAAAAAAAAGAATGCATGTGTGAGAATACCACAAGGTCCCAAGAATCAGGCCTTCCTATGTAATCACAAATAAGGGGGACAAGCGCAGGTGACAAGCCTCTGTGGACTTGAACACGTCCATCTGGCTGGGCCTGGGCTTACCCAAGCATGTTCTGTTGCTAAGTACACATGAACCCACAGGGAAATGCTTCTTTTCTCTGATTTTGAAAAAATACAAGACTTGAGCAAAGACACTCTCCCTACTGGCTCACACACACTATCTCAGAACGTTCCTAACTGTAATCAGAAAAGGATGCATGGCATGAAAACTGCCTTAAATTAGTTTTCTTTTCCTCCTTGATTTTTCCAAGCACCTGTCCCCTCAGGGGGTTCAAAAGAAAAGTCCTTTCATGGGGTAACAATGGGAGCTATCTCATCACTCCTACATCCTAAGTGCTAAATGCAGTGTGCCTGAGACATTGCAGGAGCTCAACAGATACTTAGATATAAACAAAGTAAATAGCTTATTCTCCCACACTGTTCTGGTATGGTTAAGGGCACTATAAAGCGTCTGGAATTTATAAAATTTTAGTAACATAGCAATTTCTACTACATTGAGAGGTTTCTGCAATATCTAAGCTCATTTTCAGTCTCTATTCTCTAATCACTGTACTTCCTTTCATTTCTGCTACTTAAACTCAACAAACCACCTTTCCTTTCCGTGTAGCTCTAGGCTAACCTACACTTGGCTAGGAGTGTGCTCTTCCATAAAAATATCTTTATCACAATATAATACTCTCACATATGCAGGGGCTTTTCATGCCTCAGACAGCTGTCAGGAAGACCTCATTTAATTCCACAACAACCTTGGGAACTGGCCAGGTGGGTACTGCTTCCTAAAACTGAGGATGGAGGGTATAAGTGCCCCAGCTCGGATCTCTGCCCTGCCAACAATCCAAGGCTCCTCTGGTGGACCTGGCCTGCCTCTTGGTACAACCTCAAGAATACCATCCTGAAGAGCTGTCCCCCAGAGCAGCAAAGCTCAATGAGCTGCCATCGTCATTCAAAAGGTTTCATGAGCATAGCTGGAGAGAGAGAACAGATGGTACATGACCTGAGCAGGCAGACTCACCTTCACCTTGATTTTGGAAGGAGCCATTACTTTCTTCTTGGCCCTGAACAAAAGAATGAACACAGAAAAGGTTTAGAGGAGATCCACCAGAGATAAAAATGGCAGTTGTCTTGAGAAATGAAAACACTGAGACACTCACAGGATTGATGTCAGGTGCCCATGGCCTCGTCTGCTCTCCTTAAACAGAGTCCTGAAACAAACAGATAACAGGGTGGAGTTTACATAAGCCCCCTGAAAACAGAGACCTTGTTTCTAGAGCTCCCTACCATCCTTAGTACTCAGTACCTATTATTAATTAAATGTCAGAGCACTAGTGACTTCATTGCTGGTGAGAAGATCAGAAGTAGATGTGCTGGCCACCTGAAAGGCAAGAGTCTAGGATTTACCAAAAAAAGCTATGGCTCATCCGGCCAATGTGGCTCAGTTTGATTCCTGGTCAGAGCACATGCCCGGGTTGCGAGTTCAATCTCCAATTGGGTGGCTTGCAGGAGGCAGCCGATCAATGTTAATGTTTCTCTCTCATTGATGTTTCTTTCTCTCTCCCTCTCTAAAATAATAAAATCATATTAATAAAAAAAAGCTATGGTTCTACATCCAAACCTCTCTTAATGATGTTTCCCCTAAAGGCAGGAGTGCTTTCCTTGATGCCCATTCTCATCTTCTAAGAGTAAAGTGTGGATTGACCCACAGTATGTCTCTTTCCAGAGAAACTCAACAAAATGATCTTTATGCCCTTCCCTTCATACCTTCAAAAGTCCAATCTGTAAGGAGAGAAGAGCAATCCCATTTACAGATGGGATACTGAAACAAGAAAAGGTTCCATGATTTGTCCAACCCACAAAAAATCAGACCCAATCAAGAACATGAGCTCCAGGGGAGGATTCTGGGAAGTTGGCAGAGTAGAAAGCATCAGAATTAATCCTCTCTCCACCTGGACAACTGTCCTGGCAGAATCTCTCTGAAATAACTATTTTGAACCTCTAGAGACTGATCAAAGCTAGCAGCTTCCAGGGGAAGACTTGGATGGGTAAACTGTGGGATTACTTCAGCTCTTAGCACAGTAGTAGCTACCCAACCCTTAACCCCATAGTAGGTAGCTATGCACCTGTTCCCGAAGTAGCTTGCAGGAACTAGGGTGGGCAAAAGGACCTTCTCCTACAACTATCAGGATCTGTGCTCTAATTATTGATTGCTCCTTCTGTTCAGAGAGAAGCAGCCATTGTTGTTTCTCTTCCCACCATTGTGAACCCCTGCACCTCTGGTTCAAGTGACTTCTAGGAGATTTAAAGGGCCAGTGCCTTTTTTAAACACCATTTTTCAATTTTCCCCTTTTAGAAGCCAAACCTTAAAGACTAGGACATTCAAAACTGAAGACATGGGTAAAATTAGAAAGTGACTATGCATACCCAAGGAAAAGCTCAGAAAAGATTTAAGAAAACATTAAATCTACACTCAGGCTTCTCGTTGGCACACAGACAATCAACAGTGATAAAAACAAGTAAATAATAATAATTTTAACAAGAGAGTTCGAGTTCAAGTGGTAGTCGAAAGTGGACCCCAGAGAGCCCTGAGCAGCCCCACCGCCACCACAGAGCTAGTTATGATCACACCCTGGGAGAACCATAGCTGCCGCAGCCGGCCCCAATCACCATCACCGTAACCATGAGCAGGGAGGTCAAGACCCAGCAGTATCCCCACTGCCCCCCTCCAGCACTGCCAACACCAAGCCCAGCACCACAGGCAGCGGCTGACAGCCAGGGCAGCCTCACATCACTGGGGGACAAGGAGGTTATTGCAACAAAGGTTTTGGAATCAGTAAACTGGTTTAATGTAAGAAACAGATATGGTTTCATCAACAGGAATGACACCAAGGAAGATGTATTTGTACACAAGGTTGCCATAAAGAATAACCCCAGGAAGGACCTTTGCAGTGTAGGAGATGAAGAGACTGGAGTTTGATGTTGTTGAAGGAGAAAAGGTTGTGGAGGCAGCAAATGTTACAGGCCCTGGTGGAGTTCCAGTAAAGGCAGTAAATATGCAGCAGACCATAACCATTATAGACACTATCCACGTTGCAGGGGTCCTCCATGCAATTGCCAGAATAGTGAAAGTGGGGAAAAGAATGAGAGATAGGAGAGGGCTCCTGAAGGCCAGGCCCAACAGTGCCGGTCCTATCCCACGCAGCCCTATCCCAGGCGATGGTTACCACTGTACTACATGCGGAGACCCTTTGGGCATTGCCCACAGTATTCCAACCTTCCTGTGCAGGGAGAAGTAATGGAGGGGGCTGCAAACCAGGGTGCAGGTGAATAAGGTAGACCAGTGAGACAGAATATGTACTGGGGCTATAGACCATGATTTCACAGGGGCCCTCCTCACGAAAGCCTAGAGAGGACGGCAATGAAGAAGATAAAGAAAATCAAGGAGATGAGACCTAAGGTAAGCAGCCACCTCAAAGTTGGTACTGCCACAACTTCAATTACTGAAGCAGACCGCCAGAAAACCCTAAACCACAAGATGGCAAAGAGACAAAAGCAGTCGATCCACCAGCTGAGAATTTGTCTGCTCCCTAGGCTGAGCAGGGCAGGGCTGAGTAAATGCAGGCTTACCCTCTCTACCATCTGGTTTAGTCATCCAATAAGAAGAAATGCATGAAATGAAATTCCAGCAATAAGGAATGAACAAAAGATTAAAGTTGAAGACCTTAAGTGCTTGCTTTTTGTCCGCTGACCAGATAACTAGAACTATCTGCATTTTCTATGCAGCATGGGGTTTTAAAGATGTCTCTTTTTAGTAATGACAAACATATGGTTTTAAAAAAATTTTAAGTATTCAAATATTACCAGTTGCTTTCCTTTTTTAAAAAAATATTTTTATTTCAGAGAGGAAGGAAGAGGGAAAGAGAGATAGAAACATCAATGATGAGAGAGAATCATTGATCAGCTGCCTCCTGTATGCCCCACACTGGGGATAGAGTCCGCAATCCGGGCTTATGCCCCGACTGGGAATTGAACTGAAACCTTCTGGTTCATAAGTCAATGCTCAACCACTGAGCCATGCTGGCCGGTGACAAACATGGTTTTTTAAAAAAGTCTGCAAAAAAAGCATCAGCTGGCATCAGCATGCCTTATACTTCTTGATAGTTGGCCCCAGGCCTAACACTAGCAGCAGCCTGCCTTGATTCACAGCTTGGCGTCTTCTGGGCACCTCCAAGCCCATCACAAGTAGCAGCCATCTGCAGATTGCTCTGTAGCTCATGTCATAGAGCAAGGCAGTAACTGACTTTGCACCTCCCGGGAGGCCCCCAGAGCCACAGCACCCAGTGGTCAGCTTCAGACCACACCAGATTACAACCCTACCACATCCACAAGTGACACACTTAAGGGGTGGACTCGGTGAGCACCAAAGCCACACTGAAGCAAGTCCTGCTCCATAGGGGCATCTCCTGCACAGCAGCTCTTCCACTGGAGTCACAGATGGCCCTCACAGCCAATTGGATTGGAGGTCAATCCCTCCCAGTGACACCAATAGCAATCTAGGGTCAACTACAACAAGACTGTGCACACTGCCACAGAGGTGCACCGACAGTGCCCAGCTCAGGTGACCGGAGAGGCTGAGCTACTGGGCCCTATAGAACACCTACTACACAGGGCCACTCTACCAATTCCAGGAGACAAAACAGCTCTAATACACAGTAAAAAACACAGGAAAGCAGCAAAAATGCAGAGACAAAGAAACAAATGAAAGGACAGAAGAAATCTCCAGAAAAAGAATTAAATGAAATGGAAGCAAGCAAACTACCAGATAGAGTTTGAAACAATACTTCTAAGGATGGTCAAGAAACTAATGAGAACTTGAAGGAACTTAGAACATCAACATAAAAAAGGACCAGTCAGAAATGAAGGATAATTTACAGGGAATCAACAGTAGAGTAAGAGGATACCGAGAATCAAATCAACGATTTGGAATATGATATGAGGAAGCAAAAAAACACCCAATCAGAAGCAAAAAGAAAAGAATCCAAAATTATGAAGATAGTGTAAAGAGCCTCTGGAACAACTTCAACGGTACCAACATTTACATCATAGGGTGCTGGAAGGAGAAGAGGGAGTAAGAAATTGAAAATCGCCCTGACTGGTTTGGCTCAGTGGTTAGAGTGTCAGCTCTTGGACCAAAGGATTTCAGGTTCAATTCCAGGTCCAGGGCACATATCTTGATTGCAGGTCCCCAGCCCTGGTAGGGGCACATGCAGGAGGCAACCAATCAATGTTTCTCTCTCACACTGATGGTTCTTTCTTCTTCTCTCCCTCTCTCTACCTTCCCCCTCCACTATCTTTAGAAATCAATGGAAAAAATATCCTTGGGTGAGGATTAAAAAACAAAAAAGACAAGACATTAAAAACCTATTTGAGAAAATAATGAGAGCCCTACACCAGCATGGTTCAGTGATAAGACGATTGGCCTGCACACCAAAGGGTTGCAGGTTCAATTCCCAGTCAAGGGCACATATCTGGGTTGCAGGTCCGATATCTGCCCTTGGTTGGGGCGCGTGTGGGAGGCAACCAATAGATGTATCTCTGTCACATAGATATTTCTCTCTCTTTCCCCTTTACCCCTCACTTCCACTCGCTCTAAAAATCAATGGAGCCCAACCAGCATGGCTCAGTGGTTGAGTGTCAACCTATGAACCAGGAGGTCAAAGTTTAATTCCCAGTCAGGCCATATGACCAGGTTATGGGCTCAAACCCCAGTGTGGG
This sequence comes from Myotis brandtii, assembly GCF_000412655.1. Classification (NCBI taxonomy): domain Eukaryota; kingdom Metazoa; phylum Chordata; class Mammalia; order Chiroptera; family Vespertilionidae; genus Myotis; species Myotis brandtii. The sequence goes on from NW_005365229.1 coordinate 3,664,437, forward strand.
GTGTATAGGAGGCAACTTATCAATGATTCTATCTCATCACTGATGTCTCTCTCTCTCTCTCTCTCTCTCTCTCTCTCTCTCTCCCCCTTCTTCTCTGAAATCAATAAAAATATATTTTTAAAGATCAATGGAAAAAACATCCTCACTCCTCAAGTGTTGGCAAAGGAGAAAAGGGAACCCTCACTTAGCAATTAGCAAACTGAATTCAGGGATTCTAAATTGGTGCAGTCACTAGAAAACAGTATGAAAGTTCCTCAAAAAATTAAAAATAGAACTACCATATAACCCACCATTTTCACTTCTGGGTATTTACCCAAAGACAGCCAAACACTAAATCAAAAAGAGGTATGCTCCTCTATGTTCATCGCAGCATTATTTACAATAGCCAAGATGTGAAAGTAATCCAAATGTCCATCAACAGACAAATGGATAAAGAAGATGTGGTACATACATAAAATGGAATATTAGCCATAAAATTGAAAGAAATCTTGCCATTGTGACATGGATGGACCCAGATGGTATTGTGCTTAAGTGAAATAAATCAGAGAAAGACATATACTATATCATTTCACTTATATGTGGAATCTAAAAAAAAAAAAAAAAGAAAGAATAAAATAGAAACTAACAAATACAGAGAACAAATTGTTGGTCACCAGGCAGGAGGGGGATTGGTGGGAAATAGGTGAAAGAGATTAAGAAGAACAAATTACCAGTTATAAAAATAGTCACATGGGTGTAAAGTACATCATAGAGAAATAGTCAACAATATTGTAATAATCATGTATGGTGTCCAGATGGTACCAGACTTACTATGGTGATCACTTTGTAAGGTATTTAAATGTCTAATGACTATGTTTTACACCTGAAACTAATAATAATGAATGTCAAATGTAATTGAAAAATAAATTTTAAATGAAATTTGCTGGGCACCTCTGCCCTGCCAGGCACCAAGTCATCACAATGATAGCCTTCCTACTCCAGTAAGGACAAGTTGGAGCACTGAAGACTACGCTTCTACAAGACACTTGCTCCTACAGCTTATCTCTTTGTAGAATCCAGAGTGACAAGGATCTCTGCCACCGAATCTCAAGAAGCAAAGTCCACCAAAAATGCCGGCATGAGCAGCTGCACCTTCTGAGTTGTTATACATCACCTACAAGAATCTCCAGCATCATGACTACACCATGAACACCTTCTTAGACCTAAACCTGTACTTCCTGAAATTCTGGTTGCCTGAGCCCTCTTCCAGATGAGTGTCTCCTTGCCATTGAGAGCTCAGTTTAATGATTACCCTTACGTCATCTGCTGCATTCTTGCCTGCAAAATAAAGTCCACTCAAGTCATGAAAAAAGAGACTCAAGCCCTGGCAGGATAGAGCGTCAACGTGCAGACTGAAGGGTGCCAGGTTCGATTCTGGTCAAGGGAACATGCCTAGGTTGTGGAATCGATCCCCAGTGGGGATCGTGTTGGAGGCAGCCAATCAATGATTCTCTCTCATCACTGATGTTTCCATCTCTCTCTCCCTCTCCCTTCCTCTCTGAAATCAACAGAAATATATATATTTTAAAATGACTCAAATAATCAAAATCAGAAAGTGGGGACATTAAAAAAGAAACGAATAGCCCTGGCTGGTGTGATCAATGGTTAGAACATCGGCCCACTCACTGAAGGGTACAAACCTGGGTTGCAGGTTCCACCCCCGGCCCAGTGGGGATGCATGCGAGAGGCAACCAATTGATGTGTATCTCTCACATCAATGTTTCTGTTTCTCTCTCTCTATCTCTCTCTCCCTCCTTCCCCCTTCCTCCCTTCCACTCTCTCTTAGAAAGTCAATGAGAAAAATGTCCTCGGATGAGGATTAACAAAATAAATAAAATATATATATTTTAAAGTCAATACATATAAATCAGTTGCATTTCTACACATGAATAATTCTATTCACAATTGAAAGGGTTAACTGGAGAAAGCAAGGCTTGAGCCTTACAAAATCTAACAAATGTCAAAGGGAAAGCTCATTCTGTTAGCCTAAGCCTTGCACAAACATGCTCCCCTTGAGTGGTTATTTTACAGAAATTCCTGAAGACCATCACCCCTGCACAGCGCCCCCACAGCTCTCCATGAGCGCATAAAAAGCCTGCTCCTTCCCCAATTCACCGCTAGCTCTTTCTTGAGTCAGACCATCTGCACCCAGGTGCCTCAAATAAACATCATTTTGATTACACTGAGCCTTGAAACCTCAGCCCCACCCCAAACCTTTCAACAATATTTTTTTAAAACTTAGAAATTAACTTCACCAAGGACATGAAAAACTTATAGAATGAAAACAAAACATGGCTGAAATAAATTAAAGTCAACATAAATAAATGGAAATACATGCCACATTCATGGATTAGAAGACTTAATATGCCTACAATGTTAATATTACCCAAAGTATTCTACAGATTAAATGCAATCCCTTTCAAAATCTCAAAGACAATTTTTTACAGAAATAGAAAACCCATTCTAAAATTTACATGGAATCTTAGGAAACTGGAAGACTCACAACTCCTGGTTTTAAAACTACTGCAAAGCTACAGTAAACAAAATAGTGTGGTCTTGGCATAAAGACAGACATGTAACCCAATGGAATAACAGAGAGCCCAGAAATAAACCCTCACATATATGGTCAAATAATTTTGATAAGCATGACAAAACCATTTAGTAGGGGAAAGAACATTCTTTTCAACAAATGGTGCTGGGAAAAGTGGATATCCACATGCAAAAGAAAGAAGTTGGCCCCTCACCTATGTACAAAATATACAAAAATTAACTCAAAATGGATCAAGGAAATTAATGAAAGACCCAAAACAATAAAACTCTTTGAAGAAAACATAGGATAAAAGCTTCATGACATTGGATGTGGCCATCATTTCTTAGATATAACAACACAGGCACAGACAAGAGAAAATACAAATTGAACTTCATGAATACTTAAACACTTGTGCATCAAAAGACACTATACGCAAAGTAAAAAGGCAACCCACAGAATGAAAGAAAATATTTCTAAATTATATATCTGATAAGGGACATACAAATGGCCAATAAGTATTTAACAAGATACTCAACATCCTTAATCATAAGGGAAATGCAAATCATAATTGCAATGAGATACCACTTCATACCTATTAGGATTAGGATGGCTACAATAAAATAAACCATAAACAAGTATTGGTGAGGATGTGGGGAAACTGGAACGCTGTGCACTGTTAGTGAAAATGTAAAATAGCCACTGTGGAAATTCCTCAAGAAAGTAAACATAGAATTACCATATCATCCAGCAATTCCCCTTCTGGGTACATATAAACCCCAAAGAATTGAAAGTAGGGTCTCAATATATTTGTACATCCATGTTCATAGGAGCATTATTCACAACAGCTAAAATATGGAAACAACGTAACTATCCATTGACAAATAGATAAGCAAAATGCGATACATACATACAATGGAATGTCAGTCAGCCTTAAAAACGAAGGAAATTCTGTGCTATGCTACAATGGGGATAAACCCTGAGGACATTTTGCTAAGTGAAGTAAGCCGGTCACAAAAAGATAAATACTGAATGACTCCACTTATATGAGGCACTTAAGAGTAGTCAAATTTAGAGAGACAGAAAGTAGAATGATGCAAGTGTCTATGGGGAGAGGGAAACATGAAATTATCATTTAATGGGTACAGTTTCAGTTTTATAAGATGAAAAGATTTATGAAGATAGATGGTGGTGATGGCTACAACAATGTCAATGTATGTAATACCACTGAACTGTGCACTTAAAAATGGTTATGATGGGCCCTGGATGGTTTCGCTCACTGGTTAGAGCGTTGGCATGCAGAATGAAGGGTCATGGGTTCAATTCCCAGGCCCGTACCTCAGTTGCAGGTTCCCCAGCCCCAGTAGCAGTGTGTGCAGGAGGCAGCCAATTGATGTCTCTCTCTTACATGGATGTTCTCTCTCCCTTCCTCTCTCCCTCCCTTCCACTTTCTCTAGAAATCAATGGAAAAAATATCCTCAGATGAGGATTTAAAAAAAGGTTAAGATCATAAATTTTATGTTAAGTATATTTTACCACAATAAAACATTTTTTTAAAAGAACACTAGCTCCAGCCAACTTTGGGTATTGCAGATGTAGCCTATTCATGGGAAGCTACATAATACAAAGCAGCCTATGAGAAAAGTCTAGCACTTAACTCCAATAATCAGTCAGCTCTGCTACTTGCAAATGAGACTTCTGTTCGGAACATTAAAGATGTTTCCATCTCTCAGCTTCCAGTAGGAGCCATCATCTCAACACAGGGAAGGGCAGACTGAGGTTGGAAGGGCATGGAGCCCCAATTCCTCATGCCACCCAATTCCTCATGCGAAATTAGAGTTGAGTCAACCAGACAATGGGTCCCTGAGAGAAGGAACCCTATTGACCTGGCACAATAGAAGCACTCAAATATTTCTTTACTGCAAGAATATTCACCTCGTCACACTGACCACATGTCTGTTCATGGGCACTCACCTGGCCTGCATCCAGCCTTTAGGCCAGAGAGGTCTGACCTCAGCATCCAGAAACACCTTCACATAATCCTCCCAGGAATGGACTTTGTTGTTCTTCTCCAGATCATAGCTCTCCAGTTTTATCTTCACCACATGGCAGAGTAGCTCCCTAAGGAGTAGGCAGAAGTCAGAAACTTCAAACCACCCCAAATGCTTCTTCAAGGTTTTAATCATGTGCTTTCACCAGCCTTGATTAAAGTAAATGATTCTAACCTTCATTAGAAATACGGGAACATGCTCAGACACTGGCCCCACAAACCCTCCAATGAGGCAAGGACCCAGTTTGGGCACACCTGATTTCATCATTCCACTGAAATTTCTTCCGGGGTCCCATGATCCTCCTGCCCCCCTTTTCTTCATCTTCTTCCTCATCAGAACAAATCCGTTCTCTCTGCTCCTTGTCTTTCTCCTCTTCCAGCATCCTACCGGGTGAACAGAAATAAACAGGACCCTAAAGTCACCACAGGAAAACTACTTTCTCCTGTGTCCACTACCTCCCTTTTGTCTCCCATCCCCTGGGACCTCTAAGATAAGGAGGTGAGAATGCTGATGAGAGTGATGGCACATACTTACTTAGCAACCTTGGCTTGTGTGTGGGCCTGGCATTCATCCTGGTACTTGGCCATCTGCTCTGGCATTGCCCTGCCAATGGCTTCCTTAAGCTTCTGGAGAGGCTCCTTCAGACGCCCCCCCTGCAGAGAGCAGGACATATCATAAATCTGTTTTATGTACCTCTTCTTATACTGAGGACCCACTACAGAAATAATCGCACAAAGGCAGTGCAACAGCACCTGTGACATCTGTGAAGACTCAGTCACCCCTCCTCTGGGCCCCAAAGCCAACATGTCCCACTGCAGAGTCACCCACCTGTTCACAGAGGTGAAGTTTTCGCGCACGCTTGACGAGGGTGTCCTTGCTGCAGGGCAGGAATGAAGCAAGATAGGCATATACCCCAGAACGAACCTGGCTACTCAGCTCCCGAGTTTGCACCTCTATGCTGAAGAACAGAATAGTTATCAATGGGCCACATCCCAGGCATATTCTTTCATCATTACATCATCCTACCATAGACAGGAAAAAGCTAGGAGCCAAGAGCAGGTAAAATCTTATCTCATCACACAATGCAACCAAGTGGCCGGTGCAACAGATCTCCAACAGTCACCAAACAAAAATTCCCAAACCTGTTGAACCTGGCTGAGTAAAGTGGGCTAAGGCTCTCAGGTCCAAGACAAGACCAAGTCAAACGTTATCAGAGCCCAAGAGAACAAGCTCTGAAGTATTAAATTTCATAAATGAAAAAGACAGAAAAGCTTACTGGAAAGTAACTGAGTTACTTGGGGTCAATATTTTCTAAAAGCACTTCATTACTATTCCAGTTCCCAGTCCTATCTCTGATCAGGAAATAAGGGAAATTCTCATCCCTCCAGTGTCCCCATCTAGATAAGCAAAAAACTATTTCAAATAGCCTTTGATCCCTTGAGCTCTCCCTATTTGTCATACTCTAACAGGCATTGTGGACATAAAGCTCTTATCTCTGCTGATCCTCAGGTGCTCTCCATAGCCCAGGCTTCCTGACCTGGCCAGGCAAGGTACTTTGCTAGAATATCCCTGTCTTGACAACCTTTCTTACATGTGAAAAATCCTTAGCTGTTGAGAAGCAAGCTTCCTCTGCTACATAGTGCAAAATGTAACCAGAAGAGAAGCGGCAAAGCTGGAGAGCCACATACAAAGAATCTGGTTTGAACTTATGTGTGTAGGGTTGTTTTGTTGTTGTTGCTTTGCTTTTTAACCCAATTCATACAGTGTAGCATCTCAGAGGTTCAGGCATTTGGGAGAAGTATTAAAGGATGGTGCACACTGACCCTGGGAGGAGAAGTGACAGCAAGGAAAGAATGACCAGGTACGCTGAAGAGCACCCAGGAGAGCAGGCCCCTGGCTGTACCAAATCATCTCTTACTTTTCCCAGAGACAGGCAGGCAACACCTTCTTTTTCATCTCATGTTTGCCACAAAATCCACTTCCAACAGGCCATGACAGTGTTCTAATAATGTCTGCTACCTAAGATTAGTAATGTCTATTATTTCCTAGAGACAAATATTTTGTGTGCCCTCCCTCTTTAAAAAGAATAAAACAAAAATAATTTTTAAAAAATCTCATCAGTGGTCAACTTTATGTAGTTCAATCACACTCCCAATACCCTGGCCTGCTCAAACCCAGGCATGCTAACAGTAAAGAAACAAAAGATACTCACTCTAAGAGGATGCCATTAATATCCTGGGTGAAGAACTTCTGTCTGCTCTCTCCCTCAGCAGCTCTGGCAGCCTGGTTCATAGCAGACAGTAACATCCATTAGTGCACTTTCCCAACAGGGCCCTCACATTCACCCACAGGCACAAGAGCAGTCAGTCCCTACAGAACACCTATCGATAAAGTCCTCACCATGCCCACCTGTGATCACTATATGCTCTAGAAATGGTATATCCAGCTCTTTTCAAATGCTGCTGAAACATCTATGGACTGTCTATTCTGCCCGGGACTTGAAATAAAGTCACATAAAAGAAAATCAGAGTCAAAGCAATCATTGTGCATTCGATTTTGCCAGCTAGCTAACTTTTGTTCCCAGCACTCTATCATCTAAATTACAAGTTGGAATTGCCATACATCTGCAGTACAAAAACAATCAAGAACTGTTTTTAAACCTGCAATATTTGAAAACCTTCATCTACCAAAATAATAATAATGTGCTGCATTAGCATTTAAGAACATTATAATTCTCTGAAAATTCATAATTTACTTACAGTATATCACAAACTCCATTACCCAGACCATTGGAATTACTAACATACCTTACTACCTATTAACACAAGATATAACAGGTTACTATACAATGTTTTGCTTCCTATGAGAACACAGTTAACATCTGGATGGCAAGCTTGGAAACCCCTGAAGCAACCATAGCAAGCAGCCACAGCCCTGAAAGCACAAGTGAGGAAAGCTAACTGCTAAAGTCTTAACCAGTGGTTCTCATAGTTGGCTTCACACTGAAATCACCTGGCAGCTTTACCCACCCTGGACCAATCAAATCAGATTCTCTAGGAACGAGGCTCATGAATTTGTATTCTTTAAAAAAAGCCCAAGTATCAGTACTCTTTAAAAGTAACTCTTGTGACTCTAAAGTACAGAAAGGATTGAGAGTCACTGATCTAAACCCAAGAGTGGCTGGTCCAAAGGCTTTAGGCAAAGTAAAACTGCAGGCATGGTATACAATATAATAATGATGGCAAACAAAGGCAATAAGGTGACTACCTAAAATGAAATGATCAATCCTGATCAAGCCCTCTGAAACAGCAGGCACCAATAACTATCCTCCACTTTCATCTCATCCCACTTGCCTTCCTCACTAGGTCCTTGTCCTACCTCTGACTACTCCACCTGTCTCTTCCACTAGTTCGTTCATTACAGATGGACCCCCCAAAGTTCTACTTAGAACTCACTTCTCCCAGTAACACCTTCCTCTTCACAGCTTCAAAAACAACACAAATGCACGTAGTCTCTGTAATCTAAATCTCTAGCAGTGGTTCTCAACCTTCTGGCCCTTTAAATACAGTTCCTCATGTTGCGACCCAACCATAAAATTATTTTTGTTGCTACTTCATAACTGTAATGTTGCTACTATTATGAATCGTAATTTAAATATCTGATATGCAGGATGGTCTTAGGCGACCCTTGTGAAAGGGTCGCTCGACCGCCAAAGGGGTCGCGACCCACTGGTTGAGAACTGCTGCTCTAGAGTAAACCTTTTATTCTAAGCCCTAATCAGAATTTCCAACTACTTCTAAGAAATTTCCAATTATATCTATAAATGGATGATCCTCTGGTATGCAAACCCAACTTATGCTCATAGAGAAAAAGAACTGAATCTTATTCATCAATATATTTCCCACATCGACCTATCATATAATAGATGCATAGTAAATGCCAGCTGAGTGGATGGATGAACAAATGAACAGATAGCATTGAAAGAATGAAAATTAGAGGAAGAAAAACTCAGTATCAAACAACCAAACATAACTTGCAGCTTCTGCAAGATCCCTTGGCTAATAGGATAGCACAGAAGCCTGAGATGAAAGGAGTCAAATGGATGGATGGAATGGTAGAAATGGTGTGACTTTTAACCCATTCATCTGCCAATTTCTTATACTTTCAGAAGGATTTGGAATTCTAACTTGGCACTTTTAATGTACTGCAATTATGATTTTAGTTTAAGAGAAAATAAAACCAAGCCATTCTTTTGCTTAAGCTTATACACTACTAGTTGTAAGATCCAGAAGCATCTTCATAGTATTCAACCTAATTACTTCAACATGTACTTCAAATGCCCCACTGTTTATCAGACCCGTCATTGAAGATTTATTTTCCTGATGCCTTTTGGATTGTGTGCCCAAACAGGGTCTGTTTTTATATTGAAGATAATTAGTCAAGTGCTACATTTTTATTTTTTTAAGATTTTTTATTTTATTTTGATTTTTAGAGTGGAAGGGAGAGGGAAAGAGAGAAATATCCATGTGAGATCAAAACATCGATCAGCTGCCTCCTGAACGCCTCCTATGTGGGATCGAGCCTGCAACTCCAGCATGTGCCCTGACCGGGAATTGAACCAAATGGCAACCTTTTGGTACATGGGACAATGCCCAACCGAGTGAGCCACGCTGGCCAGGGAAAGTGCTGCATTTTAAAATACAACCTTAAGGGACATCCTTGCCCAAGGAGTTGAATGAACTGATCAATCCAAGATTAAACAGAAAGTAAGCCTGGCCAGCATGGCTCAGTGGTTGAGTGTTGACCTATGAACCAGGAGGTCACGGTTCGATTCCCCGTCAGGGCACATGCCCAGGTTGTGGGCTTGATCCCCGGTGTAAGGCAAGAAGGAGGCAGCTGATCAGATTCTCTCTCATCACTGATGTTTCTATCTTTTTCTCCCTCTCCCTTCCTCTCTGAAATCAATTAAAAAAATACATTTTTTTAAAAATAGGAAGTAAAGTTAAGCCAGCCAGATCATGCTAATCTACAGTAGCTCCAATAACCTTTTAATAAGCTGTTTTATTTATTGTAAGAAAAGCCACTTAAAATCTTTCGGCACCTAGTTCAGAACCTTATATACCATACCTGTTTTTGCTGAACAGAATGAAATCTGTCATAATTTTTTTTAAAGAAGATCAAACAGGTTAGTTTTTTCCAACTTTATCCTTCTTGGATCCATGTCTCCCTGGATTTGCAATGCAGGGGTTCTAACTCAGTAGGACAGTAAGCAGGTAAGAGCAGCAGGGTGGGTGACATGGGGTCTCTGTTTCTTTTCTAGTCTTAGTATTGTTCCCATTTTATGCTTGACTAAAGAGGACCAAAACAGACCTGGGTCATCTGTATGAACCAGGCTGAGAGACTGCCAAACTAAAGGTAATAACCTAAGGGGGCAACACACCTGAGCTTTCCAACAACCAAAACAAAAGACACATTGAATCAAATCACTGGATTCTCTGGGGCCCATAAAAATGTACAGTTCAAGGGAGTAAGAAATTAAAAATGGGTATGAGAAGAAAACAGTAAATAACGTATGGGCAGCATTCACCAAGGTCACCCTCTTGGAGGGCCTCTTTAGCATACTTAAACTTTCAAATATATTTTTCAAAGTTTTAAGTTATCACTTCTAGCTAGAAAATAAATCTAATTTGTTTCCCACAGAAAAAGTTTTTCCATAAGGGATGACATCAGATTAGAATCTGCTTATGTTCTGTGGTAGACCTCAAACAGGACCACATTTTCCTCCCCTCCCAGAACATGCATTCCTGCCTCAGGAAGAGGTGGTCTCTAGTTCCCCAACCCTCCAATCCGGTGTGCGCTTGTGACTCACTTTACCAACACAGTGTGGCAAAAGTGATGTGGTACATACAACTTCTAAGGCTAGATCTTAAGGGCCTTATGACTTCTACAATGACCCTCTTGAAATATTGCCCTGAAACTGCCATGCACTGAAAAAAGGCTAGGAAGACCAGAGGAGAAAGAAGCCCCACCGTCCCAGCACCCAGTCATCTTGCCAGCTGAGTGCAGGTACAAGAGAGCACCCAGGTAGGACAAAGAAGAACCACCCAGCCAACCCACAGAGTCAGGAGAAATGAATTGCTGTTTGAAGTCACTGTTTTGGGATAGTTTTTTAGTTAACAGTAGAAACTGACACATTGTATCATCTAAGGCCAAGATTTAAAATCTAAACAAATTATTATTAAAATAAAAGCAATAAGAAGAAAAAAAGAAAAATGAAGGGAGTGAAAAAGTGAGAAATACATAACATTGCTAATGTTATAGTTATATACATCAAGTTTAATTTAAGCTTTTAAAATGCAATATCCAGTTCAAGATCTAGGTTAGGGCTCCTTATTAAGGATCCAAATACCCATGTACGGCTTTTGAAATTCTATGCAATTCCTGTATACATAGGCATTTTTCCCTAGGAAGACTATCTTTCCCAGCATATTCTCAGGAGGGCCTGAGTCTAGAGCACTCATGCACATGGTCTGGAGGCTCCAAGTGTCCCAAGTGCAGGACCCTGTAGGAACAAAGCACCTGGGGATCCTCAGAAGTGGCATTAAGTAACTTTCTAAAATAAGCCTTCTTTTTCATGCAACCATTAAAAGTGATGAGGGCTTTATAATATTTATTAAGTGAAGAAAGCAGGAAACAATTATTCACAACTATAATTACAACTACATAAAAACATATACACAGAGGCTAGAAAAGAATATGTAAATTAAAAATAGTTTTCAGATTGTCAGGATGATGGGTAATTCCCACTTTCCACCTCATTTTCCAAAGTCCTTTTTTAATGCTGTTATAGAAGCGTCAGAAAATGACTAACGTATCAATTTCACATTTGAACATTATATTTTTCAAGCCAGTACATCAAACTCTCCTGGTCACCACTGCCCCACCAGAACCCAAGCCTACCTTACCTATGGAATCCTGAACTCTCTCTCCATTATGCCCAAGAGATAACTGAGACTTGGCAGTCACTGAGGAAGGACAGCTTGCTCATAGTGTCCATCCAGGGCACTCCAGAAAGTGAGGCTTTCTTGAATCACAGCCCAATGCTGTTTCATGTTATGTCATTTTGTTTCCACTAAATTTGTCCATCTTTCCCAAGAAAGGGAAATAATGAGTATAAGTCATTAGACTAGAATACAACCTGTGGTGGGAGTCAGGACACATCCAAGAATTGCTTTGACTTTTCTCTAAAAAACGACTAGCTACTGCCACACATACCTTATTCAACTTACTTAACATGACTTTCAGATGCTACAAAACAATTTGATTACAAACCGAAGGATTGAAAAGAACAAGAAGTAATGGTTGACATAAATTCTGAGAGTAAATATAGGACAGTATGCTCAAACATGCCAAGTTCAGATTCAACTACTTCCAACTACTTCCAACTTAATGTCCTATTAAGATATACTCTGAATGTGGTACAATTCATTTAAATCATTACATTCAAATAGAACACCTCACACAAACTAATGAAAATAAATAGTTTAGTTTACTTCATATATTGTATTCAAATATTTTTTGGAAGTGAGAAAATCATTGGTAGCACTAGTTAACATTTACCCTGCCCTAAAACACAAGGGATATTATACCTATAGTGATTCTGGAACATTATGAGAATCACTGGTTTAAAACTTATAGCTATATAAAATAAAAATAAAACCTTACAGCTATGGAGTGTAAATGCCACAGGAGCTGCATGACAAGCCATGATGCCCAAGGTGAAAGGTTATTTTAACCGAAGGGTCAATGTCATCATGACTAACAACCCATGCTTGGTTTATAGGTTACTGAATTGACAGTTCTTAGCACTCTAGGGATCAATTCTCAGTTACCAGGGGAAAATAGCAATGGCTGCTCGTTCTGATAGTTGTTGCTGTTTTTAATAGAGCATGAACAGCATTTCAGGTTCTGCTCCTTTTCACTTATCACCATTTAGGCATTCTGTAATCAGTACCTAATATTGATGACATGCAAGTCTAGGGAGCAACTGAAACCCAGTGACAATTAAGTATATACTCTATGTGTAACATGTCTGCAAACTTTTGTGAATTTCCAAAACCTTCAACAGATTACTAATAAAAAGGTGGATCTCTGCCTTAGCTGCTTGCTGCCAACATTAGTGTCAGTCTATCACACAAAAGGAAAAATACTCTGTGGGAAAGGAACCTACAGGCAGAAAATAGAGAGAAAAATCTCCCCAGAAGAAAGTAAATTTTCTAAGAGTTAAAGAATCACAAAAGGTCTAAAAACGGTATCTGACAAGCAGAGCTTACACTGTTTCCTCACTTGGGATGAGAAGAGAGCCTGGAAAAGATTACAGTAAAATTGCCAATTCACTAAGAGTTGCTCTGGGCAGCAAGCTTCACGCGGTGCAGAACCAGTGTCAATCTGCCCAAACCGCTTCCAGGAAAGCCTGGCCACTCTGTGTCACCATACCTGAGCCAGCTCCTTAACGCGCTTCTCCAGGGGTGCAGGCAGGCCTTCAGGGAGGGAAGAGGGCTGCCTGAATTCCTGGTCCAGTCCCACCCCAAGGGAATCACTTTCATCATCCATATCGCGGAAGGGGCTTCCTTCTGGAGACTCACTGAGCAGATGCTCCAAGTCCAAATCAGTCAGTGAGTCCATGGCAGTGGCTGCCTGAAGCAAGTCATTGTCAGAAGTGGAGCCGAAGAGTGACAGCAAGGGGTCAGAGGTGCCCTCCAATTCCCGTAGGCCCTGAGCTTCTGTTGACGAGACCGCTACGGACTTATGCTCTTCGTCCCTCTTTCTCTGAGACTCTTTCTCCTTTTGAAATTTCTTTAGCATCTCTTTAACATTCAAAGCCCCAGAATATTTCTTTTTTTTCTTCTCTTTACTGGCATTGAGGGCTGTGAAGCTGCAAGTAAGGGGGAAACTGGTTACTAAGGCTGCAGTACACCTCAAAAGGGAAATTCACAGAGGGATTTCACCCCTGTTCCCAGCACAATGGTCTCCAGGAACCTCAGTCACAAGTCCACCCTCCTCCCTCCTCTTGGCACATGGAGCTCCTTCTTACTAGGATGAAAGCTTGAGATTTAATACAGGTTAGCAAAACTGTGTCACAAAGTGCTATATACCCAGTGGCTTTTAAAAAACACTGCCAAGCTGAAATAAAAGGATGCAAAAAGGGGATGAGCAAGGAATGTATTGAAAGGGAGAAAACAGGAGCAGCAGCAACTTGAAGGGCAGCTGGGGTGAGACTCAGTGAGGCAAAGAAAGCAGAACCAGAGAAGACAAAGGGAAACAGCAGAGATAGAAGGAAAACTGGGGCAGAGGAGATGTGCCCAGAGAACAAGAGACAGCAGCAATCATACAGTGACAGAAACCGCCGCCAATACTGACAGTGGGACAGAGAGAACTCTGGATGTCTGACACAAAGAGATGTGAGAGCACTGACTATGCCCAAATGGCACTGTGCGAGGCGTGAGAGGGAATGGAAGGCCAGGCCCAGCTGCCTCATCTGAAGCTGAGAGGAGGAGCACAAGTCAGCTCCTAGGTGTCCTGCCCTAACAGTTCAGATTTCATCCTAGCAAAGAAGCTGCTGCCTCTCACCCGGCTTTGGAAAACTTGGACTTTTTCGATTTCTTCTCCTTGTCATAAGTGTCATCTTTTTTCTTCTTCTTCATCTTCTCACCACCTTCCTTCAACTTCCGCTTCTGAGAATTAAAGACAAGGCACAGTTACACGGCTCCCTCACTCAGGAAGCAAGTACACAACACTGGCCTTGCTCTGTCCAGGGCATATCCTGATAACTATCCTACTTTGTTCTTTCATGAACAAAAGCTTTCAGATCTGTTCCTGGACCACAGACCAGTGGCAGGACAATACAGCATTTCCACCAACAGTGTCTCCTAGAAGCACCTGGGGCTGAGACAACAGTGGCCATTGTAGAGCCAGAAACCTTTCTAGTTTGAAATGAGCTGTATGTGGGCCCTGCCTCTCATGTTAAACACACAGGCAGTGATAGATTTCAAAATAAACTTATCTTAAGGCTAACTTGTTTCCACTGGGTGACACCCCTAGGAACTGAAGACCTCTACATGTCCACAGTAGAGACAGGGCAATACTGATGCAAACTCCCCTCACTTCACACCCTTCACTGCCCTCATCCCCACCCTGAGATGACCTCAAGAAAGAAATCCCTGCCAAGCCAAGCCTGCTGGGACTCACAGCACCTCGCCACAGCACAGGTGTGAGAGATGAACTGTCAACTTTGGCACAGCTCATGCCTTTCTACCAATCTCCTAAGCCAGTGGTCGGCAAACTCTTTAGTCAACAGAGCCAAATATCAACAGTACAACGATTGAAATTTCTTTTGAGAGCCAAATTTTTAAACTTAAATTATATAGGTAGGTATATTGTTATTAACTTAATTAGGGTACTCCTAAGGCTTAGGAAGAGCCACACTCAAGGGGCCAAAGAGCCGCATGTAACTCGCAAGCCGCAGTATGCCAACCACTGTCCTAAGCTATCCTAAAACGGCACATATTCTAGCAAGTCACCCACTGATCTCACAAGGTTTAAAAAAAAAAAAAAAAGCACTTCTGAAATTCAAAAGCGAACAATGTTCTAACCTTTGGAGATTTTTTCTTCTTTTCTTTAATAAAGTCATCCTCAGATTCTGATGCTTGTCGAAACTGCAGGGTTCCTGAGTTAATGTAAAATCCTCCATACTTTGTAGTCAAAGAAGCAGGAACAAGCTCATCATACTGAAAGGGGAAAAACAAATAGCTGCAATTGCTGCTACTACAGTCCAAAGACGCAGAGCAGATGTTTCCCTATCACATTTCAGACCAAATGCCTACACATGCTTCTGGTCAATCATGACCGTCTGAGCTAGAAGGTGTTTTGGGCAGATCTGGTATCCTTTTCAGTGAAGAAACCAAGACCCAGATCAAGGGTGTCTCTTCCTCCCTCGTCAGTGCAGCTCCTTCCTCATGCTAAAGGCAGGCCCACTCTGACCCATCCCCTAGCTTCTGGGCCATTACCAGTAGGAGCAAGGATGTGGTCATTCCTATGTGGCATTTTCATTAAGTACGTACCGCCTCAGAGTTATCGATGAAGGAATCGGATTCATCATAACCATACCCCATATCAATCAAGTCCTGTAATCGGTCTTTTCTACGTTTTTTTCCACCCTAAAATTTAAAATAGGTTACATGCTTTTTTTTCTTTTTTTGTAATTGTCGTAAGAACACATAATGAGATCTACCTTCTTAACAAATTTTTAAGTCTAAAGTCACATGCTTTTTTTTAATCCACAGAATTAATTGTTGCCTTTTTCCATCAGCTAGTGACTAAAGGGTATAAAGCACTCAACAGTCACACTCCCCCTTCCCAAATCTCCTTCCACAAAGACCTTTTAAAATAAGATAGATTGCATAAAATGGCCTAAGACAGAAGAGACCAAATGGCTTCATATGTCTTTTACCAAAATATTTATTGAGGATCAATTCTAGGGGTAAAATTTATTCTAAGGATAAATTCTAGGGGTTCATTCGTCCATTTAGCTGCATCTACTAGTCCTAACACATGCATTTTCTGTATCTTCATGCATTTGTTTATAACTGCATTATGTTCTCTCCAAGCTCTACACTTGTTTCCACATCAGTGTTGATTAGATGATACTCCACTAAAAGAATGTGGAAATGTCTAGAAACCTCTCACAAAGAGAAATCTTACATATTTTTCTTCAAATTTCCGGGCAAGGGCCTCCACTTTATGCCTTTCCTTTTCTTCATCGTTAAAAGGATCTGAGAGATCTTTCTTCTGAAAAGAGACCATTTCACAAAATAAAAATTCCCAAAAATTCCCACCATGTATTCATAATACATTCACTGACTACTCAACACCTATAAAATGCATAATAGTAACAACTGTTTTTAAGACAAGGTAGAATACATGCTACTTCCCATCAGTGTTTACCTTAGCAGTTTAAGAAAGAAAAACTTCCATTCATGTAATTCATCAAAACTAAATGCCTACAATTACCCACATCACTAGGTCCTGCAGAGCTCCAAATATGGCAAAGGGCCGTTAGTCAAGGATGCTCAACCTATACAGACATGTGTTTCAATGTAGTTGGTTTTTGTCAACCTAAAAATTATTTTATGTACTTAAAAACATTACTGTAAGGAGGGATTCACTTCCAAAGCAGTCAGTGGCTCATAAAGGTTAAGAACTCACTGAATATAGCACAAGTTCTTAAGAGTTATTCTGCTTTTTGGTCAGAAGAATGGTATAAATTTGCTCTTCTCTCAGTTCTACTGAAAATCAAACCTAGGTTCATGGCAGTCCCTTTCTTTGGACACCTATCTTGAAGAATCAGTAATCTCTTTCCTCCCAATGTCAATACTCACTCCAAATATTCTAAGGATAAATTTCAGGGGTTCATTTGTCCATATAGCACATATACTAGTCCTGCCGCATGCATTTTCTGTATCTTCATGCATTTGTTTATAACTGCATTCTGTTCTCTCCAAGCTCTACATTTGCTTCCACATCAGTGATTAGATGATACTCCACCACAAGAATGTGGAAATGTCTAAAAACCTCTCCTCCTGCCTTCCCAAAATACTACCCCATCTTCAAGGGTAACAACTGCCTTGATTTCCAACAGCTTAGATTAGTTTTGTCTGTTTTTGTATTTTATAAAGATGGAATTATACAGTATGAGCAGGAGCGAGGGAAAGAGCAACTGTAAGCATCTACTGTATACCTGTGCACTATGCGAGGCACTGAGGGTAGATTGGTCGGGTCCCACACTGTAGCATTTCTCTAGTGTAGCTCTTAGTCAGATGGGAATTAGGCTAGTACCTGGCTCACAGAGTGTCTGAGATCATGTTGGGTTTCTGGTGTCCTAGAAAATGTTTTATTTTGTGATTGAGGCACAGGTTACATGGATGTGTTAGGTTTGTGGAAATCCATTAAGCTGTGCATTTATCAGGTGCACTTTTCTTTTTAAAAAACAGTATGTTTTAATTGATTTTGAGAGAGAGAGAAAGGAAGAGGGAGGAGGGGGAGAGATAGAAACATCAATGAGAGAAAAACATCAATTGACTGACTCCTGCATGCCTCCCTCTTGGTGCTACCACACTGGCCTGGCATATGTGCATTCTTCTTAAGTGCATAAACTATATATATAAAAAAGCCTAACATGCAAATTATCCCCACGGGAGTTTGACCGGGAGACCAATTGCTCGCTATGACGTGCACTGACCACCAGGGGGTAGTGCGGAACAAAGGAAGGCCTCGGCCAGCAGCCAGCAGCCAGCAGCAGGAAAAGGAGGCCCCAGCCGGCAACTACAAGGCCCCGGCCCTGATCACTGGCCAGGCCTAGGGACACTACCTGTGCATGAATTTTGTGCATCAGGCCTCTAGTTCAATTAATAAATTTATACAAAATTTTTACAATGCTAATGAGTTACCAAAACATCAGTAATAGTTGAAACTGGGTGATGGGTACATGGGCTTATTATATTATTCTCTCTAGTTTATGCATGTTTGAGAAGTTCCATACTAAAAGGTAAAAACAAATCCGCCAAGAAAACAAATATAGTAAAACCTCGATATAACAGACTAATTCAGGCGAGGGAGTGCCTGTTAAAGCCAAAAGTCCATTATATAACAAATTGGGTTTTCTGAATGCATGTTGAAAAATTGAGAAATTAGTTAATTTACCTGTTTTACTTTTATAGACACGTTTGTGTAATTAAAATTATGTATGAAAAGTTTAATTTCACAGAAAGGTTTTCTATATATATCACAGTAATTTTACATTTGTACTAAATAGGTCTAGTAAATGAGTGCATTCACCAGTCACCAAGAGAAAACAAATGCACACGGCAGGGGCGTGGCTTATCCCACGTGGGAACATCAGCTGCACGTGTCAAAACTGCTGCAGAAAGTCATGCCATGAGACAACACAGCCAATTACCAAAGAGATGCGGTGTGATCATTTGCTAATCATTCACTGAGCACTGTTTAAGAGCAGTGACTCTTGGATTTAAATATGTAGACTACAGTTGTAGATATTTAATATTTATGTCAGCAAAATTACTAGTGTTTTTTCCAACAGACGACCTATTCGCTAAAATTTGTTAAAAATAACAGTGAATTGCCCGGCCAGCGTGGCTCAGTGATTGAGCATCAACCTATGAACCTGGAGGTCATGGTTTGATTCCCGATCAGGGCACATGCCCAGGTTGTGGGCTCAATCCCCAGTGTGGGTCATGCAGGAGGCAGCCAAACAACGATTCTCTTTCATCATTGATGTTTCTGTTTCTCTCTCCCTCTCCTTTCCTCTCAAAAGCAATAAAAATGCATTTTTTTAAAATAAAGTAACAGTGAATTAATAAAAAAACTAAACTGATAACTTAATTATAAGCAAATCTTGGTTAAAGCATTTTAAAATTAACAGGGTGTTAATTTTCATATATGACATAAGGAACAGAAACTTTTTCCGTTAAATCCTAAATCCATTAAATCCAGGTTTGCAAAATTGAGGGTTTACTATAGATCGTTTAAAAAACACTTGAAAAATCAAACTGATTCTCAAAAGCTCCCCCAGCAAATAAATAAAACAAGAAAGAAATTAAACACAGAAAAATAGGTTTCTATCCTTCTAAGTAACTATCCAGAATATTACTGTGCTGAGAAGAGATGAGCAGTGCGTATCTTTTCTTGTCTGCCTTTACACGAGGCAGAGTGAGAATCCCTTGGAAAAGAAAAATGTCCAGCATGAAATCCAGCAATGGAACAGCCAGAGAGTGGTCACATTTACATATATGTAATATTTAGAGACTTGGCATGAAAAAATTTGTTGTTTCTTTTATTTATATTATTTAGCCATAATTAAGATTAGCTTTGGATGTGCCTTACATTTTCTCCAGCATAAATCAGGAGAATGGTTCTAGAAAGAATTCTATCCCTTCAGGCCTAGGGACAAAACCGGCAAACCTGGTGCTTGCTTTGGGATGGGTGCCATGATCTCGGGGCAGCCAAAGCCTCCCTAGTCTTGCTTTCACCTCTGGAAGTACTATTTACACATGCTGCCCTGAGCATTAGATCTTCAGTGAGCCTGGGGCCATTGGGGTATACCTTGTCTCCAGTTTGAAGGCCTTTCACTTTCCCTCGTATATTCTTCACAAGCTCTGGGTAGAAGAATTCCGGGCAGCGCTTGTGATCTGGCTCAAAGAGGGTGAGTGTAATCCGAACAGCTGCTGCAGCCGGCTCAGAGTCCTGATGCTGCTCTGCTCCCACAATCTCCTCCTTCCGGGACTTCTTCAAAAACACAGGATTCAGAGAACCTGGGAGAGAGGTGAACTGGACCCTGTGGGGCTCCGACATGGCTACCAGCAAGTCTTAGCGGATGTCACTGCATGGCTTCTGTTAACATTGAAAAGGAAGGCCAGGTCAAACCAAGATTTTTCCTGTTCCGTTATACAGATTTAAGTTTAAAAGAATTTCATTATCAAGAAGAATCCATTGGCCCTGACCGGTTTGGCTCAGTGGATAGAGCGTCGGCCTGCGGACTGAGGGGTCCCAGGTTCGATTCCGGTCAAGGGCATGTACCTTGGTTGTGGGCACATCTCCAGTAGGGGGTGTGCAGGAGGCAGCTGATTGATGTTTCTCTCTCATCGATGTTTCTAATTCTCTATCCCTCTCCCTTCCTGTCTGTAAAAAATCAATAAAATATATATTTTTTTAAAAAAAAGAAGAATCCATTGTTCAATTTATCGTAATTACCATTTATTGTTTTTTTTCTGTTTAAATACTATTCATCAAATATAAAATTTTTTCATACATATGAAAATTTCATATATATATGAAATTTTTTTATATATCCTCAGATTTCTTTAGCATACTTTCTTCCAGTCTTTTTTTCTATGTATATTCACTAAATCCTTGACATCAGAGAGAGCTT
Source organism: Myotis brandtii (assembly GCF_000412655.1). NCBI lineage: Eukaryota > Metazoa > Chordata > Mammalia > Chiroptera > Vespertilionidae > Myotis > Myotis brandtii. The sequence goes on from NW_005365229.1 coordinate 3,685,057, forward strand.
TAAAGAATCCTCATAATTGCACAGAATCCTAGAGATATTGTTTTTTTTATTTACCCAACATTTTTTGTTGTTGTTGTTAATCCTCACCCCAGGATATTTTTCCATTGATATTTTTAGAGTGGAAGGGAGGGGGAAAGACAGAAACGTTGATGTAAGAGAGACTCATCAATTGGTTGCCCCGCCCCCCGCACATGCCTTGACCAGGGCCTGCAACCAGGGAATAAGCCCTTGACCGGAATCCAACCCAGATAGCCAAACTGACCAGGGCTCTCCAACACTTTTTTTCTGGCTAAGATTAACCTCTTTTGTAAGACCTCTTTATTTTCATTACCAGCAATTTACTTTCATTTAGAGCCATCCTTCGCAAAGTTTTCATTAGCTCAGAGTAACGCCTATCCTGGAATAAGTAAAAAACCCAATATCTCAAGAGTGGTGTAACTAGGCTCACTTCCTAAGACACCAGTTTCTGGCATGGCTCAGTGGCTCAGCATCGACCTATGAACCTGGAGGTCACAGTTCAATTCCTGGTCAGGGTGCATGCTCAGGTTGCAGGCTTGATCCCCAGTGTGGGGCATGCAGGAGGCAGCCAATAAATGATTCTCTCTCATCACTGATGTTTCTCTCTCTCTCCCTTCCTCTCTGAAATCAATAAAAACGTATTTTTTAAAAGCTGGAATTTAAAAATATTAATAAGACACCAGCTTCTCACCACCCAAACTCAGGTGTTGGCAAAGTGCCAAATTATCACATGCCAAAGACCTTCAAAGTTACTTGAAAATAGTTAGGGTATACATATTGTAAACTCCAGAATTTCAAGGGTTTACAAAATATAAATAAGCAAATATACCAGACACACACACATATATTGTGCTTCATGTATAAATTGTCTCCAGCTTTTTAAAACTCACATTCAAGTGTGAACTTGTTACCACATCTGTATGGACAGTCATTGCAGCCTTGTGTTTAGGAAAAATAATAAAAGCAACCTAAATCTGAATGTCCAGCATTAAGGGAGTGGTCAAAAAAACTAAAGCTCTTTTGTTGATTTGTAAGGGCTTTTGATATAGCCTTGATATATAACATGTATTATATATAGATATATATACATGTGTGTATATGTGTGTGTGTGTATAT
>NW_005365229.1:3686207-3689783 GCF_000412655.1 Myotis brandtii
CTCTCATACATTTCCTTCATTGTTATTTATATTTAATTTTGCTTAGAGTGAAGTATGATGAAGGAAATTTAAACTTTTCATGCAGTTAAAACTAGGCTCTTTTCCCTATGGCTTTTCCCATTTCTTTTGTCCCTAGAATGTCCTTCTTCAACTAGGCATTCTTATATTAGACTTTACTTATCCAGTCTTTCACAGATACAATTTTCACAATGAACTCTAACCCAAGTTGAATTTAGTATGCTATAAGGTGAAAGGTGAGGCTCTAACTAACCTTGGTTTCTTCCCAGCATCAATCACTAAATAATCCTCTTTTCCCTGCTGATCTGGTATATATATATATCTATATATCTTATACAACAATTTGGATATCTTAAGGTCTATTTCTGAAATTCATCCTGTATTTCAATCTATTATCTAGAACCACTCTATCTTGAGAAATGTTATGGTATATTTTTATATCTTGAATTTTAAATTCATCTTTATTATTATTCTTTTAAAAGTAATACTTGGCTGCTCTAAGTGGATAGCTCAGTTGGTTGGAGCATCATTCTGATGCGCCAAGGTTGTGAGTTTGATCCACGGTCAGGGCACATAAAAGTCAACCAATGGATGCATAAATGGGTAGAACAATTCAATGTCTGTCTGTCTGTCTGTCTGTCTCTCTCTCTCTCTCCCCCCCCCCTTTCCCTCTGTCCTTCCCTTCCTCTCTCTAAAATCAATAATTAAAAATTATTTAAATATATAGTAATTAAAGTAATACTTGGCTATTCCAGCCTGTTTATTACTTCAGATCAATTTTAGAATCATTTTGATACGTTTCCCCCAAAAAGCTCACTGCATTTTGACTGTAAATGAATTATAAATATGAATTAATTCAGAAAGGTTTATATACAGTATATATATGTGTTTATCTATATCCATATATGTGTATGGATATTTATATAGTAAATGCAATATTCATTCTTTCTGTTATGACCATAAAACTGTGATCTATAAAAACCAGACAAGAAAGTAAAATATGTAAAAGAGTTAATATATGCCCTAACCGGTTTGGCTCAATGGATAGAGCGTCGGCCTGTGGACTCAAGGGTCCCAGGTTCGATTCCGATCAAGGGCATGTACCTTGGTTGCGGGCACATACCCAGTAGGGAGTGTGCAGGAGGCAGCTGATCGATGTGTCTCTCTCATCGATGTTTCTAACTCTCTATCCCTCTCCCTTCCTCTCTGTAAAAAATCAATAAAATATATATTTTTTAAAAAGAGTTAATATAATTCTAACTAGACAACAAAGTGATTAGCAGCAAAACAGGTTGGTGGTGCAAAAAGACCATCGTGCACTAAGATTTTGAAATTCCTCTAAAAGAAACCAAGGCCCCCAGGACATTGTGATGCACTGGGTTGTGAAAATAAATTTCAGCTGAAGCTTGAAGGCTTAAAAGTCTCCTACTGACAAGAAAGTCCCCTACTGACAAGAGCAGGCAAGGTCTCAGGATAAGAGAATCTGCAAGGTAACTGATGGGATGCAGGAAGGTCATCCTAGAAGTGGCAACCAGGTCCTGTCCCTACTGAGGCACTAATTTAAAAATGTAACCTTAAACTGGCCCAAATTTTAGACACTGTAACTTCAGTCCACCTATGTGGTAAAACTGCTTCTCTTAAGTTGTTTAAGTGACTTTGCAGGCCTGAGAAGTTATAGATATAATACAAGGAAATAAAGTAAATCAAACCTACAGCATATTAACACTTAGATTTTGCATTTTTATAATCATCATAACTGATACTACTTGTTACTAAGTCATGTGAAACATTTACATCAGTTACATTTAAGAGAATCAGTCATTAATGAATAACGTCAGACTTACAATTTTAATTTGAAATAAGTTTCAAAGTGTACATTTAAAAGAACCTGACTTCATTTACACACTTATTTGACTTATAAGACTTAAGTCCTTGAAAAGATTTTACTATTAGGTTTATAAGTTCACTGTTCTAGAAATTTGAAGTATTGCAGAGACTAAGTATATAAAACTTTAAATGCGATTTAAAACATTTAAGGGAATTTATCTTTGTAAAAAGAGCTCATTGTTTAGGAGAATTTAATTTGTTAAACTGGTGCCTTAATTGAAGCTTCGCAGATGAAGAATGTTATATAAACATTCTTATATTTGTAAGTAAAACCAGATTTATCAGTAAAACGTATAGTCTTAAGAAAAGCTAAGTATTTAAATACATGTATACCTCGGAGATATTGCAGGTTCAGTTCCAGACTACCACAGTAAAGCGAGCTGTAATCTTTTTGCTGGTGGAGGATCTTGCCTTCAATTTGTAAAAAACGCAACATCTGTGAAGGGCAATAAAGTGAAGTGCAATAAAACAAGGTATGCCTGTACTCACCTTAAATAGCTAAATCTTATTCTAAGTAAAAGCACAGTATTCTACAAAAAAAAAAAAAAAGTCCCTCTTAAAAAACTAATGTTATCCAAGAAATGTTAGCCTCCTTTTGTTATTTCAGGTTATTCCCAGGAATGATGTATTTTTTGCTGTACATTTTCTTAATTACTATATTTTCAAATTGGTCATTGGTGAAACACAGAAAAACTGAATTCTGTGTGCTAAATTAGTAATTACTAATTACAAAATTAGTAATTAGATTTTGTAATTACGATTTTGTAATTAGTCTCTTTACTAAACTCTTATTTTAATGGTTTCCCTCTTCATTTAAAAATAGGCTATCCTGTCATCCACAGAAATGAGAATGTTGTCTTCTTTCTGAAAAATTATGTTGTTGTTTCATGTCTTATTGCATTGGCTAAAACTTCCAAGATAGTACTAGACAAAACATTCTTTGCCCTGTTCCTGACTCCAACAGAAATGCCTCTAATCCCAAAGTAATGTTAACTTAAAATTCATATTGTTATCAAGTCATTAAAATATCCCTCCATTCCTCAAGAGTTTTAAAATCAGAAACTTGTGTTGAATCCTAGGGAATTATTTCCTGGAATCATAAATATAAATGATCAGGTCTGTCTTTAAAACAAAACAGTAAATGGCAGTTCCTATAACTGACAGTGCTTTAGGGAAACTGAGCTCTGCTGAAAAGCCAGGCTGTGCACAAGCCAGTTCGCTAACCCCCGCGCCTCAGACACCCAAGTCTCCACACGAAAATCGCCTCGGGGAGCCCTGGGCCGCCACCTTTTCAGTAGGCGGCCACCCAAGAAACGTCTAGGTTCTAGGTTACGTCAACCCTTGACTTAGAATCTTCGGAGTCTGCAACTGGGAATGGGACCTTTCTAAAATTTATTCTTTTCTATCTGCAATTTGACGTTTGGGCTGTCGCTGTGCTGAACTGTTTCTAGTTCCTACTCAACAGCTTAAGTTTCCACGTATTGACACTACGACTGGCATCTGCCTTCCGGTTGTCACAACCACCGGCTCCCAACTTCTCCAAAAGTGTCAAACTACAGCTCGGCTTGTGTGAGAGCCCGGTCCCGACAAAGACACGCACCTTTGTCCCCGGCGCGACGCAGGCTACGGACCCACGGGCCGCGTTCGTCTCCCCGCGACCGTCCTCATGCC
>NW_005365229.1:3690721-3704496 GCF_000412655.1 Myotis brandtii
AGGGTGGGGCCGTGATGCCCCTCTAGGAGCCGTGAGGGCGCCCGGGAGAGAGCTACGCTCCAGATCGGACGCCGGCGGTTACTGTGAAGGGCGTCGGCCGCGGACGCCGGTTCCCTCTGGGTCTTGCTGGGGTTCGCAGGGAGCCCGCGGGGCCATACCGTCCGGGCAAGCCCGTTAAAACCCGTGATGCGATGGAACCGACCTGTGCGGGCGGCTCAGCCGGGGGGTGTCGAAACCGGACTGATGGCGCTGCCCCGTGAAGACATGGAGGGGACACTTCTCCTTTAGGTTGGCAGTGACCAGTACCTTCTTGTGTGCCTCTCGCAGTCCGCTTCTGTGCCCCAGACAACCGCCCGAACCAGGACCGACTGTCGCCGCCTCTCTAGCTGCGTAGCTTGTTTCTTGACCCGGAGGAAGGCTTCCATTAGCATTTGGCAGGACGGACTGGGCTCGCGGTGAACTGAACCAGACTGCGAGGGGAAGTCTGTGTTTACAGAGCAAACTGTCCCCCACCCCCACCAAGGGGAGGCTCTAGACAAGTGACTCTCGGTGGTTTTGTTGTACCCCTTGTTGCCAGAAGAATGCACACACCTTCTGCGCATATGTGTACAATTTTGCATTCCAGTTCTGAGGGGTTTGGACTTGTGGGGCCATCCATGGAAGCCAGGAGTTAAGAACTCCTGTTTGCCAGCTTTTGTTCTGGCGCTGGAGGATGCAAGTGGAGATTTAGGGAAATAAATGGCATGTTGAGTGGGTTGCAGGAAGCGGACAAGCTTTCCAGGGCAAATGCTGACTCTTCTGTGTTTTCTCTAGGGGGAAACTCGGCCGGTACCCTCCATGGCCGGGAAAGGTGAGTGTCTTGCCACTAAACTAAAGGAAGACGTCTGAAGTTGGGTTTGAAGAGGTGACGAATGGCAGATGCATTCCCCTCAGTTTCTGACCTTGAATGAAACTGTGCCTATTTAAATGACAATCAGATTTTTCTTTTCTCTAATATCAGTTCATTTAGAAAAGCCAATATATAAATCAGGTCATTTAATCTGCAGTGATTGCTTATTTCTTGAATCAGAGATGGTTTTGATGGAGTCTTTTAACTCTGGAAATCAATTCTAGTTTGAATTTAGCTTTATACTTAAATCTAACAAAAGGAGAAGAAAATAAATTCTCCAGGAAGAGAGAAATCTAAATGTAGGTTAGTGAAAAGTCAAAGTATTTTTGTCCCAACTCAGTTTAAATCTTCTTTCCATGTTACCATATGTGGTGCTCCAGTGCATCTTTGCAGAAGTTGGCATTTCAAATTTTGCATGAGGCGATCCATCAAAGCTTTCCAAATGTTCTGTTTATATATTCTTGCTAGGAGCCCAAGAAATGCCTTAGACTGTCTCTTTGGAGCATGGCATTTTCAGTGCCTCAGTTGACTTTCATTGTCACTATTACCTGTCTCAACTCTTCCTGCCTTGAAATATTTTCACAAGTGTCCTTTGCATTTCTTCAGTGTTTATAGGGTCACTTTGGGGGTGGGGGGGCTGTTGGTCTTCATTTTAATTGCTTTTAAAACAGGACCATTTCAAAAAGGAAATTTTATCTACTGAACACTGTGCTTGTTACATGTTTGATACAGGGAACTTCTGTAGAAAAGTGCCAAGTCTAAACATATTCTAGGCCCTGGGTTTTTATTTTAAGACATTCCTTTTTTTTTTTTTTTCTTACCAGCTTTGAGCTGTGGAAAAAAACCTTTTTTCCCCCCTTTTATCCCCCAGATTGTTAATCCACCCAAGGATTTGAAGAAACCTCGTGGGAAGAAATGCTTCTTTGTAAAGTTTTTTGGAACAGAGGATCAGTGAGTAGCACTCACCAAGAGTTTCCCTTTGCCTTTTTTTAGCTTTTGCCCTGGGTCTGAGCTGCTTTGAGAATATTCTAGGAACCCTAGTTCAGCCTTATTATAGTCTGTATGGATGCGTATCATTCTGGCCTCATACCTAGATAAAAGATGGTATTCGTATTCTTATCTTGCAGAACTGTCCTGGGCTAATAATAATGTCAGGTGAGAACTAGAGCTCACCACCTTCTAAATATAATAATCACATTGAGATAGTTTCTCACATCTCTTTACCCGTTCCATAGGCAGTTCCTTTTATAAAGCCCACATTTGGTTCTCTGTTAATAGCTGTTTATCATTTGGCTCATGCATGAGGTATACAGTGAAAATTAAAATATTTATCTTAATAAAAGTAATGGTTTAATCTGCTTTCTTTTGTAAGAGTGGATAGCTCACTCTAATATTGTAAAAGTAATGCTTTTTAACCAGACCTGAGTTGAAATCAGAACCATTAATTTGAGATTCTTTGATAGGAAAGCACAATGAGGGGAAGAAGATGTATTTGCTTGAGTGATTTGTTTAACTTTCTTATCACTACATCAAGTTGATTACCTAGGTCTAGCTAGATGGTTTGATTTCTTTAAGTAGTTATATTTCTGTCTATGATTCTTACAGGAAAATGTAATTTAGGGTTAGGAAAATGTGACTTTTCTGATAATTTAATACCAATGATTAAAATACACATTCCTAGAAAGCAAGATATAATATTCCATAGGAAAATCTCTTATAAACAGTGTTCTTCATTTGCTCAGGAGTTTATGTGTCAGAGTGCTTACTCATTTTGATTTAGCGTTTGCCTGGCATCATACAGATATACTGATATACCCAGCCCCAGTTCTCTGTTACAAACCAACTTAGCAGCCTTTTGATGGCAATATTTCAAAGGGGTCACTATCCTGGAGCTGTGAGAGCCAGAGACACTCTGGAAGAGAGAATGTTCTGGTATGCCATGGATTTCACAAGAAAGATTATCCTGATGCATAAAACAAGTGCTGATTGTACAACCACACTCCGAATTGCTTGACACCGAAGGGAACTTGGAAAGCGAATGTTGTGGTGCCCGTCTTCCAGGAACTCAGGTGACAAAGACATAAACATTTAAGATGGGGTTAAGTGCAGAATGAGTGATTCAGATAATTATTAAAGGGCTCTAGAATATATATAGAGATCAGTGGAGAATGGCCAGGTCAAAGGCTGATGTAAGAGATGGAATTTGAATCAAACTCGGGATGGATAGAGTTGGTGTAGGCAGGAATAGTAAGGGTATTCTAGGCATTGGATTCTATAAATAACTGGTCTTTTAGTTGGATATGTGGGCAGAGAGAGGCTCCCCATCTAAGGCAAAGAACTTGTGCTTGGGACCTAGCTGGTTTGCCTCAGTGATTGGAGGGTTGGCCCGTGGACTGAAGGGTCTTGGGTTCAATTCCGGTCAAGAGCATGTGCCTCATTGCAAGCTCAACCCCCGGCCATGGTTGGGGCTCATGTAGGAGGCAACCAATTGATGTGTCTCTTTCACATCAATGTTTCTCCCTCTCTATATCTCCCCCTCCCTTCCACTTTCTCTAAAAATCAATGGAAAAAATATCCTTAACAAAGAAAAGAACTTGTGCTTGGGAATGACAGAGGCAATATGGTTGGCCTAACTTGTGTACTTCTTTGTTTAGCTAACCAAGTATGAAGAAAAATGAGAACTCATAGAAAGTGGGGGCTTAATCAGATTACAGCAAGCCTGAAAGTCATTGTGTTTTTATAATAATGTTTTTTAAAGTTCTGGAAGTTTAGAAAAATAAACTGTAGTGCTTATGTATAAGAAATACTACAGATAAAACACAGAAAATTGGAGTTGAGTGAATTGCCATGCTTAACAGGCAACCAAGTGAAGCCAATGAAAAGGATGCACTTACTGAATGCAAAAATAACCTAATGGTGTCAGTAGTGGTGATGATGTGATTTCTAATTGGCTAAAGTTTTTTGAGGGGATTCATAAGCAAGTGGATACAGGGAAACTGCTAGATTTAATATCTTTAAGCTTTTTAAACTTCCTTGATAGAGTTCCATATAAAAAGCTATTTAAAAATTAAGACATTGTAGGACTAACATGTTATCTTTTTGTGGCTAGGCAGTTGACTCCGTAAAAGGAAACAAGGGTAAGGATCAACAGCACTTCTCTGAAGGGAGGAGGGTTCTTAGTGATCAGTTAAGGCAGATTTTATTTAGTATCTTTATATTATCTGAGGGTGAGCTCTCCAGATTGTTGGGGAGCAGTGAATTACTTTGGGGAAAGAGCTCTAGATTTGTTACCAGCCTAACATGCATTCATATACCAGTTTCACCTACTCTGATTTGGGCAAGTTCATCTTTCTAGGACTCTGCATTCTTATCTACATGTAAGAAAAATACTCCCGACCTTGTACAAAGAAGTAGCATCATTTACCATAGTGTGGTTTTGGTATATACAGCAGGTGTTCAGCAAACATCAGGTTAGGGTATAGATCTCTTGTTACAAAAGAAAAAGCTGGTAAGAAGCAGGTGGCTTTGAGTAGGGAAAATGTGAGAGACAGACACAGACTGCCCAGAAGAGAGAGAATCTGTTTGAAAAGAAAGTCACCTGAAAGTTGGAGATTCCTAAGGACATCAGCAGGTCTGCTCTTCTGACCAAAAAGTCTTTGAACACAAAGCAATACATTGTTCCACCTTTTTTCTTTATTTTTTCTTATTTTTACATCCTCCCATCTTTATGTAAAAACTATACTGTGCATCTCCAGGAGTACTTGTACAGTCCAGTCCATGTTCCCAAAGGAATTTGGAGGAGGAACTTGTCAAGATCTGGAAAAGGGACCAAATCAGACAAAAGAGTAGGACTCTAATGTGAAAAAGCAAAGACTGAAAAAAGCACAATCCAAATTGATGAAATAATAAGTGACCATAAGGAGGTAAACACTGACTTGTTCATAAACCTCCCAAATGTTTCAACAAGGGGCACCATGAGTATAATAAACATATGACTGTTTAGGACATGTATAAGGAGTACAATATGAAACAAACGTTTAAGAGGTGGTTTAGAAAAGAAATGCAAGTGAACTTTTTAGGGATGAGAACTGCTTTGTGAAGGGCAAAGTCATAAGGGCTACAGAAGAAGCTGGTCTCTACCTCACCTTTAATACTTGATGTCAGGCACATTCTAGAATGGAGGCTTCTCTGGTGATTAGGCACTGACCACGGTGGACAGGGCCTGACCCAGTGGGGCTATTCCTGTACTCCTGAGAAATATAGGATTCAGTTACAGGTATTCAGTTTCAAAACTGACATACTACTTATGGAGAAAATATATAGAGATGGGATTTTTTATATTAGCAAGGACCTTTATTAAAGAGTAAAAAGAGCCCAGCCGGTGTGGCTCAGTGGTTGAGCGTCAACCCATGAGCCCCAAGAGGTCACTGGTTTGATTCCTGGTCGGGGCAAATGCCCAATTTTCAGGCCTGATCCCCAGTAGGAGATGTGCAGGAGACACACAATGTTTCTATCTTTCTATCCTTCTCCCTCTCTCTCTAAAGTCAATAAAAACACATTTTTTTCTAAAAAGAGTAACTCCTTTAGATAAACAATGATTTCAATCTTTTAGAAACTTGATTTTTCTTTCTCCCTTCCTCTGCCAAAACTTCTAATCTATTTTGTTGACATCCCACTGTTAGGAAGAGAGGGCCAGATTTTCCTAACCAGCCTCCCCTGTGAAGTGAAGGACTTAGTAAGATGGCTGGATTCGACTCTCCAAGGCTGGATGACCACAACGGGAATTGCCCACAGTTGTTTTCTGTTTCATGGAAATACCGAGGGGAAAAATAACTTTAACATAACTTTGTCAACTCTATCAGGTGGCCACAACCAAAGATTAAATCTCAGGCACATGAGGGCCCATCTTGGACAGGTGGCTGCCCATCAGAGGAGAAACTGAGCTCAGAGTTTACAAGTTTGGTCAGTGACTGTGGATGACAGAGTGAAGGGAGTTTATTTAGTTTGTAGTTGCTCGAAATCAACAGAAACAAAAATTACATTTTCAGAAACTTCCATCTATACTGGTAGATGTGGAAACTGAGAGGCAGGAGATTTGTGGATTTTAAGTCATAGATGTCAGCCTGAGGTACTTTTACATCAAGCCAGATAGAAGGTGGGACAGGCTGGGTGTGAAGTGTCTGAGTGAGTACTCAAATAATTCTTCTAGAAAAATCTGTGGCTCAGAGCATAACAGATTGGAACCATCTAAGCATCCCTTTTTCTTTTCACCTGGCAACTGATTGACCCACTTTTACTACATGTAACTCTGTGTAGTAGTTGAAGAATTGAGCCAAGTAGAGAGTAAGGGCCCCTGCTCTTAATATTTTGACTGAGCCAGCAGTGTCCTTCTGCCAGGGCTAGACAGTAGTCATCCTAGAGCACTGAGTAGATTCTCACCTACCATCAGCATAGCTCCCATCCTGTAGGTGACTCCTTTGGTGGCTGAGGCCGGAGCATGTGTCATGCACTGGAATTATAGAAAATGGCACCAAAAAATGCAGCTGGCGGCGTTGATATAGACAGCGCAGCTTGAAAATCTCACCCAGCTTTGGGGAATGTTTTCAAGTTTGGGGAACAAAATCTTTATCTTATCTGCAAGACTTTGTTGATGTCTCTGTGATAATCATTGCTTGAAATGAACTGAGAAATTTTTAGTTATCTTTTTGTGTGTAGTTCTTGGTTGTTTTGTTTTTTTGAGTTGTTTATGGTTTTGGGGGGGTATCTTGATTTCTGAATGGCTTGGATTTGAAGCTCTAATACCTCAGGATACTTAGCCTTTTTCAATGGTTTGGAGTGGGGGGAGCTTAGGAATTATTTACAATGTGCTACTCACCAATTCCAGATGGAGAAGCGAACCCACATCTTCTGACCCTCTTCTTATCCTCACCTTTGGACTATGCTTGCATGTGTTCTCTCTCCTTCCCCCACCCCCACCCAGGTCATTTCATTATGTCTGTGCAAAGTCTGAGACACATATGTGAGGGTGTTTGAGATTGTTCATGGACTGGCACCTTGAATATGGTAGCTTCATGGTATGATTTTAATTTAAGAGGAAAGCAGGTCAGAATTATGGAAGTTTTTGAAAATGTAATTTGTTGTTTTTAATCCTCACCCAAGGATATTCTTTATTGATTTGAGAGAGAGAAACATCGATTGGTTGCCTCCCGTACACTCCCTGACCCAGGATCGAACCCACAACCTGGGTATGTGTCCTGATGAGGAATTGAACCTGCAGCCCACACCAAGCAGGGCAAAAATGTGATGTTTTGTGTGTTTTTAAAAATATATATTTTATTGAAGTTTTACAGAGAGAAAGGGAGAGGGAGAGTTAGAAACATCGATGAGAGAGAAACATTGATCAGCTGCCTTCTGCACACCCCCCACTAGGGATGTGCCCGCAACCAAGGCACATGCCCCTGACCAGAATCGAACCCGGGACCTCTCAGTCCACAGGCCGACGTTTTATCCACTGAGCCAAACCGGTCAAGGCAAAAAAATGTCATGTTTTTAAATTCATTTTGAGTGGAGTGTGTAATCTGATGGTGGCTAAGTGGAAGGTTTATATTCACAAATGAAAATGACTTTGTAGGAGGTATATCAGAATACCAGGGTAAGTTAGCTGCTCTTGACCGTACTACAGTTCATCTAACAGGCATCCAGGCAGTTACTACCCACCTGAGGAAACCTTACAAACAAGGAAATAATGGGGAAAACCCTCTGGGCAGTCAGAATAGCCCTTGTTCTACAGCAGAGGCCTTTATTGATTTGATGTTTTTTAAAGATAGTACGCCTTTATAGTTACCAAAAAAAACTCAAGCTATAAACGATGAAAGGGTTCCATTCATCTCTGTCCCTCAGCCACCCAGTTCCCTGCCTATAGTCATCAGTGTTTTTTATGGCATAGCCCTCTAGAGATAGTGTTTGTATAATCAAGAAGCTACATATTCCTTTTTCCTCTTTTTTGTTTTGTTTGTTTGTTTATTTGTTTCTGTTTGGTTAATCCCCACATTGCTTTTCAGAGAGAAAGAAAGGGAGAGAGAAGGGGAGAGAGAGAGAGAAACATCGATGTAAAAGAGACACATCAACTGGTTGCCGCCTGCACACGCCCCGACCAGGAGTGGGGAGCAAACCTGCAACCCGGGTACGTGTCCTTGACCAGGAATTGAACCTGAGACCCTTCAGTGCGCAGGCCGATGCTCTGACCACTTTACAACACTGGCCTGGGCCTTTTTCCTCTTTTTTGCACAAGTGGTAGAATACTACACACTGCTCTACATCTTGCTTTTTCCACTTAGCCAAATATCTTAAGGGACCTTCCATTTTGTACTTTGTAATGACCTTGCTGATCGCTAGCTACTTTGTTTTTAGGTGTTTACTTCTACAAACAATATGTAATTAACTTTCTTTTACATAAAAGGGAAGGCACATGCTTTAGATGCAATTTGACTAAGCTCGATTTTTATGACTTCCCAACCTACAGCAACTTGGACAGAAAAGGTCCAGCTCCGTCTAGGCATTGGGAGAATGATATAAGGGAAATCACAAGTTACAGCTTATATCAAGGAAGCAAACAGCAGTCACTAAAAAAAAAAAAAATGCAACAACCACAAAAGGCCACTAATGCCTTACAACATTTAACCCAGAGTCACCCTGAATGTGCCTGGAAGGCATCATTTACCCTGTGATTATTTATTGAGCACCAGTTGCATGCCAGCCCCGCTTGATGAGCCTCAGTGGATAGGAGAGTGGTGCATTATTGAAGCTCCTGCTGAAAAGCAAACCCTCTTTATGGATACAGAGAGGGTTTTGCAGTACTACAGCCTTTAGAGAAAATATTCTATTCAGACAGCCAAAGGGATTTCAGTTTGATTTGCTTTCATGAAGTAATCTTCCTGGGGCTCTGGCGGGCTGGCTTTTTATTTACTGTTTTACTAATGTGGCAGGATGCTTATCCAACAACTGATTGATTAAGTAGATTAACTTTTTGCATTTATCTTTTTAAAGTCATATTTATGCTGTCAGTTCATTTAGCAAACCATTTTCACTTTTCAAAGATGATCATAGAGGGAAATTTCACTTTACTATCTCAAATGCCAGTCTTCAGGTTGAAACGGATTTTTACTATATTGTTCTCCTGGCAGAAATCAGTAAAATGCTTCAATAAAAACATAGGCATGGATTTATTGGTGCTTCCTCCAGATAGCCTTACCCTTCCACTTACTCTGAATCAAAGGTTAATATGGGGAGGGAGGTTAGGAATTAAGATTCTTGGAGTATGTTGTCCCATCTCAAGGGCTCCATCAAAACCACCCTATTGGTTTTTTTCTGGAACTTGTGCAGTTCTCAGCTTCTGACTGAAGCTCAGAAAAAGGAAGAGGCCTGTCTTGAGGTCTGTGGCTCTTTTAAGCTTCATTACTGATACTTGTGTCATGTTTGAGCCACCAGTTGGTATGACAGCTTAACTGGCTTTTCAGGGAGTGTCTGGCTTTGTATCTGATTGCTCTGATGGTCTGTCCTTCGAAACACTATACATTCGAGGAGAGGCAAGAAGGTCAGTTCACTGGTATATTTGCCAGACACTATGGGTTTGAAATTTAATTCCATTTGTCTTCCTATAGATCGGACCCACTTAGCTCCATTGTGTCAGATTTCAAATTTTAAAATGAATTGGTCACGAGAAAGTTACCTGCTTACTCATCCAGTGGAAGCTCTATGCAGTGAGACCAGTGTCTGAGTCCCCTTTCTTTTTCTTTTTTTTAATATACTTGTATTGATTTCAGAAAGGGAGAGAGAGAGAAAGAGAAACATCAATGATGACAGTCATTGATTAGCTGCCTCCTGCATGCCCCCTACTGGAGATCAAGCCCGCAACCCGGGCATGTGCCCTTGACCAGAATCAAACCAGGGCCTTTCAGTCCGCAGACCTAGGCTCTATCCACTGAGCCAGACCAGCTAGGGCTGAGTCCTGTTTCATCATTCATTCTGTCTAGTTTTGTTTACCCATAGGTAACATGCCTAGTCCTGGTTTGCTGTCCCACTTGCCAGTTGATGGTCGCAGGGCTGTTGTATTTGTACAGACCCACTGTCACAATCATTATCACAACACCCAAAGCTGTTGGTGGGTTGGTAGCACTATTTTTATGTACAGAGGTTAGCACTTTTACTATCCTCCTACATAATAAAAAGCTAATATGCTCATTAGACCAAATAGCAGAAGGACCGTTCGGACAACCATTTGGACGACCTTCCGGGCAAAGCCAGGGCTGAGAGGGCCGACCGAGGCTGCGAGGGGCTGCGAGGGCTGAGCCCCTTGCATGATTTCGTGCATTGGGCCTCTAGTTATTAATGAAAATTCTATAGCTTTCTCCAAGAGAAAGAACCCTAAGTTAGTGTGGTAGCCCAGTTTCTAAATCCTTACCCTGACCCACTTTTTCTGAAGGGTATACTGTGAAACCTTTGAGTGTTACAAGGTACAACATATAAATTAACTATTACCTTGCCAAACCTATAAAATTCTCTCCTTTATACTGTGAAATTGAATATCATTTAGGGAAACCACAGAAAGTCACCTGAGGCTGAATTGTTCAGATGGTAAGTGTGGTTGGTCAGATATTCCAGAATTGACAATTGAGGGCTTTTTCTACTTTCATATGTTATGCACGGATGGTAGTAATTAAAAATTAAATATTAGAAGAGTATGTTTTTCTACCTTTAATCGCAAATAGAATCTTGTTTTTGAAGGCCTCCCTTTGTGCTGCTGCCCTCATTCCAAGCCATGTGTCACATGTTTTGTGTGGTCTAGTAGCCATGGATACAGTCATTTATGAACAAATATAGGCTCCACAGCTACAAATATCTGTAAGAGCAGAAGATTTTAGATGTTGCATTTCCTAAGCCCTCATATCCCTGATTCTGAGTTGATTAACAGGTCATCAATCTGGTTTAGGTTGTTTTGGGTGGCAATGCTTCCAGGTGCCCTGATTTCCTGGGATTCATATGTGGCCATCTATACTGTGTGGTGAAAATGGGAGAGCAGCTCCAGGTTTCCTCTGTCCTGAGAGCAAGTGGCATGCATGGTGTGTGTGGTTCAGTGTAGAAGGAAGGTGAATAGGGGTGGAAATAACATATCACACAGTGATTTCATTTGGAGGATATTCTGATTTTTCTTGTTCTGCTTGGCCTGTTCCAAGAAAACGTACTTTAAGGCTCAAGAGCTTGAAATGGTCAATAATATGTTTTGAAAAAATGGCAGGCCTGTTCAAAGCCCAATGAAAGCAAATGGATCATTGCATTCTGCTAGGGTGAAGTCTTTGATACTTTGGCATAGGCAGTGTGGATCATACCCTTTCTCTGTGTATTTTCTGCTAGTGCCTGGATCAAAGTGGAACAGCTAAAGCCATACCATGCGCATAAGGAGGAAATGATAAAGATTAACAAGGGAAAACGATTCCAGCAAGCTGTGGATGCTGTGGAAGAGTTCCTCAGGAGAGCCAAAGGGAAAGACCAGGTGAGAGACTTCATGATTCTTAATTTATGCTAATGCCCAACCGGTTATTTTTGCATACTAACTAACAGATTAAACGTCACCCTAATTCAAAACTCTATTCTTATGAAATGCCAGTAGAAAAAGAGCTACTTCAATTCTGAGGTATCAGCATTTTGGTAATCGGCTTGAAGCTCCATGCATGCAGCTGACCTTTCTGGAATAGATTGTTGCTCTTAGGAAAGTCACTTGGACTCAGGAGAAGTATCTGAGTGCAGCAGAGGTCTTTTCTCCTTTTATAGCTCAGTGATTAGGAGCACAGCCTCTGGGATATATCCACTGCCTGGGTGTAAATTCTACTTCTTAGCTTTGGGACTGTGGGCAAGTGACTTGATTTTTTTTTTTTTTTTAAACTGCTCAAGTGTAAGTGGGCATGACAGTAGACCTGTTTCATAGGGTTGTTGTGCAGATAATGCATGTAAAGTGCTCATCATAGGGCATGGCTCGTGTAAATGGTGGTGGTGATGGCAGCGGCTATTGTGGTGGTTATCATTATTATTATTAAACTTTCAGACATCATCCCACAATTCTGCTGATGACAAGAATCGGCGTAATTCCAGTGAGGAGAGAAGTAGGCCAAACTCAGGTGATGAGAAGCGCAAGCTTAGCCTGTCTGAAGGGAAGGTGAAGAAGAACATGGGAGAAGGAAAGAAGAGGGTGTCATCAGGCTCTTCAGAGAGAGGCTCCAAGTCCCCTCTGAAAAGAGCCCAAGAGCAGAGTCCCCGGAAACGGGGTCGGCCCCCAAAGGATGAGAAGGTTTGTTTTATCTCTGCAGCTTCTGGGATTAGTAACTTTCTTTTGTATGCAGCAGAGTTGAGCTTTACAATATGGTTCAGTTCATTGAGTGAATGTAGAGTCCTGTACTAAGAGTTGTCCTAAAGAATCCTGCAGATCAGGGGAGATATGCCGCCTGGATGCACAGGTGTGAAATAGGAACACAAGGCAGCAAAGAACCATGCATTCAACTAAATGCTCAAGTCAGAAGAATGGTCCACCTGAGCAGTGTGCAAGGGCTGGCACTGGAAAGGGCATAGCAAGAAAGAAGAAAAGGCATTCCAGAGGTGGAGGGCATAGTTCACGTGAGGCTTAATGTCAGTGTGGTTATTCTCAGTACAGGGAGAGGACAGGAAGGAGAGCAGAGAGATAAAAGTAGGTTGTCACTGGATTGTGGAGAGCATTATGGTCTACTTGAGTGGTGGTATATTGTCATGAAGTCAGTAGAGGGCCATAAAGTTGTTTGAGCTGGGTATTGAGGTGGTGGTGTGCTCCAAGCTGTGCATTAGTAATCATGGAGGGCAGAGAAGAAAGGCTCAAAGTCAATTAGAAGGCTAATCCAGGTGTGTGTTCACATAAGGAGCTATTCTAAGGGGACATTGAAAGTAACTATGTGAGGCACTTCAGAGAAAGAGTTTATAAGATTGTGCCTGGGGAAATGGTGAGGCCTTTCTTAAGAGCAGAGGGGTCGAGAGGAGCTAGCTGATGCCTAGACCACCAGGGCAGCTTGGAGTCGCAGGACAGAAATGTAGACGTGGGAAGCAAATGTGTAGGAAGAATGTTGGATCCATGAGACGAGATGGGGTTTATGTTTGGGAAAGTAAAGGAGGGAGAAGAGTCAAGGGCAGGAGTTAGCTTTGTAGTAAGAGTGCCTGTAGTTCAGGGTGGGAAGAAGTTAGCAAAATGAAATAATCGAGAAATAACATATCTCTCTCCTTGTAATGATTTTTGTCAAGTCTTGGATGCCAAGGGAGGAGAATTTAACACATTGCGGACGAATCATGAGAATCCTCGTGTTCTCTGTTCTAAGGCTTGTGGCCAATCATGAGAATTCTCAGCTTTTCATTGTTGTCATTTATTTTTTTATATATATATATTTTTATTGATTTCAGAGAGGAAGGAAGAGGGAGAGAGAGATAGAAACATCCATGATGAGAGAGAATCATTGATCGGCTGCCTCCTGCAAGTCCCCCACTGGGGATCAAGCCCACAACCCCAGGCATGTACCCTTGACCCAAATCAAACCTGGGATCTTTCAGTTAGCAGGCCAACGCTCTATCCACTGGCTAGGGCCATTGTTGTCATTTAGAGAGACACATTTGCTGAAGTTAAAAATTACAAAAGGAATTGAAAGTGATTAGTCTCTTGTCTTTAGTAATAAAAATAACTTTATATCAATTTGATATTTTTAAAGTGCTCAGTAACCATGGATAGTGACGAAGAACATGATAAAATTCTGGATATATTTGCTGACAATTTATCAGATATTCCAAGTGAAAGTGATGAAAGCTTTCACAGTGGCAGTGA
>NW_005365229.1:3704930-3737671 GCF_000412655.1 Myotis brandtii
GCCCGTCGGCGAGGTCTGCAGGCGAAGCAGCAATCAAGCTATGAGGGGGAGGGTGGGGGGCGGAAGGAGCTACAGGAGCAGCTCTGGCCGGAGACTGAAGACTCCGGCCAGAGCAAGGAGCAAAGACTGAAGGCTCCAGCCACAGCAAAGACTGTGTCCAGAGCGAAGATGGAAGGTGGTGGCCAGAGTGAAGGTCTGGGTCCTGGATGCCAGAGGAAAACTGGTGCTGGTAGCCAGGGGAGAAAGAAGGCCTATTGCATGAATCTTCATGCAACGGGCCTCTAGTATATTATAACTAAAATTTGGGAAAGCACAAAATTTCAAAAGCAATAAAGTGGTCTCCTGTTACTCCAACAGATATAAAAAATTTTTTAGGACTTATCGTGCTAATGGGGCATACTCGAAAGGATACTTGGAAAGAATATTGGTCTACAAATCCAGTTCTAGCTGTTCCAATATTTCCTCAATGAGTTGAAATCGTTTTGAACACATCTGGACTTATTGGCATTTCAATGACAATGCAAACATGACTAAATCTTCATCCAGGCTATTTAAAATTCAATCTGTACTCAACCACTTCATTAGTAAATTTCAAACAATATATAAATCTATGCAAGAATTATCATTAGATGAAGGCATGATTCCCTGGAGGGGACGTCTTCTATTTCGAATTAAAACCCAGCTAAAATTATTAAATATGGTTTACTTGTAAGAATGGTATGTGAGAGCAAGACTGAGTATATTTGCAATATGGAAATTTACACAGGTGAAGGAAAAAAATTGAATGACTTTATTCTGTCACTACTTTGACCGTATCTGGAATTGGGGCATCACATATACCAAGATAACTATT
Source organism: Myotis brandtii (assembly GCF_000412655.1). Taxonomy (NCBI): domain Eukaryota; kingdom Metazoa; phylum Chordata; class Mammalia; order Chiroptera; family Vespertilionidae; genus Myotis; species Myotis brandtii. Next base: position 3,705,784 of record NW_005365229.1, read on the forward strand.
ACAGTAGCGTTTCAATTGGAGAAACTTTATTACTACATAAAACAAGAGTTTGTGGAACAATTCGAACAAATAGAAGCTTGCCAAAATGTTTGAAAGATGAAGCATCTACGCTTCATATTACACAGTGTTTTACAAAGTATCATACTTTAAAAAAGATAATAGCTTGTAAAAACATGTAATAAATAACTTCAAAATGCAATGGGTATTTAATTTTAAAGCGTGCCTTTTAACATTTGTGTAAAACGTTTTTTGTACTCGTTCAATAGAAACTTACCTGGCCACTGGGTAAAGCTAGCAATAAAACTGGTCTGCAGTGTGTTAAGATGAAGTAGGTAGTCTAACACAGGTAATTGTGAGAACAGGATCAAGGGGGTAGAAGCCAGATGGCTGGCAGAAACAGTTGGGTGATGAGGCTGTGATGAAATGCTAGCCATCAGATCAAGACTTGCAAATTCAGACACCAGCAAGACCAGACAGGTAATTGAAGTGAGTGGAGCCCAATGATGCAAGAAGAAATGGCTCAAGCAGGAGGTTCCACGGCCCTGCCCTGCATCCATGCTAAGAGCATTAGGGGTGGCAGTGGCTGGTGGTCTGGGGAGGTTATGCTCTGCCCATTGAGTTCCAGCCAACTTTTGCCAGATTGTCTGGTTTTTCTCAAAGGAAGCTGGAAATACAAGTTTTTATGTAAAATGTTCCAATTTTAAATGTTTGTAGCTAACTTACAATTTTAAAATACTTATTCCAAAGGAACATCTCTGGGCCAGATTCAGCCAGTGGGCTGCCAGTGTGAACTCTTTGTTAGAGAAGGTCCTTCATGCTGTCAAATGACCTAAGACTGAGAGTAGATGAGAGTGACTGTAGTGGTGGGGACAGTCCCAGGTAACCATGAGCATAGGGAAATGCCAGCCAAAGTCAGAGAAGGTTTCAAAAATGCTGGCTTTTTTGCAGTATGTGAAAAACTTCTTAGGCGGTTTGATCTAATTTGATCTAGTTGAGTTTATTTCCAGGGACCCAGAGGAGTCTAGGCCATCAGGTTTTATACTGTTCTCCAAATTCACACTATCTGGTGTCTTTAAGCTGTGGATCTCACCAACTCCTCTGCTGGCTCTGGAGAGAAATTACTTCTTTTTGGATAAAAGGAAAGTATATAGAAGTTGTTAGGAGGAGGGCCTTGAGTTTGAATCATGACTCCATGACTTGCTATACCTGTGTGACCTTGACCAGCTCCCTTTGCCTTGGTTTCCTCGTCTGATCATTGGGAATATTAAAGATACCTGCCCCTTACATTTGTTGTGAGAATTAAATGAGTAACACAAGCAAAGCACCTAAGACAGTGCCTGCAACACATTATGCATGTGGTAAATTCACTTTTATATATATACTAGAGGCCCGGTGCACGAGATTCATGCACTGGGGGGGAGGAGATCCCTCAGCCTGGCCTGTGCCCTCTCTCAGTCCGGGACCCCTCGCTCCTTACCACCCACCTGCAGCAGAGGCAGGAGAGGCTCCCACCACCACTGCTGCACTCGCCAGCTGTGAGCAGGGCTTCTGGCTGAGCATTGTTCCCCCTGTGGGAGCGCACTGACCACCAGGAGGCAGCTCCTTGTTGAGCGTCTGTCCCCTGATGGTCAGTGCATGTCATAGCGACCAGTCGTTCCTCCATTTGGTCAATTTGCATATTACACTTTTATTATATAAGATTTTTTTTTCTATTGATTTCAGAGAGGAAGGAAGAGGGAGAGAGAGATAGAAACATCAATGATGAGAGTGAATCATTGATCGGCTGCCTCCTGCACACCCCACACTGGGGATTAAGCCCACAACCGGAGCATGTGCCCTCATCAGGAATTGAACCATGACCTCATGGTTCATAGGTCAACACTCAACCACTTAGCCACGTCGGCTGGGCATAAATGTCATACCTTTGATATTTTTCAACAGTAACCTGTTGTGCAGTGAGGGCACTGGTTTATTGCAACCCCAAGACCGCTGCCAGACTTGCTGGGAGGAATTTCTCACAAGCTCCCAGTTTACCCTTTGGTCTGAATTATTAATTGGAGGGGAAGGGGGAGTAACATTTCTACCGCTCTTCTCAGAGCCAGGTCTCCATCCAGGAGTTCTACCTGCTATTGATCTTTAGGAGTTTTTTTTTCTATAAAATCTCCATGCTAGGCCTGGACTCTAATGAAAGATTTGTCAGGAAAGGAAAGAGTATGGCTAGTGGTGCTGGGGACACATGGCGTTTTCAGTTCTCACCATTGATTTTAATTAAGTGTCTTCAGAGATATAGGAAATCTGCTTGGGTTTGGAATTTTGGTGTATCTTATGATCTGATACTAGTGGCCCGGTACACGAAATTCGTGCAGGGGGTGGGGTGTCCCTCAGCCTGTCCTGCCCCCTCTCCAATCTGGGACATCCCTCTCAAAATCCGGGACCACTGGCTCCTAACCGCTCACCTGCCTGCCTGCTTGATCGCCCCTAACTACTCTGCCTGCCGGCCTGCTTGCCCACAACTTTCCCCCCACTGGCCTTCTCGCCTCCCTCCACCAGCCTGATCGCCCCCAACTGCCCCCCCCTGCGCCAGCCTGATCACCCCCAACTGCCTCCCCCTGCCAGCTTGATCTCCCCCAACTGCCCTCCCCTGCCAGCCTGATCGCCTCCAACTGCCCTCTCCTGCCGGCTTGATTGCCCCTAACTACCTCTGCCTCGGCCCCGCCACCATGGCTTTGTCCAGGACGTCTGGAAGGTCTCCCGGTCTAATTAGCATATTACCCTTTTATTAGTATAGATACCCTGTGGTCTAAAAAGAGTATTGTGTTGCTATAGTAATTGTCATTTGGCTGGCTAGCTCCTCTGTGAAGCAGAGAGCAGTAGCGTAGGCTGATAACTGGGCAAAGCCCCAGATGATTGCCATTCTGGGCCATAATCTCCTATCCTGTAACGATTAACAGAAAAGGCTGATCTTGATAGTGGAGGTGTCAATTACATGCAGGCAAGCAGAGGCTGGGTTTGTGTCTAGAAATCTGTCCAAGTCTTTAGCTGAGAACTACAACTCTGGGCACAAAGCACCCTGACAGAATAAAACTGTCAGCCCTGTGGCTCTCCTAAAATCCCAGACTAGCCCTAACCGGTTTGGCTCAGTGGGTAGAGCATCGGCCTGCGGATTGAAAGGTCCCAGGTTCGATTCCGGCCAAGGGCATGTACCTTGGTTGCAGACACATCCCCAGTAGGAGGTGTGCAGGAGGCAGCTGATTGATGTTCCTCTCTCATTGATGTTTCTAACTCTCTATCCCTCTCCCTTCCACTCTGTGAAAAATCAATAAAATATATTTTAAAATAAAATAAAATCCCAGACTAGTGCAGAGATTTGTGATTTAGGAGTCAAGGCCTTTGGTTAGTGCTAGGTGGAGAGCTGTGTTCTCTGCCTTACTCTCATTTGTCATTTTGGTCTTAGGCAGCGGTTCTCAACCTGTGGGTCGTGACCCCTTTGGCAGTTGAACGACCCTTTCACAGGGGTCGCCTAAGACAATCCTGCATATCATATTTACATTACGATTCATAGCAGTAGCAACATTACAGTTATGAAGTAGCAATGAAAATAATTTTATGGTTGGGTCACAACATGAGGAACTGTATTTAACCCTTTTCGGTCCAACTTCGAGGCTGACTCGACAGACCAGGCGCTAGGAGCAGGTCCAACGTCGAGCAATAAGAACATTAAAAAGTTCAACATTCAATCCCGTCAATTAATTTGGACCAGACTTTGAATTCCAAAAATAACATTGGACCGCAAAGGGTTAAAGGGCCAGAAGGTTGAGAACCACTGGTCTTAGGCAAGTCATTAAAGCTGTACTGCCCCTAGTCACAGGTGACCGTTTACATGTAAATTAAATACAATTTAAAATTTCGTTTCTCAGTCACACTAGCCAAGTATCAGGTGCTCCATGGTGGACTTGTGACTATTGGCTATAGTATTAGTACAGGCATAGGGCATGTTCATCATGGCAGAAAATTATTTTTGGCAGTACTACACTAGACCTCTTTTACTCAAACCTCTATATTCAACAAGTATCTAGAGATAAAGCAGCATGAAAGACAAGGCCCCTATCGTGTTCATTTCTTCAATACTAGTAAATATTGAACACCAACTATGCGCCAGGAATGGTTCCCAGCATGGGATATATAAAGTAAACAAAATTGGTGACATTCTTACTTTCATAGAACTTACTTATAATAACATAGATCCTGAAGCCAAATTCCCTGAGTTTAAATTTCATCTACCATACTCATTATTAGCTCTGTGACCTCAGGCAAGCATACTTAAGCTCTCTGTCTCAGTTTTCTCTTCTGTAAAATGGAGATGATAATAGTTCTATTTTATGAGGTTGTGACAATTATGTGAGAATATACATATAAATAGCACTCTAATGTCTGGCATATGGTAAGCCCTGTAAAAGCATTTGTTGTCATTATAGTAATCAGCATCACGTTCCAATGGAGGAAAATACAGAGAGATGAGGGAAAGCATTCTGATAAGGTGACATTTCAATGGAGACCTGAAGTGAGCATATGAACCAAGTTGGAAGAGCATACCCAGCAGTGCAAAGGCACTAGAGTATTTGCATGTGTGGTGTTTTGGGGAATGGAGGTGGAGGGCCATGGGGGTACTGGTGGGCGGGAGAGAAAGTAATAGGACATTAGGTTGGAGATTAGCATGGAGTGGGGTTGCAGCACATCTAGGGCGCCATAGACCACAATAAAAGCCTCTAGCTTGACCATGTGAGACAGGATGTCAGTTTTAGGCAGAGAAGTATCATGCTTCACTCTGGCTGCTGTGTATAGACTAGAGGGGTGGGCAAACTTTTTGACTCAAGGGCCACAACAGACTAGACTGTACAGAAGCAGAGAGATTCCTTTTGCTACAGTCCGGGTGATAGGCAATGGTAGCCTGATCCTTGGGTGTTAGTAGTGGGGGCACTCAAAAGAAGGGGTTGCACATTCCCATTTATAAAGCCATAATCGTTGTTGATGGATTCGAGGAGAGAGGAGGGTAGAATCAAGAAGGACTCCAAGGACCTTGGCCTGGTAGTAAATGGAGTTGCTGTTTCAGAGATTGAGAAAACTGTAGAAGAAGCCGTTTGGGCAGGGAAATCAAGAGTTCAGTTCAGCATGTCAAGATTCCCATTTGATATCCAAGTAGAAATGTCGGGAGGGCCACTGTGGCTGGAAGATAGCAGATGGAGAAAGGGAGGAGGCGGTAAAGTCAGTGGTAGAGGGAAAGAGAACAGACCAGTTGTAAAGCTGGAACGAACAGTGCCTCTTTGCCTAGAACGGTTGTGGGCCAGGCCCTTAATAAAGAGGAGCAGCAGCCTCACTCCGCTGGGTCCTTTCCTTGCATCAATCTGGGGAGAGTGGGGATCTTGGCTCCAGACCACCCTGAGTTCCAGTTCTGGCTTTGTCACTTAGTCCTGAAAAATGTTGGGCAGATTTCCTCATGAGCACCATGTGACTTTTTTAGGTGGTTGTTTTGTTTTGTTTTGTTTTTTGAGATTAGTGGATTCCTTCTGAAGCCTGTACTATTTTCTTAATAATGTTTATTATTCACCATAAGGAATTTTCTCTAACAACACTGCAGACCATAGTTGGGCTTTTCTCCATCACACACCAGAATATGTTTTGTTACTTCAAGAACAGAGAAGAAAAGCTTACTCTGTGTTGATGAGAACTTTCCCTGGTTCTCCCAATGGACTGTCATCAGAACCTGCCTGGGGACATGGGCTTGAACTGATGCTGAGACCATAGAGCTGGCTAGGGGTTTTTTGTTATTTATTTATTTATTTTTAAATGTATTTTTTATTTCAGAGAGGAAGGGAGAAGGAGAGATAGAAACATCAATGATGAGAGAGAATCATTGAGAGGCTACCTCCTGCATGCCCCACACTAGAGATCGAGCCCGCAACCCATGCAATGTGTCCTGATTGGGATTCGAACCATGACCTCCTGGTCTATAGGTTGATGCTCAACCACTGAGCCATGCCGGCTGGGCTGGTTGTTTTTTTGTTTTGTTTTGTTTTTTTTAATCCTCACCCAAGGATACTCCTTCCATTGATTTTTATTTTTTAGAAAGTGGAAGGGGGGAGGAAGGGGGGAAAGAGAGAGGAGAGAAACATCGATGTGAGAGAGACACATAGATGGGCTGCTCTCCACACACGCCCCAACCAAGGCAGGGATCAAACCTGCAACCCAGGTACATGCCCCTGACCAGGATTCAAACCCACAACCCTTCGGTGCACAGGCTGACGCTCTAACCCCTGAGCAACACCTGCCAGGATGGGCTAGGTGTTTAGTGTGGATGGAATGTGACTGAAGGAAGCAGACCAATGAAAAGTTGCTTTCCAGTTTGGGGCAAGAACACATCTATCAAGGTCCCACAGTGTCTTAACAATATGCCTTTCTCTCTGTAGGATCTCACCATTCCTGAGTCTAGTACCATTAAGGGGATGATGGCCGGACCCATGGCTGCATTTAAATGGCAGCCAACTGTGAATGAGGTAAGGATCTCTCCTGCGGGCCAGTTCAAGGTTGGCCTCAGAGCTGATTTCCTGGCGTAGCTGCTATACACTTTTTTTCCTTTTCCTCCTTTTTGTGTATGTGAAGCTGCTTTTTTTAAAAAAAAAATAAAAAATTATCAAACAGTACAGAGGAGTATGTGGTAAAGAATGCAAGTTTCCACTCTCAGGTGCTCACTGTTAAGTTTATACAACTTATTTCAGCCCCTTTGATGCACCCATTAGCCATCATTTATTAATTACATACCAGTATATAGTTTGTGTTGTTGGGGCTAGGGTTATTTTTCGCAAAAGTGGGATCATCTGCAGATTTTTTTTTCACTTGATGTTTTATAAACACCCTTTCACTGTCTGTATGTAAAACTTTGATGTTTAGTAGCCATACGTTATTCTATCCTTGATATAGTAGCACCCTTTCCCTGTTCCTGAGCCTAATTATGAAAGGCCTGCAGTTGTTGTCATTTTATTTCTATAAATATCGGCCCTCAGTGAGATGAAAACAATCAAAGGTCTGGTACCAGACACAAGTAGGCCAAAACCCTAAAATTGGAAAAGAGCCCTCAAAATTGATTTGCCTTTGTCAGCTGTGTTATCCAACATGACTAGTGAGAATGCTGGACTTTAAAAATATTAGTATGCCTTTTAAATATTTTCCCATGCTGTTATTGGAATAATTTGTATACCAACCAGGCAGAAATATCTACTGAAGCCAGTTTTCCTTTAGCTGGAACAGACGTCGTTTACAAAAGGCTTAGATCAACAATGGGAAAAGTGTTTCCAGCCAGTTATAAAATTAGGGCCAGCTCCCTGGGGTGTTTAGCCAGAGGAAAGCAGTTACCAGGCAGAAGGAAGGGGTCTTTGGTGGAAGATAATTTGTTTTATTTAATAATTTTCTGGTTTCAGCCTGTTAAAGATGCAGACCCTCATTTCCATCACTTCCTGCTCAGCCAAACCGAGAAGGTGAGTTGTTCTTTGAAGTTATATATATTTGATATTTTACAGAGAGGAAGGGAGAGGGATAGAGAGTCAGAAACATCGATGAGAGAGAAACATCGATCAGCTGCCTCCTGCACACCCTCCACTGGGGATGTGCCGGCAACCAAGGCACATGCCCTTGACCGGAATCGAACCCGGGACCCTTCAGTCCACAGGCCGACGCTCTATCCACTGAGCCAAACGGGCTGTTCTTTGAAGTTCTTGATCCTTGGTCAGGAGCTGGCCTAAAGGAGAGTATTGTTCCATTGGAACCTCACCTTACTAGTCTGAACAGTTAGGCTCTGCCTGTACCACTGCCCAAAGCAGCGAGTTACTAGTAAAAGTCACATAGGGGCTCACTCATGAATTGGGTGTTGTTAATATTAAAAACTAGAGGCCCAATGCACGAAATTCATGCAAGAGTAGGCCTTCCTTCCACCCGCTGCCGGCACTGGCTTCCCTCTGGCACCCAGGACCCGGGCTTCCCTCCAGCCGCTGGCAGGCACCCGGGACCCGGGCTTCCCTCCAGCTGCCTGCAGGGACCCAGGACCCGGACTTCCCTCGAAGCCCCAGCTTTGTCCGGAAAGACGTCCGGTCTAATTAGCATATTATGCTTTTATTATTATAGATTCCCCCCCCCCCCAAAAAAAAGCTTTTAAAACTTGTCAGCTGTGTGATTGAGACATTTGTGATTGCCTTCAGAGTCTAGGGCAGAAACCAAAACTCGTGAGCTGTCAGCCACCTGTGAGGTAGCCCGTGCTGCTGGGTAGATAGTCTCCATAGCCTCCAGGTGTGGAGGGAAGGTTTTCTAAAGTGACTGCAAGGTATGGGGTTAAGCCAGTGGTCGGCAAACTCATTAGTCAACAGAGCCAAATATCAACCGTACAACGATTGAAATTTCTTTTGAGAGCCAAATTTTTTAAACTTAAACTACATAGGTAGGTACATTGTTATTAACTTAATTAGGGTACTCCTAAGGCTTAGGAAGAACCACACTCAAGGGGCCAAAGAGCCGCATGTGGCTCACGAGCCGCAGTTTGCCGACCACTGGGTTAGGCCAAGCCTTGATAGGATCTGCTGATAGGATGTGGCTTTGAAGTTGGACAGAGCTGGGTTCCAAACACAGTTACACGGACCAACACTGTAATTCTGGGCACGTGACTAAGCGTCTCTGATTCTTTTCTCTTTTTTTTTTAATATTTTATTGATTTTTTACAGAGAGGAAGGGAGAGGGATAGAGAGTTAGAAACATCGATGAGAGAGAAACATTGATCAGCCGCCTGCACACCTCCTACTGGGGATGTGCCCACAACCAAGATACATGCCCTTGACCGGAATCGAACCTGGGACCTTTCAGTCCACAGGCCGACGCTCTATCCACTGAGCCAAACCGGTTAGGGCCGCCTCTGATTCTTAATGTCATTGTTAACAAAAGGATCTTGCAAAGTTGAGTGGAGAATTGAATGAGGTAATGTGTGTTAACTTTCTGTGTCATCTGGAATGTTCAATAAAATTGAACACCAAATAAGATTTTGATGTTAGCATCCCACATTAGGCCTAACTTTTTAGGTAAATTATAATGAAGAATGGTTAAGCGTTCAGTTTAATAAGTGGTGTTTTTCCTCCCTCTTTATTAGCCAGCTGTCTGTTACCAGGCCATCACAAAGAAGTTGAAAATATGTGAAGAGGTACGTAGATTCCACACCTCCTCGTTTTTACCTTCCACTGGGGCCTTGCCATGGGCAGCCTGACCTGATGCTTTGTGCTTCCTTTCCCTAGGAGACGGGGTCTACCTCCATCCAGGCAGCAGACAGTACGGCCGTGAATGGCAGCATCACACCCACAGACAAAAAGTAGGGCCTTTGGTGAAAAGATTTCTTTGGTTCTGCTGAGGGGTGAGGGATGACCCCAAGGGGACTCTTTAAAGGTTATGCTCCAGTCATTGCTAGAACTGAATGTAAAGAAAGGAAGAAAGTTGTAATCCTTACTGATGATGATTTGTCTAGGAGTAAATTGCCTTGCAGAAGACAGAAGTTGTCTTTAGATGTATGCCCTTAAATGTGAGTTTGTGAGCAGGGAATGCTCAGCTCTATGCTTCTCAGACTTTCCTATGCTTCAGAATCACCTGGAAGGCTGTTAGTAAAGCCCTGATTGTTGGACCGACCCCTGGGGTTTTCTCAGTGGATCTGGGGTGGACCCTTAAAATTTATATTTTGGACAAGTTCCCAGATATTGCTACTGCTGCTAGTCAGGAGACCACATTTGTGAATCCCCTAGCTTAGTAGAACTTTGATGAAAATCCTGAATTTGACTGTGGGGGATGAGAGATGAAGATATTTAGAATATCCTGCCCTCCCTGGTTCTCCCTGCAGTCACCTTCCAGTCCTTCTCATACACCTGCCTGCTGCTCTCTGTCCTGCTCAGCAGGTTGGAGAGCCTTGACTGTGATCCCCAAACCTTAGCTTGCACCCATGCTCACCTTTGCCCTTACTCTGGCCAGTTGTGTTTTTAGAGTCGTGATGATGAAAAGGGTTTTTTGCTAAGAACAAACATTCTCCTGAGCAAGATACCCAAGTCTGAATTTCCTGTCTGTGTCTTCCAAAAGGTTCTTTTGCAGCCTAAAAACAGTGCATCTTTTACTTCAGTCCTAATTTTTTGTTCTATTGAAATCACTGATTCTACCAGTTTTTTGGGGTGACTTTTCTTTGTAGAGTGGAGGAGATAGAGGCATATTATATACTAACTAGAGGTCCGGTGCACGGATTCGTGCACCAGTGGGGTCCTTCAGCCTGGCCTGCGCCCTCTCAAAATTCAGGACCCTCAGGGGATGTAGTAGTGCACGAAGCAGCAGGTAGCTGCGGCACAGCTCCCACTCATCCTGGCCCCGCTGCGCCTGCCATCGCCGCTGCAGAGGCAGGAGAGGCTTGCGCCACTATGGCGGCGCTCGCCAGCTATGTGTCTAGTGCCCATCGGTCAGCTGAGCGGCGCTCCCACTGTGGGAGTGCACTGACCACCAGGGGGCAGTTCCTGCATTGAGCATCTGCCCCCTGGTGGTCAGTGTGTGTCATACCTACCAGCCAGTCGATTGGTCGACCAGTCGCTTAGGCTTTTATATATATACACTAGAGGCCCAGTGCACAAAATTCGTGCACGGGTACGGCCCCTAGGTCTGGCTGGCGATCAGGGCTGATCAGGTTCCCTGCCTCCCCTCCTCCCCACCTCCTCTTTCCCTCGCTCCTTCAGCGCCCTGCTGCTGCTGCTGGTCGCCCACCATGTTCCACTCCGCCCCTGGTGGTCAGCGCACATCATAGAGAGCGATCAAACTCCCGGTCTCCCGGTCAAAATCCCAAGGGGACACTTTGCATATTAGCCTTTTATATATATAGACTAGAGGCCTGGTGCATAAAATTTGTGCACAGGTGGGGCCCCTAGGTCTGGCCAGCGATCAGGGCCTATCGGGGCCATCTCTCCCAGTCCTAATCGGGGCCAGGCCGGCTGCCGGATGCAACCTGCCAGATGGGGGGAGGGACCGCAGTAGGTTTGCCGGCTGGGGGGAGGGACGGGGAGGTTGGCTGGCCATGGGAGGTTGGCTGTGGGAGCGTACTGACCACCAGGGGGCAGCTCCTGCATTGAGCGTCTGCCCCCTGGGGGTCAGTGCGGCTCATAGCAACTGGTTGACCAGTCGTAACGGTCGCTTAGGCTTTTATGTATATAGATATCTTCTACTAGAGAGAGAGAGAGAGAGAGTATGTGTGTGTGTATGGCTAATATACAAAGTGTCCCCTTGGGAGTTTGACCTGGAGACTGAGAGTTCAATCGCTCACTATGATGTGTGCTGACCACCAGGGGGCGGCGCGGAATGAAGGAAGGCCCCTACCAGCAGCCAGGGAAGGAAGGCCCCTGCCAGCAGCCAGGGAAGGAAGACTCCGGCCAGCAGCCGGAAGGCCCCGATCAGCCCTGATTGCCGGCCAGGCCTAGGGACCCTACCTGTGCATGAATTTTGTGCACCGAGCCTCTAATATATAGATAAAAAGGGAGATGGGTGTCACCCATTCATTTGATGAGGATTGTGTTGTTTTTAATTTTTAAAAACTAGGACAGGTTGAGTATAGTCCCAATGCTTTCACCCAAGGCCTGTATTGCCCGTATAGTAAAATACTTTTTTAACCTGAGTATGAAGCCAACTAAAGCTAACCAGCTGTATTGTTCTTAATCCACTTAGTCTACATTCTCCATCTTATCTCAAGGGCACCATGAAGGACTGTTAGTTGCCATGTTAAAAATCCAGAAGCTTCATCCCCAGGTCTGCTGGGTATCCTAGAACAAACACCAAGAAGTGGGAAAAGAATTAGTCCTCATGATTTAGAATCATAGGGAAAACTTACGCTACCCATATCACTGTGAATGACAAAAGATCTTGTTTTTATGCTTTGGCTTAAAACTTAGTGGACAGGGCACTATTTGGTGAGGAAGGTGATAGGTTCCCATTTTCTTTTCTTAAAATTTAAATATTTTATTGTTGACCTATTGCAGATGTCCCCCATTTCACCCCCCTTTGCCCACCTCCACCCAGCCCCTGTAGCCCCCGTCCCCGACCCCAGACCTCACCAAAATATTATCCATGTCCATGGGCTATGCATATATGTTCTTTAGCTAATCCCTTCACCTTCATTTATCCAGTCACCCCACTCCCCTCCCCGCTGACATTTGTCAGTCTGTTCCATTTATCCATGCCTCTGGTTCTATTTTGTTCATCAGTTTATTTTGTGCATTAGATTCCACATATTAGTGAGGTCATATAGTCTTTGTCTTTCTCCGACTGGCTTATTTCACTTAGCATAGTAATCTCCAGGTCCATCCATGTTGTTGCAAAAAGTAAGAATTCCTTCTTTTTTATAGCCACATAGTAAGTATTCCATTGTGTAAATGTACCACAACTTTTTTATCTACTCATCTACTGATGGGCACTTGGCCTGTTTCCAGATTTTGGCTATTGTAAATAAGGCTGCTATGCTAAGTTTTCTTAGGATATATATACCCAGAAGTGGGATTGCTGGGTCAAAAGGCAGTTCCATTTTTAATTTTTTGAGGAAACTGCATACTGTTTTCCACAGTGGTTCCACCAGTCTACATTCCCACCAACAGTGCACTGGGGTTCCCTTTCTCCACATCCTAGCCAACACTTGTTGTTTGTTGATTTATTGATGATAGCCATTCTGACAAGTGTGAGGTGATACCTTGTTGGAGTTTTAATTTGCATCTTCCTGACGATTAGTGACCTTGAGTGTTTTTTCATATGTCTATTGGACATATGTCTCTCCTCTTTGGAGAAGTGTCTCTATTCAGATCCTGTTCCATTTTTTACATTTGATTCTGATAACTGCTGTCTGGGACAGAGAGTGTGAGAAGTGCATATTCCAGCGGGGATTAGGGGAAACTGAGTAGAAAAGCCAATTTGCAGAAGTGGCTGCAGATGTCTCACCAGAGACCAAAAATACTGAAAGGATAACACAGGTCAAAGTGGAGAAGCTGCAGAGTGTGTCCAGAGCTGAGAGAAAGCCGAGGTGAAAACTACAACATAATGTAATAAGAAATGAAGAAAGAGGCATAGTTGAGCCAAGTCACATGCCAGGAGAGATAATAAAGAAATATAGGAACCAAGAAAAGACATTTGGGCAGGGTAAAATCATCTGTAAAAGCAGCAGTCCCCAAGTTCTTGGGGTTGCAGAAAGAAGCAGGCTATAGGAAGTGAAGGTACACAGAGCATGAAAAAGGATCATAATGGGCCTACAGTTAGAAGGGTGTGGTAGAGAGCAGAGACGGGTGGGCCAGCAGACAGTGGTGATGGGGAAAGGTGCAGGAGAAGGCAGATTTGGGAAGAATTTGTGCCCTGGGAAAGTTTGGCTCCAAAGCTCAGGCAAAGCTTTGAAGAAGAGAGACATGGCTTGTCTCTGCTAATAGAAAGAATGCAAAGGTAGCATAGGTTTGGAGCCTGGAGAGGAGGGGGAAGACTGGGACCCAGATTTCTGCAGTTGAGGAAGGTGGCTGGCTCTGACACTTCAGTTACTTGTCATGGATCCTGATGTGCTTTCAGGAGGCATCTGAAGACCTAGAGCTCAAAACTCCTGCAAAGCCGAAGACAAATGTCTGCTTTCTCACTGTTACGGAATTGTAAGCTCAGACTCTCTATCAAAGCATCAAGGAAATGATTTGGAACACCTAAACGAAAAATGTCATAATTCTTTCTGTGGCAGTCAAGGGTTTAGAAATGCCCTTTTAAATCTAGGGGCACTTAAGCGATGGCATAATAAGAAAAGGCACAATCTGCATGCGCCACATCTGGCTCAGTGCTCGTGGTGTCAGAACACCGCTGAGCGATGTTTCTGGTGGTCTGAGATCCCACCCCAGGTTTATGAGGAAGCAGAGTCTGTGCTGCATTCAGGATACCTTACCCTGTCCCGCCCACTCCTCCCCAAACTAATCAGTCTCTCTCTTTTTCAGGATAGGATTTTTGGGCCTCGGCCTGATGGGAAGTGGCATCGTCTCCAACTTATTAAAAATGGGTCACACGGTGACTGTCTGGAACCGGACTGCAGAAAAAGTAAGCATTAATGAGTGGTGCTTGTCAGACAGGGAGGGAACAAGCCTTGACCCATGGAGTTGGGGTAACTAAAGATGGGAATGTCTTCCTGATGTCTTCACTCAGCATTCTGCATGTGGTAGAATAGGAGGAGCCACACTATTATTCAAGCAGGTAGATATGTAGACAAATAAGCTTAGAGTATTAGTATAGAAACTAAATATTTAAAAGTACCCAGGGGTGCCATGGCCAGTGTTGCTCAGTTGGTTGAGCATCATCCCATGCACTGAAAGGTTGCTGGTTTGATTTCCACTCAGGGCACATACCCAGGTTCGGATTTGATCCCCAATCAGGGTGCTTGTGGGATACAACTAGTCAATGTTTCTCTCTCTCATCAATGTTACTCTCCCTCTCCCTTCCTTTCTCTCTAAAGTGAGTAAAAAATGTGTGTGGGTGTGTGTATTTATTTATTTTAAAAAATTAGAGGCACGAAATTTGTGCAAGAGTAGGCCTTCCTTCCCCCGGCTGCCGGCACTGGCTTCCCTCGCAGCCCTGGCTTCGTCTGGAAGGTCGTCCGGAAGGATGTCCGGTCTAATTAGCATACTATGCTTTTATTATTATAGAAGATAGATACCCAGGAATATAAAACAAAGTGAAAATTTGCGCTGGCGGGTGTTGCCCAGTGGTTGGAGCATTGCCTTCCACACCAAAGTGTTGTAGGTTCGATTCCTCTCTCTCTCTCTCTCTCTCTCTCTCTCTCTCTCTCTCTCTCTCTGTCTCTCTGTTTCTCTCTCCCTCTTTCCCTCCCTCCCTCCCTCTAAAAAGCAATGGAAAAATATCGTTGGGTGAGGATTAACAAAAATAAAAAAGGAAAATTCCTCCCTCTCTGCTATTACCTAAGCTAGCTCATGTTAGGTGTTTGCATCCTTTTTTCCATGTTCACAAAATACGAGTGTGTATTATGAAGTCATTGGTAAGGAATGTGTATAGATAGATCTACAACATCCTTTTCAGTGACTGTACTGTATACAGTTGGATTGTGTTAGCTGTGCATACAGCATTCTGCTGTAATGATGTTCTGTATCTGCACTATCTAGTTTGGTAGTCACTAACCACATGGGGCTCTTTTTTGGGGGAGGAGGGACTTTGCATTTTTTTATTAACATTTTCCTCTCACGTGGTTTACATCAATTTATAATAATCTACATAAGATGAAACAGAACATAGGCAAAAAAATATATCCTTACCCACGTATTAAAGTCAAATATTAATGAAGGGTCCCATCCCACCTCTATCACAAAAACCGGCAGCCCATAGTCATTGTCAGCAAGGACAGGCCTTCTAGGATTCCTGTGGCCTGTGTGCTGAGCCTGTGGGCACAGCCTGCCCTGCTGGGCACAGTGGCTTACATGTGGCTCTTGAATACTTGAATCAAGGCTAGTACAACTAAATAATTGAATTTTTAATTTTATTTCACTTAAATTAAAATAGTCCCCTTTGGCCCTAACCGGTTTGGCTCAGTGGATAGAGTGTCGGCCTGCAGACTGAAGGGTCCCGGGTTCGATTCCAGTCAAGGGCATGTGCCTTGGTTGCGGGCACATCCCCAGTAGGGGGTGTGCAGGAGGCGGCTGATCGGTGTTTCTCTCTCATCGATGTTTCTAACTCTCTATCCCTCTCCCTTCCTCTCTGTAAAAAAATCAATAAAATATATTTAAAAAAAAAAATAGTCCCCTTTGGCCCTAGCCAGTTTTTCTCAGTGGTTAAGTCGTCGGCCTGTGGACTAAAGGGTCCCAGGTTTGATTCAGGTCAAGGGCATGTACTTAGGTTGCTGGCTCAATCCCTGGCCCCAATCGGGACACGTGCAGGAGGCAGCCAATTGATGTGTCTCTCTCACATCAGTGTGTCTCTCTGTCTCTCCCCCTCCCTTCCACTCTCTCTAAAAATCAATGGAAAAAATGTCATTGGTAGTGAGGATTAACAAAAATAAGTAATCCTGTTTGGCTAGTGGCTACCATATTGGACAGAACACATTTAGAAGTTCTTAACCTAAGGTGGCAGCCCACAGCTTCCATGGATCTGTGTGGCCCTGCCTTGGAATTCCAAAGCTGTTAATGTGTACCTTTTGTAATGGAGGCCCTGGCTCCCATCAAGTTGTCATTCAAGAAAAGATGAAGAACTGTCATCTGAATACCAGGAAATTAAACACTGTACTTGCCAGGAACAAAAGAAAGACTGAGAAAGGACCAGCTTCTTGAGGAACAAGGTGTGGCTGAGCATGTATTTGTGAAATGACTGGGTGCATGTCTCTTTATGTGCACAGGTGAGAACTGAAATAAGGTGTGATTGCTGAAGGAGTTGGCGGAGCTGATGTATTTGGGTTAACAAAAATGTTCTAGCAAAGTAAGAAATTCACTTTGCTGAAACAAAGTCCTTTTCAAGAATAACAAAAATGGGTTGAAGAGGGCACTGAAGGCTGTGCTAAGGGATTGCTTCAGGTGCTGGGCACTGTGGGGACCTAAGTCAGGAGTGGATCTCAGAGGCTTCATCGACAGGGTAGTTTGTGATTCAAGGCTAGAATAGTCAGGAAATCTAGAGGTACACAGTGGCAGAACATCAGGAGAACCAGGGGGTTTGCTTATAAGTACATTCCCCTTTGATAGAAGTGCCTCTGATCTTCCTGTTTTCCTGATTAAAATGCAGAAATGTTCCAAACAAGGCCATTCCTTCCTGATTCATTTACAGGAAGGCAGGAGAGCAAAGCAGGTAGAACTTGGATTTGGAGTAGGGCCGACCTAGTCCAAGTCACACTCTGCTGCTTGCCCTAGGGCTTCAGTGAAATAGTTTACCTCCCTAGATCTGTAAAATGATGGACAGCAAAAGCCCCAGCTTCATGGGGGTGTGAAGGTTAAATGAGATGATATAAAGTACTCAGCACAGTGCCTGGCACAAGTTATGTAGTAAATGTCATCTTTGAAAAGCCATTTAATCCTTATGACAGTCCCCATGGAATTTTTATAAAAGGATCTTAATAAAAATGATTCTGCCCTAGCTGGTTTGGCTTAGTGGATAGAGCATCGGCCTGTGGACTGAAGGGTCCCAGGTTCGATTCCAGCCAAGGGCACATGCCCTGGTTGCGGGCTCAATCCCCAGTTGGGGGCGTGCAGGAGGCAGCTGATCAGTGATTCTCTCTCATCGATGTATTTCTCGCTCCCTTTCCCTTCCTCTCTGAAATCAATAAAAATATTTTTTTTAATAAGTAATTAAATAATCCTGTGGTCCTTCTGGGAAAAAGATGAAACATTTTAAAATTTTCAGTAATGAGGAGGTCTTCTCCCAAGCAAATGTAAAAACATAATAATGTAAATTCACCAAGATAATGTGTGCTATAGTAAAGACACAGACCTACCAGGTAGCCCAGAAAGCCTAGGACTTCCTCTGATAGAGCCATCGCACTGTGAATCAGTGATGTTGAAGAAGGGTTGGTCAGTAAGTAATGTTCAGAACAACTGGTTAGAAATTGGAGGAAATATTAATCTCACTTCTTACCACATAATAAAATATATTCCAGATAAATTACTACATTTTTTTTCAAAGGAAAAACCAGAAGGAAATAAAACTAAATATCCCTGGCCGATGTGGCTCGATTGGAGCATCATCCCATACACTGAAAGTTTGAGCGTTTGATTCCTGATCAGAGCACATACCTGGTTGCAGGCTCCATCCCCATTAGGGGGTGTGCAGAAGGCATCCGATTGATGTTTCTCTCTCTTGTCCATTCTCTCTCTCTCTCTCTCTCTCTCTCTCTCTCTCGTCCATGTTTCTCTCCCTCTCTCTCTCTCCCCCTCCCTCCCTCTCTCTAAAATCAATAAAAAAATATTTTTTAAAAAAGGAAAGACAACTAAATATTAACATAGATCTTTCTAAGCCTAAGACCCAATCAGAATCACTAAAGAAAAAGATATGTAGGTTTTTTTTTCTTTTTCTCAATTATAATTTACATTCAGTATTATTTTTGTATTAGTTTCAGATATACAACATAGTGTTTAGACAATCATATACTTTACAGTGTTCCCCCCAATAACATTCCCTGTACCCACCTGGCACCATACAAAAGATGAAAAGTTTTTAATAATACTCCCCACAACAAAAAATAAACAAAAGTGAAAAGTACACCAACTAAAAGTGCTTATAGCAAAGATGATAGAAAAGGGTAATATGTTGATTTTATGAAACACATAGTTTGATAACTCAAGATAAAAAGTAGCTCACATTCAGCAATATATAAAAGAAGTAGCTCACAGACCTTGTTTGCATATATGCATAACCCATGGACACAGACAATAGGGTGCTGAAGGCCTGGGAGGGTGGGGGGTCTGGAGGAGGTCAAGGGAGGAAAAATGGGGACATATGTAATACTTTCAATAATAAAGAATTATTAAATAAAGAAGTAGCTTACAGAAGAGTAAACAATTTAAAAACAAAAGTATTTAAAAGGTTTAGTTATCAGGAGTAATCAAAATAGGTCAGGTAACAAGTTGCTATTTTTAGCTGGTTAAATCAAGTAGGATAAAATTTTAATGTATTTATGTATGCTTGATTGATTGTTGTTTTTAAATGATGTACTCTGTGCTGGTGATTTGAGACCTTGTTGGTGATCATTATATATTCTCAGCCCTATTGAAAAACCATTTGTCTACATTTATTAAGAGCATGAAAACCATTTGAGCCTGTTTTATTCTTAGAAGTCTAAATTGAAAACATAAGGATATTTGTTGGAGTCATTTATAATTAAAAGCAGTCCAAATGTCAAACTGCAGCGGAGCCATTAGGTAAATCCAGATATGTCTCTTGATGGAATATTTTACAGCCATTCATTGTAATTGATAATAATGAGAGACAATATGGATAAATGTAAGCCTTACAAAATACTTTTTAAAATATATTTTATTGATTTTTTACAGGGAGGAAGGGAAAGGGATAAAGAGTTAGAAACATTGATGAGAGCCCTAACCAGTTTGGCTCAGTTGGTAGAGCGTTGGCCTGCGGACTGAAGGGTCCCAGGTTCGATTCCGGTCAAGGGCATGTACCTTGGTTGCGGGCACATCCCCAGTAGGAGGTGTGCAGGAGGCAGCTGATCGATGTTTCTCTCTCAAGTAGGAGGTGTGCAGGAGGCAGCTGATCGATGTTTCTAACTCTCTATCCCTCTCCCTTCCTCTCTGTGAAAAATCAATAAAATACATTTTTTTAAAAAAAAGAAGAAAGAAACATCGATGAGAGAGAGACATCGATTGCTGTCTCCTGCACACTCCCTACTGGGGATGTGCCCGCAACCAAGGTACATGCCCTTGACCGGAATCGAACCTGGGACCCTTGAGTCCGCAGGGCGACGCTCTATCCACTGAGCCAAACCGGTTAGGGCCTTACAAAATATTAAACATTGGATACAAAATAGTAGGTTCAAGTTATTCTAATTACTTTTTAAATGCCTTTGGAAAAGGGTAATGCACTAAATTAGTGTTTTCAGACCCCCAGAAACATCATAGTAAGGGATGGCAGCCTCCCAGCCCTAGCCCTGCTTCCCTAGCACAGTGCTAATAACGCAGGGCACTGCATGGTTTTGCCGTAGCCAAGACAGCCACGCAGGGCTGCAAACAGGCACTGTTTACATCCTGTCTTCAAACAGGAATCCTTCGGCAGACACTTGTTTTGTGCTTACTGTGAAGTAAAACAACATCTAGGCACCAAGTATGTGAAAACACAAGACAGTCCTGAAGAAGCCCCATCCACTTCCCCCAAGAAGTCAGACCACCAGCTCTGGTGTCCGGGGCTCCCATCCTTAGCTTCAGTCTCCTGCCTTGGGAGGCCAGCCAGGAGGACTGGGCACCGTATCTCTGGCCTGGCTGTCGTGTTTGTTGTGCAATGCCTGCAGCTCACGTTAGGATCTGTGACTTTTGCAGTGTGATTTGTTCATCCAGGAGGGGGCCCGCCTAGGAAGAACCCCCGCTGAAGTTGTTTCAACTTGTGACATCACCTTTGCCTGTGTGTCGGATCCAAAGGCGGCCAAGGATGTAAGGATCCCCTCCCTCCCCTCAGCGTCTCAGATTGTGGCCAGGAAAGCTGGCTGGCCTCCTCCCCTTCTCCCCTGCATACGGAGTGAGTGTCTGCATGTGGGGGGTTGAATTTCCCATCTGGGGGCCATCTCCCATTGTGAAGGGTGTTTGCATAAATTGAATACAGACTTCCTTTAATTCAGAACAAAGAATGAAAATGGCTAGGATCCCTGAGGTCTTCTAAAATGGTCTGTGGTATATTCTTATTGAGCTGGAAGCTTTGGGGCTGTGTGTGCTTTTGGTCTGTGTGCCAAGTTCCTATGTTTGACTATCACTGTATTTGTATGTTTTAAAAGTTCAAGTGCAGTAGTCATCTTGTTAAACTGGTGACTAGTCTAATCCAAGTAGATCCAAAGAAGCCCCAAAACTGAAACACTGAGATTCCATCTTTTAAATGGGAAGTTTTTAATAGAAATTTACTATTTTTAAAGATAAATGGGAACATACCAGAAATACTTCTTTCCCTTGCTTATTTACTTGCTTTTCCCTTTTCAGCCTTAATATTTATTAGCTCCTTATCAGGAAATGAACCAAAAAAGCAAATGAATTCTGACTTTGGGTCTAAGGGGTTCCTGGGTATCTGGCTGGGGGCCTGGGCTATTGCTTCTCCCTTGTGTCCCCACAGCTGGTGCTGGGCCCCAGTGGTGTACTGCAAGGGATCCGTCCCGGAAAGTGCTACGTGGACATGTCAACAGTGGATGCTGACACAGTCACCGAGCTGGCCCAGGTAGCAGCCTTGTTCAGGCTGGCCCTCCAGCATCCTTTTGGTTTGATCCCAAGACCTAAGCTGACCATGCCCAAGTGTGGACAACTTGGTTACTCTAGAGCAGCGGTTCTCAATCTGTGGGTCGCGACCCCTTTGGTGGTCGAACGACCCTTTCACAGGGGTCGCCTAAGACCATCCTGCATATCAGATATTTACATTACGATTCATAACAGTAGCAGCATTACAGTTATGAAGTAGCAACGAAAATAATTTTATGGTTGGGTCACAACATGAGGAACTGTATTTAAAGGGCCAGAAGGTTGAGAACCACTGCTCTAGAGCCAAAGCCAGAGAGGAGAGAAGAAGTGAGGCCAATAGCCTTGGGACTAGCCTGTCTTCATTCTCTACCTTCAAAGTCACAGTTAATCTAAGTGGCCATGAGAGATGCTGCCTAGCTGAGATGGGCATCAGATCCCGTAGTTGCCAGCCTTACAGTGAGAAGCAGTCCAGGCTGTCAGCACAGCCTTTTTGGTTTAAGCATCTATCTGCAGAGTATTCCTCCTGCCTGAGCTGCTGGGCCCAAGTGAGGGAGTGGTGACTTCTGGCTCGTGTGTGTTCAAAGAGTGAAGTCCGGGAAGGGCAGTGTTCATAGGCGGTGTAGACAACCAAGCAGTTGGCACGGCCATGTTTGGTTATAATCTCTGGTCTTTATAAGAAATTCAGAGTAAATGGGAACTTATGAGGAGCCTAGCCTCTCTGTTTACTACATGTGAGTCAGCCATCTGTTGGAGGATATCTGCTGACCCTCCCAGCATTAGTCCAGCACCTTTGTACAGATGTTGGCTTTGGGGCTTCCATGTGGAGGGCCAAGTACTTCCACCCAAGGACCCTCTTTGCTCCCTGCCCGAGACCCATGAGAGAGGCAAGGACTCCAGAAGTTGTGACTTTCCTTTCCAGGTGATTGTGTCCAGGGGGGGCCGCTTTCTGGAAGCCCCAGTCTCAGGGAACCAGCAGCTGTCTAATGATGGGATGTTGGTGATCTTAGCAGCCGGAGACAGGGGCTTATATGAGGACTGCAGCAGCTGCTTCCAGGCAATGGGGAAGACCTCCTTCTTTCTAGGTAACATACCTGCCCACCTGTTGGGCCACATTCCCCCTACACTGCACTGATGACAACGTCAATTCCACATGGCCTTTCAGCCTGGGTCCCCTGTGGGAAGGTTTTCTTTGATTTGCACAGTCAGTGCCTAGAAGGAGGAAGAACCAGAGGGTCAGAGCCAGTTCTGTCAGGGGCAGGTGAATGGGGTCTTCCCTGGTTGTAGAGGTGGGTCTGAGCAGGGATGAGGGGGATAGAAAGTCCCTGCCTGTCGGAATCTTGGGAAGTGACCATGATTCTTTGCCCTGGGCAGGTGAGGTTGGCAATGCAGCCAAAATGATGCTGATTGTGAACATGGTCCAGGGGAGCTTCATGGCAACTATCGCTGAGGGGTTGACCCTGGCCCAAGTGACAGGCCAGTCCCAGCAGACATTCTTGGACATTCTCAATCAAGGACAATTGGCCAGCATCTTTCTGGACCAGAAGTGCCAAAGTAAGTTGTCATAGGCCTCTCTTCTTGCTTTTTTTTTTTTTATTATTAGAGCTGAGAAACTGGGTAAGGCCACTGTCACAACAGTCTCTTCAGGGGCTCATTAGGTATGAAAGATGCACCCTCTCCATATCCCCAGGTAGTGAGGGTCCAGAGACACGGCAGATAGGATTTGGGGGTACAGGCTGGAAACTTGTATCTTGGGTGTCTGAGGGGACAAGAAATGCTATGTGTTGAACCCTGGTGGTACTTGCAGGTAGTTTCTTATTTAGGGTCCTACTAATTGTTCTGATAAGTGGCTTTCTCTCCTCAGATATTCTGCAAGGAAACTTTAAACCTGATTTCTACCTGAAATACATTCAGAAGGATCTTCGCTTAGCCATTGCGCTGGGCGATGCCGTCAACCATCCAACTCCTATGGCAGCTGCAGCCAATGAGGTAACTAACTGCAAGATCCAGTGGCACAAGTCCCAACACCCTTCCCTTTGTTTTTCTTGTTACTCCTCCCTTCTACTTACTTTTGCTTTTCTTTGCTGTCTAGTCTAATCTCTCAGGGTGAAATGTTAGGTCATTGATTTTAGACCTGCCTTTTCTAAAAGGTCCATTAAAAACGAGACACTTCCTTCTGAGCCGCGCTTGCTTCTCTTGTGATTCCTTCTTTGACCTGTGGGTTACTTTAAATTTTATCAAATATTTAGGGTTTTCCTAATTGTCTAGTGGTTATTGATTTGTAATGGATCTCCTTTGCAGCCAAAGACTGCCCTATATGATTTTTAGCTCATTAAATTTATTCAGACTTGTTTTGTTTTGTAGCCCAATAGTTGTTGCTGGGTGTGCCATGTGCACTTAATAAGACTGTTCTGCAGTTGCTGGGTGCTGTGTTCCACAAATATCAGTTTGGTCAAGATGGTTGTTAGTGTTTTTCTGATCATCTTTACTGATGTTTCTTTTCCTTCTTTCAGTCACTGAGAGAGAGAGAGTAAAATCTCCCCACTATAATCATGGTATTATCTGTTTCTTTAATTCTGTCCATTTTGCTTAATGCCTTTGAAACTCTTGTTTATTATGTTTTCCTGATGAATTTGCCCTTTCATTATTATTATGAAACTAGAGGCCCGGTGCACAAAATTCATGCACTCGGAGGGTTCCTCAGCCTGGCCTGCACCCTCTTCCAGTCTGGGAGCCCTCGGGGGATGTCCAATTGATGGCTTAGGCCCGCTCCCAACATCCTTAGTGCTGCCATGGAGGCAGGAGATGCTCCCGCCACTGCCGCTGCACTTGCCAGCCATGAGCCTGGCTTTTGGCTGAGTGGCATTCCCACTCCCTCCTGCGTTGAGTGTCTGCCCCCTGGTGGTCAGTGTGCATCATAGTGACCTGTCGTTCTGCCTTTTGGTCTATTATTTGCACATTAGCCTTTTATTATATAGGATGTCTCTCAGTCTTTGTCTTGAAATCTATTGTCTGATTTTAATATCACTACTACAGCCTTCTCATTCTTACTGTTTTCATGATATATCTTTTTCCATCCATTTACTTTCAGTCTGTGCCTTTAAATTGTATCTTTTGTAGACAGTCTATAATTGGGGCTTACATTTTTATCCATTCTGACAATATCTGCCTATTAATTAGAGTGTTTAATCATTAACATTTTTGAATGACATTTATTAAGCACCTACACATGCACTTATTGAAAACAGTTGTTTAGAAGTTCAGCTTTCTTATCTCAACCTGATAGAAACATAATCTTAAAAAACAGCTGGCCCTAGCCGGTTTGGCTCAGTGGATAGAGCATTGGCCTGTGGACTGAAGGGTCCTGGGTTCAATTCCGGTCAAGGGCACATGCCCGATTGCTGGCTCGATCCCCAGTAGGGGGTGTGCAGAAGGTAGGCAATCAATGATTACTTCTCATCATTGATGTTTCTATCTCTCTCTCCCTCTCCCCTCCTATCTGAAATCAATAAAAATATATTTTTTAAAAAACATCTGAAAGGTGGTGGGTTCCATTCCCAGTCATTTATTATAGAAGCTGTAGCTTCAGATGTTATAAGCTGATACACATTTTCATTTAAGTTAAATACTTACAGGTCTCAAGTGGCTTATTCCAGCAAAAAAATAGCATACTGCTCTTTGCAGACCTGCCTTTTCATAGTTTATAGTCTTCTGTCCCTAAATTCTATATCTTCTGTTCTTCCTTGCCTGAATATCTCAAAGTACTTACTTCACTCTTTTTTGTTTGTTTTGTTAATCCTCACCTGAGGATTTTTTTCCATGGATTTTTAGTGAGAGTGGAAGGGAGAGGGAGAGGGAGAGACATCAGTGTGAGAGAGACACATCAGTTAGTTGCCTCCTTACGTGCCTGATGGGCTGGGGATGCAACCGAGATACATATCCTTGACCAGAATCGAACTCACGACCCTTCAGTCTTCAGGCCAGCACTCTATCCACTGAGCCAAACTGGCTAGGGCTATTTCACTCTTTTAAGTTGCAGTACAATTTCATGTTTCTCTTATTTGTTTCACCTGTGGATTGGCAGTAGATTCCGCATGTGTTTATCAATTTTTTATTGATAAGCTCTGTTTGTTTCACCTGTGGATTCTCTCTTGGCAGTAGATTCCGCATGTGTTTATCAATTTTTTATTGATAAGCTTATCTTTAACAAAGGGTTTTGTGTGTGGTTTGTGTTGGCAACACTTCTCTATGAGGTGATTTCTGACTTGCCTTCACCCTCCTTCATTAGCTTGGAAATAAACATATTAGTTAATTTCTCAATGGAGCATGGCACTTTCTGACCATTTGTTTGGATAGTGTGACTTTAAGCTCCCTGCTGATTGGATCTTAAAGTTAAATAGTCCTTTAACATTTAATCTGTCTTGAAGTCTGTTGTGTGGTTAAATTCAAAGCTACCAAACATTTGATTGCTGTTTCTCCCTTCTGGCTTTTGTTTGTTCCTCCTTTCTTGCCTTTTTTTGGGGGAGGGGGGAAGAGAAAGAGAGAGAAACATCAATGTGATAGAGACACATCAATTGGTTGCCTCCCGCATGCACCTCGACCAGGGCTGGGCATCAAACCTGTAACCCAGGTATATACTCTAACCACAAGCCACACTGGCCAGGCCTGCCTTGCCTTCTTTTATGTTATTTGAGTACATTTTTAGAATTTCATATTAGATATCTATTGGCTTTTTAATGAGGCATAATTTTTCTTCTATCTTTGCTCTAGGACTTGCAATATGCACTTACCTTCACAGCCTACTTAGAGTTAATATTTACCAAAAACAGATTGATTTACCACTCTGTCCCTCACCCTTTAAGGCAGGATTTCTCAATGTAGGTACTATTGATATTTTGTTGTAGGAACTGTCCTGTGCATTATAGGATGTTAACAGCATCTCTGTCCTCTACTCACTAGATACTAGCAGCACCCCCATCCATAGAAAATATATCCAGGCATTACCAAAATCCCCAGGCTGAGAACACCTGCTTTAAGTTACAGATGTCCTATGTGTTATATCTGTCTTTCTTTTAATTGTGTTGTTTTTTTTTTCTGTATTTATTTATTTATTTATTTATTTAAATCTTTATTGTTGAGAGTATTACAGATGTACCCCTTTTTTGTTCCCTCCACCCGGTTCCTGCCTCTCCCAGGCCTTCACCACTCTATTGCCTGTGTCCATAGGAAATGCATATATGCATATAAGTTCTTTGGTTAATCTCTTTCTGCACTCCCCACCCCACTTCCCTCTGAGATTTTTCAGTCTGTTCCATGTTCCCATGCCTCTGTTTCTATTTTATTCATCAGTTTATTTTGTTAGATTCCTTGTTCGTTTATTTTGTTTTTTAGATTAAATTGTTGATAGATAATGTATTTATTGGCATTTTATTGTTAACATTTTTTATCCTTTTTTCTTCTTCCTAAAGAAAATCCTTCAACATTTCATGTAATGCTGGTTTGGTGGTGATGAACTCCTTTTGCTTTTTCTTGTCTGTGAAGCTCTTTATTTGACTTTCAATTCTAAATGAGAGCTTTGTTGGGTAGAGTAATCTTAGTTGTAGGTCCTTGCTATTTATTACTTTGACTATTTCTTGCCACTCCCTTCTGGCCTGCATAATTTCTGTTGAGAAATCAACTGACAGTCATATGGGCATTCCCTTGTATGTAACTAACTGCTTTTCTCTTACTGCTTTTAAGATTCTCTCTTTGTCTTTAATGTTTGGCATTTTAATTATGATGTGTCTTGGTGTGGGTCTCTTTGGGTTCCTCTTATTTAGGACTCTGTGCATCCTAGACTTATAAGTCTATTTCTTTCACCAGATAGGGGAAGTTTTCTGTCATTATTTCTTCAAATAGGTTTTCAATATCTTGCTCTCTCTCTCTTCTCCTTCTGCCACCTCCATAATGCAAATGTGGGTACGCTTGAAGTTGTCCCTGAGGCTCCTTACACTATCTTCACATTTTTGGATTCTTTTTTCTTTTTGCTCTTCTGATTGGGTGTTTTTTGCCTCCTCATATTCCAAATCATTGATTTGATTCTTGGAATACTCTACTCTACTGTTGAATCCCTATAAATTATTCTTTATTTCAGTTAGTGTATGCTTAATTTCTGACTGGTCCTTCTTCATGTCTTTGAAATTCTCTCTAAGATCCTTGAAAGTCTCACTAAGTCCCTTGAAGCTCTCAGTAGATCCTTGAGCATCCTTATAATCATTGTTTTGAACTCTATATCTAGTAGTTAGTTTGCTTCCATTTCATTTAGTTCTTTTTCTGGAGATTTCTTCTGTACTTTCATTTGTGACATACTTCTTTGTGTCCACATTTTGGCTGCTTTCCTGTGTTTGTTTCTATATATTAGATAGAGCTGCTCTGTCTCCTGGAATTTGTAGTGGCCTTGTGTAGTAGGTGTCCTGTAAGGCCCAGTGGCTCACCTCCCCAGTCACCTGAGCTGGGCACTCAAGGTGCGCCCAGTGTAGGCTGTGTGCACAGTCTTGTTGTGATTGAGCCTTGATTGTTGTTGGTGTCACTGGGAGAAATTGACCTTCAGGCCAATTGGCTGTAAGGACTAGCTGCAGCTACAATGGAAGAGCTGCTGTGCAAGAGACACCCCTATGGAGCAGGACTTGCTTCAGTGGGGCTTTGGCGCTCACTGAATCTGCTACTCGAGTATGTCACTTGTAGATGTGTAGAGTTGTCATCTGGTATGGTCTGAAGCTGACCACTGGGTACACTGGCTCTGAGGTCTCCTGAAAGGTGCAAAGTCAGCCACTGCCTGGGATGACCTGGGAGGAGATACAGAGTGATCTGGAGATGGTGGCTACTTGTGCTGGACTTGGAAGTGCCTAGGCCACACCAAGCTGTGAAGCAAGGCAGGCTACTGCTAGTACCTAGTTTGGGGCCTCTTATTGATAGGTATAGAGCATTCTGATGCCAGCTGATGCTTATTTGAGAGATTTTACAAAAATCTGAAGCCTGAACCAGGACAGGCCAGTCATACAGAAAAACTGCTACAAACAGCTTGGGTGGGGCTGCAAATTGGATGGGGCAGGGTCTCAGGGAATCAGCACTGTGGAGCGAACAGTGTAAGCCTGGCTGATGGAATCTCCTATTTGGCTGCCAGTCAGCTCTGTGATAGAGGAGGTCTCAGCATAGGAAGAATGACCCCTGCGAGCACCCGTCTGGGAGAAAGCCGCCCCTGAGTACTTGCTCCAATGCCAGTTCCTCCCCATATGTCCCTGTATTCCTCCATGCCGCTGCCCCAGTGCTGGAGCTCAGAGGAAGAAGGTCCTATGTGTTCTATCTGCCTTTGTTTTAAACCCATAAGATAATGTTTAATTAGTCATGTATTTTAAAGAAATTAAGAGAAAAATAATTTTATAATATTTCTAATTACTATTTCCAGTGCTCTCCATTCTTTTCTGAAGAATTGAATTTCTCTCTGGTGTTATTTCCTTTTAGCTGGGAAAACTCGCTTTAGCATTTCCTGTAATGCAGGTCTGCTGGCAGCGAGTGGTTTTCTTTTATCTGAAAAGTCTTTAGCCTTCATTCTGAGTTGACAACTTCACCTGAGCTGTAATGGACAATTATGGTGGCTCCAAATGGATTGATGTTTCTATCTCTCCCTCTCTTCTCTGAAATCAATAAAAATATTTTTTTTAAATAATAAGACAAGTGAAAAAGTAAATTAAAAAAATCCACCCAGCCATGTAAGGGAGGAAGTTTGTGTCCAACTGCATTTCCTCAGCATGACTGTATGCGATACCACTGTTGTTGAACAATGGCTTTTTAATTATTTTCATACTTCTTTATATTCATCTAGTATCACCAAGGCAATTGTTAATTGCCAAGCACCATACTAGGCTCTGGGGACAGGTTGGTGTACATTTTAATAGAAGGAGGAACAAAATAAGTACATACATATTTAAACAAATGAGAATTTCAGATGGTCAGAAATATGAATAAAATAGATCAGAGTAAGGGGATAGAAGTGACATGGGTAAAGTGGTGCAGCCACTGCTTTAGATGAGGTGGTTAGGGAAGGCCTTTGGGAAGGAGCCAGCCTTGCTGAGGGAAGGGCATCCTATGCAGAGGAAAGGGCAAGAATAGTAGCCCAGAGAATAACATGGGAAGTCCTTGGAGGGTCATCATCAGGAAGAGACATGGTTATAATTGCTAACAACACTGAGCCCTCCCTCTGTGCCTGCACTCTGAACATTATACATCCCTCACTCCATTTAATCCTCCCCGTAACCTTATTACCTCCATGATATCAGAAAGCGGTGGCTGTGGCACTTTATCCAAGGTCAGGCCAGTCATCAAAGGAGCCAGGATCACACCCAGACAGCCTGGACTCCAGAACATACCTACATAACCACATCTAGAACCACCTCCAGGAAGCAGATCCATGTCTTTAAGTCAGCTATATGGTCAGAGACTGAGCTCATCTCATTTTTTTCCAGGTGTACAAAAGA
Organism: Myotis brandtii; assembly: GCF_000412655.1. Classification (NCBI taxonomy): domain Eukaryota; kingdom Metazoa; phylum Chordata; class Mammalia; order Chiroptera; family Vespertilionidae; genus Myotis; species Myotis brandtii. Next base: position 3,735,272 of record NW_005365229.1, read on the forward strand.
GCCAAGGCACTGGACCAGTCTGACAACGACATGTCTGCCGTGTACCGGGCCTACATACACTAAGCCCCCACTCCCTCCCTCCCTCTGACCCCCTCTTCCTCACATGGGGTTGGGGTCCTGGGACTTCACTCTGGACCAGTCCACCTGTCTCCATCTCCTTTTATACAGACTTTGAGACTTGCCATCAGCACAGCACTACTCCTCCCCTGAAAGTCCTGGGAACCAGGGAGGTGTCAGCAGGATTGGCCTGTAGCAAAGCTCTTGAGCTGGGCACTGGCCCCTGAACCAGGTGGCTGTGTGTTCACACATACACACACACACACATACACACATATACACCCACACTGGCTCTTACTCCAGGATAGAAGCTGCCCGGAAACTGCTGCCTGGCTTTTTTCCCCTTCTTCCACGCTTGTCTTATCTCATACCCCTTCCAGTCGAGGAACTAGAATCAGCAATGAGAATTGGAAGCCTTCCTGCTTCCCTCAGAGCGAAGAGGCTGTGGTCACATTCACGTTCCCGACTGGATCCCTTGCAGAGAGAGGCTCTGGGCCAAGATGAACTAGTACAGACTAAACGGAGGATCCTGTGGACCCTCCCAACCTCAGGTGACCAGCTGATGGGGATTGTCATGTTTAAGCTGCCAACGTGCAACCAACTCTCCAGAAATGCCTTTGTGAACTGAAAAGAGATTGGCAAAGTCAAGTGAAGACAAGGCTCTGGCTTTCCAGGGAGAGCAGCAGTCAGCCTGTAGGTTGAGTCTCATGGAAGCCTATCTCCTCACTGCTCTTCAGCACCCATCCTAGAAGTCACCATCACTACGGAGTCCTGGGCTAGGATCAGACTTCTTGCTTTGGTGTAGGGGGCTCTCACTCCTCAACACGCTGTTTTAGTATTTAGATTTGCATTCCAGCCCTTGGGAAGGGGATCCTGAGGGCCACCAGTGAAGAGTGAGGGGGGGTGGGCTTTCTGTTTCCTTTATGCCACAGACTTCATATGGCCCTGAAGAGCCAATCTGACCCAGGTGCCCTCACAGTGGTCCCACTTTCTCCAGCCTGCCCCTGTACAAGTCCTCTGCATGCCCACCTCTCTCCATTCTCCTCCCTCTCCCCTTTTCCTCCCATGGAAGCAGAATTTCTTCCTCTCTCTGTCCCTTTGGCCCCGACCCAGCCTGACAAACGATGACCATTTCTTAGGCTCAGCTCTTGAACAGAATGAGTGTCTTCACTTCAGCCAGCAACTTGGTACTTCGGTACTTCCAGGGTCCTGAGGTCTGTCGGGAGGGAAAAGGAGAACTGGGCTTGACTGAACCTGAACTAACTGACCCTCAGAGGTGGATCCAAGACATCCTTGAGGACCTAGTATATCTCCTTGGATAGGGGACCAGAGGGTGTTGGAATGTGGCAAAAGAACAAGGAGAAGTCATCTGAAGGTTGTCATTGTCTCCCTCTGCATGGGTTGGATTTTCAAAGTCACACTTTGCAGAAGGTCAGCATTTATAGTGAATATATAATTATATATAAAAAATGAGGTGGCCACACTGGTGTGGGTCCCTTCCCCTCACAACCTTGGCTCTTTTCCACTGATCAGAACCCAAGTTATGGGATCTCAGAAGACAGGAGAGGGCAGGGAAGATGCCTGTGGGTTTTGACACAGTTGATTTCACTGGGATTTTGAATTATTTTCTCTCTGAACACAAAGCCTGTTATAGTCCTAGCTGGACACTGGGGGGTGGGGGGCGGTTTGGGAGTAGGGGAAGATGCTGTAATGAAACTGTTAGTCAATGTTGTCTTAATATTGTTGACAATTCTGTAAAGTTCCTTTTTATGAATATTTCTGTTTAAGCTATTTCACCTTTGTTTTGAAATCCTTCCCTTTTAAGGAAAAAATGTGACACTTGTGGAAAAGCTTGTAAGAAAGCCCCTCCTCCGTCCCCCTCCTTTTTTTCTTTAAATGACAAATCTGGTAATTAAGGTTGTGAATTTTTATTTTTGCTTTGTTTTTCATGAACATGTTTTTCAGAATAGGATTGTGTGATAATGTTTAAATGGCAAAAACAAATGATTTTGTGCAATTAACAAAAGGCTACTGCAAGCAGAATAAAACGTTTCTTGGTAACCCAACTGGGACTGATTACCTCGCCTGCGCCTAAACACTGTACCGCCCAGCCGTGGTGGGAGGAGGGCGGAGGCTAAGCCCCGGGCTTTTTCCTTAACCTGGACCCATGAACTAGGGTGGAAGGCCAGGCCCAGCTGGAGCCGGCTGCCCCGTCGGCCAATCGCCAGGCGCGGCGAGAGCCAGCCATTCCGCCGGCCAATAAAGCGCAAGTGGGTAAGGGCACCCTATCAGAGCCCGGGAGAGGCGGGACGAGAGCGCTCCAGCCGAAGAGCTGGCTTGGAT
>NW_005365229.1:3738036-3752894 GCF_000412655.1 Myotis brandtii
CGCCAGGAGGAGGAATTCCGCTGGCTGCTGCACGACGAAGTGCACGCCGTGCTGAGGCAGCTACAGGACATCCTAAAGGTAAGGTCTCGCGGGCGGCCGTGGGCCTTTGCGCGCGTCCATCCTCCGCAGCCTTCCCTAGTGCGGCTCCTCCCTGGCCGGCCGCGCCTGCCTCCCTAGCGCCTACGGGGTACGCGGAGCGCAGTGTTCTGACGGGGCTTTGTCGTCGGTGGACTTGGGAGCCTAGTCGGGGGCGCCAGCAGATAATCACCCTGTTCCACCAGCAGCTGTGTGAGTGCTGTGGGTCTGGGAGAGCCTCGGGGTCCGGACGGGGTAGGCCTTCTTTGAAGCGGTGACATTTAATCTGAGATCAAGGACCCCAACATTGTGACACTAGCTAAATAAATACTCAATCTCCCTGGGCCTCCCTGTCATTTGCAAAAAGGAAATAACAGTACCTGCCTCAAGGTTGACCTGAAGATAAGCCGGTCAACTCACAAATGTTCAGGCATTGCCTGGTATGGTCAGAATTGCGGGTTGCCATGACTACCGGGGTTCCCTGACCCTGTTCCGAGCACCCGAGCACCTTAACCAAGCTGGGAGAGTATTCCTGTTTTATATCCCCATGTTGGGCACAGGCGCCCAGGGAACGTGGAAGGAGCGGGTATTGGCTTAGGTAGAACCTGAAACTCGGGCCCTGGGGCAGGAGCCAGAGCCGTGGGAAGGTGCCCTGGGGGCTTGGGTAGGACGTTCCTGTGAGGCCAACCCATCTTGTTCCTCCCCTCGCCCACCTGGGAGTGGGACTTCTGGGCTGGCTTGGGTGAACTTTGCCCCACTCCCCTTTGCCCCCCAGGAGGCCTCTCTCCGCTTCACTCTGCCAGGCTCAGGCATGGAGGGGCCTGCCAGGCAAGAGAACTTCATTCTGGGCAGCAGTGGGTAAGCCCTGGCTTGGTGGAAACCCCTGGGATGGGCTCCTTAGGGGGGTGAGAACACCTGGGTTGGAACATCCTGTGAGAGCCACAAGGGCCCAATGGGAAGGCCTGGGGGTGGGAGGGATAGGCTGCAGGTTCTGCTCTGACCCCCATGTGTTGCAGCACAGACCAGGTGAAGGGCGTGCTGACTCTGCAAGGGGACGCGCTGAGCCAGGCGGTGAGTCCCTGGTCCCTCTCCCTTTCTGTGGAGAAGCCAGTGGGGAAGAGCATGGGGGCCTCCTGCTCATCTCAGCTCTGCCACTGGCTGGCTGTGTGACGCAAGGCAGAATCCTTGACCATCCTGGGCCTCAGTTTCTTCATCTGTAAATGACAACAACCCCCAGCATCCTCAAGAGATTAGTGAGAGGTTTCATTGAGCACAGGAGAGGGATGCTCTGCACATGGCCCAGCCCAGAGTCTGGGCCCGGTGAAACATGGGCATTGGCAGGATTAGGCTGGCCCCAGATCAAAGTGGAATCACCAGCATGAGCTCCATCTGCACCCGGCCCTGTGCCAGGTGCCAAGGTATGGGAGAAGGTCCTCGTCCTTCATGAGTGGGTATTCAGTCCATGAGCCTGTGCAGATGTTCCCCGTCTGCCCACCATCACATGCCTCCTCCCACCTGAAGCCACCTTCCCCTTTCTTGGCTTCTTTTCCCTTTCATATCTTTGTGGTTCCTCTTGGGCATGAGTTCCTGTTTTCTGACCGCATGTTCACCCCCGCAAATGGCCATGGTATTGGGAGTCCTCCCCCCTCCCCTGCCTAGGAGAGGCTGAGGCCTGAACCACCACTGTTTCCACCCTTGGCTCAAAGGCTCAGAGTGGCCAAAAGCAGAAGGACATCCCTTCTGCCCAGCTTACCCCACTCTCACCCATCAGGATGTGAACCTGAAGATGCCCCGGAACAACCAGCTGCTGCATTTTGCCTTCCGGGAGGACAAGCAGTGGAAGCTGCAGCAGGTAACCAGGCCCTCCCCCAGCCAGGGCTCAGGCCACAGGACAGGCAGGGGCAGGCCTGCACAGTGGTGCTAAGGCCTCCAGGGGCAGGACACTGGGGATTTTCTGCCACAGCAAGCCTGATAGGGTGTTTCCTAGCAGGGAAGCTGGGGTGGGAGGAGCCTGGGCTCCAGAACCTAGCCTTGTGGGAGGTGGAGAACCTGTCCGTATGTCCCCAGGCCTCAGCCAGAGCCACAGGGCTCCCCCTTGAACAAGTCATTCCCTGCCCAAAGTTTCCAGGGGATTCCCATGGCTCTCTTCTTTTTTAAAAATTTTTTTATTGATTTCCGAGAGGAAGAGAGATGGGGAGAGAGACAGAAACATCAATGATGAGAGAGAATCATTGATAGGCTGCCTCCTGCACGCCCCCTACTGGGGATCAAGCCCACAGCCCTGGCTTGTGCCCCAACCAGAAATCGAACCATGACCTCCTGGTTCATAGAAGCTCAACCATTGAGCCACCTGAGTCAGGCTCTCTTTTTTCTTTTTTCCTCTATTATGAATGTCCCTCCCCTAGGGCTTCACCACATTATTGTCTGTGTCCATGGACTATGCATATATATTCTTTGGTTGCTCCATAGCTCCATGGACAACGTCCATGTTCCCTATCCACACCTATGTGACTGGGCCTCAACTTCTGCTCCCCCACACAACTGGCCACCAGCAGTCTCCATCTTTGGGCCTTTGCTCTTGCTTGTCCCTCTACCTGGAGTCTCTCCACAAGCTTTTATCACAAGAGTGATGTGTGTCAGCTCAAGAATCACCTCCCTGGGGCCTCCTCAGATCCCCATCTAAAGAGGCTCCCCTAACTCCCTCCATCACCCTGTTTATTTCCTTGTGTGAGTCACGCAGTCTGCTTCTTGTGCCTTTACTCTGTTACCATCTGTCCTCCTTTAGAAAGTGAGCTACATGAGGCCAGGGACCAAGCCTGCCTCAGTCTGTGCCATGTGCATGCACCCAGCCAGGGCAGGAAGCCAACAGCTGTGGGGGAGGAGTCAGGCAAGCAGCACCCACCTACCCCTCCAAGGATGACAGCCCCTCGGAGTGGGGGCTCATTGGCTGGGGCCAGCCCACTAACCACACCGTGGGCACTGTTTTCAGATCCAGGATGCCAGGAACCACGTAAGCCAAGCCATTTACCTCCTCAACAACCGGGATGAGAGCTACCAGTTCAGGACAGGAGCAGAGGTCCTTAAGGTGAGTTGCCTGCAGGGACAGGGGAGCCAGGTTTCCCACACCCACCCTGACCCCTGACCAGGTTCCTGGAGAACTCTGCCCCCATGTCCTCAAGTATAGCTGACAGCTAACCCTTCACCTCTCAGTGTACACATGTCCATCCAGTCATAGTCAAATAGCTCATAGCCCAAGCTTCAGAATCGGACCTGGGTTCTGCTCCTAGGGCCTCCACTATTAGCTGTACAACTTCAAGTCACTTAATTAGCCACTCTGTGCCTCCATATCCTCCCCTGCAAAAGGGGGATAAGATATAGTGACTACCAATTGTTATAATGGAGGTAAAGTGGCCCCTAGTAAGTGCTCAGTAAATAGTAGCTGCTAGTAGTAGTACCAGCAATAAGAAAAAACCCTGGCAATGAACAAAGTCAATTCACAAAGCATGGAGGGGAGAACTGAGTCTGGATGCCCTGGACCAGTCCCCAGGTGGTTCACCTTCCCTCTCTGGACCTCTGATTCTTCATATGAAACTTGGAACTAGATGGACTAAGGTCCCTCCCAGAACTGTGACTGCCCCGGGGAGGGGGGATATAAGCTGCAGCCCCATGCCTCCTCCCAGTAGTTTTGCCTTTCCTGGGAGCCAGGTCAGCCTAGCATCTACAGCAACAGCTGGAAACAGTGGAAGCTGGGGCTGTGAGGAGTCCAAGTAAGGGCACTGCTCTGTGGTAAAGGAAAGGAATTAGTTCTAGATGGTTCCACAGTTCACAAGCTATGTGACTTTATCTCTTCAGAGCCTCTGTTTCTTCACCTGTGAAATGGGGGTTGATGTCTGACTTAAGGCATCAACTCAACTGCCCCATTGCTTCTTCCAGGAAGCCCTCCCTTGCCCCTTGCACCCTAGCCAGATTTGGGCCCCTTGTAAGCTCCTTCATTGCCTGTACCCCCATCCACCAAGCCCTCATGCCCCTGAGACTAACTCCTGGCATCTCATTCCCCATTGGACCAGTCCACAGGATCCCATTCAGTAGAACCTCCTGGATGGGTGGTACATAGTACAGGCATCCTACCCTCCTCCCCCTACGCCCCCCAGGCCCCAATTACCTGCATTTTTAACAAGCCCCCACTTTAGGGGGGTTTGGGCCCTGAAACCAGGACCACCAGGGCAGGAGCTGGAGCCACCATAACTTTGTCGTTCCCTGATGCTGGGGTGGGGGGGATGGGATTAGCCCTTACAGCAGCTGTGACTAACCCCTTCCCTCCAGCTGATGGATGCCGTGATGCTGCAACTGACCAGAGCTCGCAACCGGCTGACCACCCCGGCCACCCTCACTCTGCCTGAGATTGCCGCCAGTGGCCTCACGGTCAGTGCCTCGGGCCAGGACAGCGGGTTCCTGGAAAGGGACACAGGGGTGCCAAGGGGTCAGAAGCTCCAAACTGTCATCAGTAGGAGTTCTATGTCTATGTCTCTGCAGTTTTCTGAGATAGGGTCCTCAGCTTCCCTCCTGTGTCCCCCCAAATACATCACCCTGTTGAATCAGTGGTTCCCAAACCAGCAGAGCAGGAAGTTACCCAAGGCACCTGGGAAGAGGCTAGATGCCCCAGTCCATATGATGAAGGCTGAGATTCCCCCAGGTGGTTCTTGGGGGGGCTTCTCCCTGCCCTGCCTTTATCTCACTTGCCTGCCTTCCCCCCACCCCCACCCCATCCTCCAGCGTATGTTCACCCCTGCCCTGCCCTCCGACTTGCTGGTCAACGTCTACATCAACCTCAACAAGCTCTGTCTCACTGTGTACCAGCTGCACACCCTGCAGCCAAATTCCACCAAGGTAAGCAGAACCCTACCAACCCCCAACCCCCGACCTCTGCCCCCACTGACCCATGCCCTGCAACCCCAAAGGCCTGAGACTGGGTCTGATGCTCTTCTGCCTAGAACTTCCGCCCAGCTGGAGGCTCCGTGCTCCACAGCCCTGGAGCCATGTTGTAAGTACACTGTTGGGAGGGGTGCCCTGGAGGGCCCTCTACACCTCAGGGGCTGCGGGACTCAGGGACCCGACCCTCTGCCCACAGTGAGTGGGGCTCCCAGCGTCTGGAGGTGAGCCATGTGCACAAAGTGGAGTCGGTGATCCCGTGGCTAAATGATGCCCTGGTCTTCTTTACCGTCTCCCTGCAGCTCTGCCAGCAGCTCAAGGATAAGGTGGGAGCACAGGGGTGGTGGGGTCTGGGCTGAGCCACAGTCTCAAACAGATGAGGCCAGCCAGGCAATAGCCCCTTCATTTTGGGGGTATTCCAGGGGCTCGTCTCAGGGCCAAAGCACCCCCAAATCTTAAGGTCTTTTGTACCCGCCGCACACACCAGGCTGATGGGCCATTGTGCTGCTGGGCAACAGTACCCTCTCCCTGACACATTGCCCTTGGATAACCTTGAAATCTCACCTGAGTTACAGGGTGCAACAGGGGCCAGGCCCCCCAGCACCACCACTCACCATGCCCCCCCACCTTCCTCCCTCCCTAGATCTCGGTGTTCTCCAGCTACTGGAGCTACAGGCCTTTCTAAGCAGAGCACCCAAGAGCCTGTCCCCCTGAGGAGTGGCCCCTACCCAGGGTGTCCCCGCCCCTACCACACACACCCTGGAGTGTGGCCCAAGCCAAGCGCTACAGGCGATTTACTTCCCTCCTTGCCTGTCCTGCCCGTCACATTTGCACAGATGGGAGTGAACACTGGAACTTCTGGAATGAAGGGAAGCTGACTTGCTTTTTGTTTTGGGTGGGGGTGGGTCAGGAAGGTGGGGTCAGGAGTTGGCCCACATTCCAAGCCCTGCCCTTTGGACTCAAGGTGGAGCCCAGCCCAGGGCTCTCCTTCCCCCCTGCTGAGCTGCCCCCAGGTGAGGGGCAGCTGCACTCCTCCCGCTGGAAGGTGAGGAGTGGGTGGTGACCCTAAGCTGTGAGTTGGGAGAGAAGGAAAAGGAAAGGGCAGACAGAAGCCACCTACCATGAGCTGGGGTCCCTTGACTGTTGACTCAGCAATCCTACCAGGGCCTCCAAGAAATAAAGATCATCCAACTTTGCCTGGACCCCTCTGTCTGGATATCCGTCTGTCTGTCTGTCTGTCTGAGTAGGGACCAAGCTGGGGGTCCCTGGCTATAGGAGCCAAGTGGAGCACCCAGTGACTGAGCCCCTAGCCTACTCATGCCTCCTTTGAGAGGGTCCTCTGGCTGCTGAGGGGCTGAGTGGAATGGTGACAAGGGGTCTGCCTGGGGGTTTGGGCCCCGAGTTTGAGCCCAGCTCCCCCTCCATGGATAGTTGCTGGATGACCCCCAGCAAGTTACTTAAGGTTTCCTGGTGTCAGTCATGCCGCTGAAGTCTGAGGGACCAAGTGGGCACCTAGAGGGAGCAGTGAGTACTTGCATTGCCCACCCTTGGTGGGAGGTTGGAACACACTTCAGACTCAGGCTCTGGACAGACAAGGCCTTGTTACTGTTGCCCAGCATGGCATGTGAGCAGAGGGGCTGGGGGACTCGCCTCATTTTGGTTCCAGAGCCAAGTTACTCAGTCTCATGGAGTTCTCCTGTCAGAGAGGAGCAGAGGGACCCCAGTGGGGTTCAGGCCTCAGTTCCCTGCTAACCCCCCATCTTGAGGAGCCCCAGCAGCCTCTCCTCCATCCCAGTGCAATTCCTGGCCTTCCAGGGCCAGTGGGACTCACCTGCTTGTCACTCATTGTCTGGGATCTGGAGGGGTGGTGGGGGCAGCAGCGGAGGCAGCAGGGGCAGCAGCGGAGGCAGCGGAGGCAGCAGGGGCAGCAGCGGAGGAAGCAGTGGCAGCAGCAGCGGAAGCAGCGGCAGCAGCAGCGGCAGGGGCTGCAGCAGCAGTTGAGGCAGATAAGCAGCAGCAGGAGCAATATAGTGCCTGGGGGTGGGACAGGTGTCCAGACATGGCCCTCCACCTGGGGCCTGGCATGAGAGGCTGATGGGCCAGAGGCAGAGACCATACCCAGGACAATGAGGAAGATAATGAAGTAAGCGGTGTCTGACTTGGACTCGAACAGTTGGTTGCTCTTCAGTCTCCCCAGCACTTCCTTTGCTGTGGTCTCCAGATCCTTCAGGTTGGCCATCCCAGCTAGAGGGTCCTGGATGCCACCTGCCCCAACCCCCCAGAGGGAAACCTTTAGAGCTCTGGGTTCCTCTGGGGCCAGGCCACATACAGGCCTCCCACCGTCCAGCCCCTGCCCCTTTCACACTGTCCCTCTAGCCCCCAGTTCCTGCCCCAACTTCACTTCCACTCCTCTCCTTGCCCTTACCTTGGTCCTGAACCTGACCTGGCCAGCCCCTTCTCTTCCCACTTCCCCCAGCAGCCCCACATCAAGACCTGACCTGCCTCCAAGCTCTCGAAGCCTTAACTCCTGGGAACATAGACTTCCTGCTTCCGGATCCATACCACCTGAGGCCTTAGCAACCAGGCCCTCTCTCCCCAGGGCCAGCCCGGGGCTGCCAGAACTCAGAAGGTGGGGCCTGTGTCCCAGCAGTGTGCTTCCTGCTTCCCAACAGCAGCTGGTACTGCTGGTCTCAGGAAGAGGTCACAGGCCTGTCAGTCTCTTCACCCCAGGGCTTTTTCACTTTTTCTCAGTAGACCATACAAGCAGCCTGGGACAGTGGGCACTCAGCTGCTGCTGACCATGAATAAAGGAAAGACAAAGAAAAAGAAGAGAGGGAGGGAGGGAGGGAGAAAGGAAGATTGAAAAGGAGAAAGGAGCCCTGGCTGGGTGGATCAGTTGGTTGAAGCATCGTCCCATATACCAAAAGGTGGTGGATTGGCCCTGGTCGGTGTTGCTCAGTGGTTGGAGCATCAGCCCTTGCACCAAAGCATTGCGGGTTCACTCCTGGTCAGAACGTATAGAGGTGAACTGATGTTTCTCTCTCCCTCCCTCTCTTAAAAAAAAAAATCAACAAGAATATATCCTCAGGTCAAGATTAAATTTTAAAAATTTTTAAGAAAGGAGGGAAAGGGAGAGAGGAAGAAGTATCTTTTCCACCACCCTTCTTGGTCTGCTGGGATGTGCCTGGCACCATATTAGAAGTCTTAGATCCTTATTTTCTCTGTTCTATTCCTCACAATAACCCTATGGTTATCTCTCAAAAGAGCTCTTTGCCCAGAAGTTGGGGCTTGGGGCCCCTAACCCTGCCATCCCTGACCATGTCAGTGAGGCAGCTCTCACTCCTGCCTTCTTGCAGAGCACAGACATTTCCAGGCCCACTAGGCGCCAGACACTACTCAGCACGTGAGGTTGGCTATAAAACAGGTAGACACGGTGTTTTGTTCTTATAGTGCTTATGATCTAGTAGGGAAGAACATATCAGCTAATGTTAGGCTATATGTACATTACCTAATTTATCCCTCATGGCAATCGTACAGTGGGTATTACTGCTAATCCCCACTGTATTATTACAGTCGTACAGTGGGTATTATTACAGATATGAAAACAGGCCTTGAGAAGCTCAGCAACCAGCTCTCAAGTCACACATCTCAGGGATTCATTTCCTGTTGTTGTAACATACTACCACAAACATAGTGGTTTAAAACAACACAAATTCATTACCTCGCAGCTCTGGAGGTTGATGTCTAAATGGGTTGGCAGGGCTGTATTCCTTCTGGGGGCTGTAAGGGAGAAACCATTCCTTGCCTTTCCAGTTTCTATAGGTCATATTCTTTGGTTCATGCCCCAGAACATCACTTTAATTTCTGCTTCCATCTTCACACCCACATCTTCTCTGCCTGCCTTCCTGCTTTTCTCTTATAAGGAACTCTGTGATGACATTGGCCCCCAGGGTAATCTCCCCAGCAAAATTCTTAATCACATCTGCAAAGAACCCTTTTGCCACTTAAGGTGACATATTCGCAGGTTCCAGGGATTAGGATGGAAATATCTTTAGGGGCTATGATTCTAAGCCAACCACAACCAGTGAGCAGAGAAGCCAGAATTGGGACTCAGGCATTCAGATCCCAGAGCCCTTGGCCATCATGTTATGGGGTTTTCTTTGCCGGGATCCCCGTCTTACACCTTCCATCCTAGTCTGAAATCTCAGATTCCTGTTGCAAAGGGAGGGAGGATATTTTTAAACCGACTAGAATGTTCTCTTGTAAAAATACGGAGAGAGTAGGGTGCAGCCACTATGGAAAACAGTCTGGCAGTTCCTCAAAAAGTTACATACAGTGTTATCATATGACCTAACAATTCCACTCCTAGAGAATTGGAGGCAAGTGCTCAAAGGCTTGTACACAACTGTTCACAGCAGCACTACCCACAATAGTCAAACGGTGGAAACAACCCAGTGTCCATCAAGTGATGAATAGATAAAACATTGTCTATCCATACAATGGAATATTATTCATAAAAGGGAATGAAGCACCAACTTGCTACAACATGAGTGAACCTCAAAAACATGATGCCAAGTAAAAGAGGCCAGTCACAAAAGGCCACATATTGTATGATCCCATGTATATGAAATGTCCAGAACAGGCAAATCCATAGAGACAGAAAGTAGTGGTTGCCAGGAAAGGCGGATGGGCGACTGAGTGCTTAGTGGTTATAGGGTTTCCTTTTGGGGTCATGAACATGTCTTGGAACTAGGTAGAGTGTGGTTTTGCAACCTTGTGAATGTACTACTAGTGAATGCTACTGATCTATTCACTTTAAAATGGCTGATGATTAATTTCATGTTATGTGAACTTTATCTCAGTTGGAAAAAAGTGGGGAGAGGGGCCAATAACTCAGCCCCTCCCCCCCTTGGCCTGGCTGGGTGATAAAAAGGCCCACGGTCCTCTTCCCTCCCCACTGGCCCTCAGTCTTACAGTCCAGACCCCTGGGTGCCTCGTTTCTTGTTTGTGATTATGAAAGTAAAACCACCTCATTAAAATCTGGGAAACTCCAAGGTGTTAAAAGACAAAACCAACCAAAGAGGCCCCAGACCCAAACAGCAATGATGGGTAGAGGAGGGTTCAGGCAAGTCAGACCCCAGATTCGGATCCTGGTCCCAGCTTTTAACACCCACCAGTGTGTGTGTGACCTGAAACACGGTCCCTGACCCCTCTCTGCCTCAGTTTCCTCATCTGTGTGTGAGAACAATGTCCCCTCTCTTCAGGTTGTTGTGAGGATTGACTGACATACTCGGCACAGAAGTGTCTCCAGCACAGTGATGTACACTAGAAACGCACTGAGTGGCCATGTGTAGCTGGTCAAGCGGAATGAAGTTAACTAGAAGAGGACGTTCTGCCAAGAAAAGGCGGGGGCCTGCAAGTGGGCCACGTCAGAACAAAGTCTTGCAAGCAAGACTTATTATTCAGAGGCAGAACTTTCCTTGAGGTGATACATAGGCCATGAGGGCATGGAAAAGTTCAAGGGAGGGTGCACTGCTGCAGGTGGAAAGGGTCTTTGTATAACATAGGAAATTAATAGTTTAATGTATAACTTAGCTCAGATGATCTCATAAGCATGCCTGTTAATCATTGTCACTTGCTGTACTCCATTGTTATTTGCTGTACTCCCCAAATAAAAGCCATGAGAGCTTTGGGGGCTTTGCTACTTGCCTGACTAGCAATAGCCCTCTGCTTCTCTAAACTCAATCCTGCACGCCGAGCTCATCTCAGCGTCACCGTTCACAAAGAACATCAACACCATGTGTTGCTCTCACTCATTTTGTGGCTGGGATTCCCTCTAGTTCTTAGTTCTTGGTGTACATTTGGGTTCACCTGCCATCCTCACACTGCTCAGACCGCTTTAGCCTCCCCTCCACTTCTCCCAGTCACCATAGCCAAGAGTGTCTTGCAAATGACTGCCGCTTTCTGACCCTCCAGGTCACAATCGCTGAGACTTTCTTCCCAACATTTTTCAGAATCCCATATCACTCACATGTGATGGTTTTCCTGGAGAAAAGTGATGGTCTTCCTGCAGAGAGGCTATTTCCGTAGGGGACATTCCCAGAAGCAGAATGTGCTCCGGCTCAAGGTCACACCACGGGTCACTGGCACTCCTTGGTCATCTGCACCTAAAGTTCTCATTGGCTTTGATGAGGCCAGCCTTGCTGAATCCCTCAAGAGCCGTGGAGTTGTAACTTGAGAGATTTTTCTGCTGGGAACGGAACCACGTTCAGAGCAGACTCTTGTCCCAGTCCTGCCCTGGGCCCTGCCCAGCCCCACTTCCAGCCTCCAAGCCTTGACAATGAAGGTTAAGCCTCTTGTCAGATGTGTAGACAGTGGGGGAGTAGAAGAGTGTGGGCAGAGAGGGACAGAAGGCTGGTTGGAGCACGGGACAGGTAGTAAGTGTATTGGGCAGAGCTGAGTGGATGGACAGAACAACCCTAATAGTTTCCTGACACACAGTCACGCCCTCCCCTTTCTGCTTTCACAGCTGAAGAGTAGCTGCAACAGAGATCTTATGATCTGCAAAACCTGAAATCTGTATACTGTCTGAGAACTATTTATCAACATCTGAGACTGAGGATTGCTTAGGGCTTGTAAACTCAGGTGCCAGAAAATAGGTGAGGAAAAAGTGAGATGGATTTGGTATAAGAAACATCAGGGAGCCCGGCTGGTGTGGCTCAGTAGTTGAACGTCGACCTATGAACCAGGAGATCAAGGTTCGATTCCCGGTCAGGGCACATGCCCAGGTTGCAAGCTCAATTCCCAGTAGGGGACGTGCAAGAGACAGCCAATCAAGGATTCTCTCTCATCATTGATGTTTCTATCCCTCTCCCTTCCTCTCTGAAATCAATAAATTTTTTTTTAAAGAAACATTAGGGAAGGCTGAGGACTGTAGCAAATTGAAGAGCATATTGCCCAGCTAGAGGGCAGCTTGAATCAGCTATGGGCTGGGCCCAGAGTTGCCAGGGCTTACAATCTCTAAAATAACATTGGAAATCTAGATCTTTGTGTGAATAAGAAAAGAGACCAGAGAAGATGAGCCCGTGGCCTCAGATTTCATCTCTGCCATTTCCTCGTTGTGTGACCTTGAACAATCCCCTTGACTCATGTATAAATGGGGTTATTTATAAACAGTATAGTAACAGCACATGTTTCATGGGCTATGATGATTATTAAATAAGTTATCCTTCTATGGCCCCTAGAACAATGCCAGGTGATTAAGTATTTGCTAAATTGATGCTTTGAGTTTTCAATGCTGCCCATTTAAAACACTGTGATACCAGTAATGGAGAGATCAAAGAAAGTACATGGATGTTCTGCTTTAGGTCATAAGTTTGCATCCCCTGGCAGAGTGGCTAAGGGAGATGAACTTGGAAGCCAGAGAGACTGGCTGAATGAAGCCCAGATCTGCCACACATACCATCTAGGTGACCTTGGGCAAGGGACCTGCCCTGGGCACCTGGGTTCCTGTCTATAGTCCTAGGCCAGCGGTTCTCAACCTGTGGGTCACGACCCCTTTGGCGGTCGAACGACCCTTTCACAGGGGTCGCCTAAGACCATCCTGCATATCAGATATTTACATTACGATTCATAACAGTAGCAACATTACAGTTATGAAGTAGCAACGAAAATAATTTTATGGTTGGGTCACAACATGAGGAACTGTATTTAAAGGGCCAGAGGTTGAGAACCACTGTCCTAGGACAAGGTCGTTGTGAGGATTGCAGGGTAGTGTCTCGAACGGGCCTGGAGGAACAGCTTACCTGTCCCTGCCCTCGGCTCCCTGCTGCAGAGGAGCCCCCAGGTGGTGTCACAGGGAGCAGTGGGGCTTTGATTCTTCAGTTAACTGTCACCCTCTCCCCTCCCCCTCACCACAAACACCAGGATCTGCCAGGACAGGGCAGCCCCTAAAGCTCCCACAGGAGCCCAGGGCCTCAGGTGCCACACGAGGCTGCTTCTCTCTCTGTCTCTGACAGCTGAGAACCACTGTCCTAGGCCAAGGTCGTTGTGAGGATTGCAGGGTAGTGTCTCAAACGGGCCTGGAGGAGCAGCTTACCTGTCCCTGCCCTCGGCTCCCTGCTGCAGAGGAGCCCCCAGGTGGTGTCACAGGGAGCAGTGGGGCTTTGATTCTTCAGTTAACTGTCACCCTTTCCCCTCCCCCTCACCACAAGCACCAGGATCTGCCAGGACAGGGCAGCCCCTAAAGCTCCCACAGGAGCCCAGGGCCTCAGGTGCCACACGAGGCTGCTTCTCTCTCTGTCTCCGACAGGTCGGCCGCTGGGCTTTGCTGGGGTAGTGTCTGAGCAGAGAGTCTGCCTGGGCATGGCTGGGTCTGGAGTGGGAGCTGGGGTACAGGAGGAACAAATCCCTGGGAAGGTGCATATCCGATGGGAGTTCAGTCTCCCTCCAGAGGCAGCTCCCCTGGGCACCGCTCACCAAACCCCTTGGGCCATGGGCGCCTGGAGGATAGACGGACCAGGGGCATAATGTGTGGGAGTATCTGGAAGCAGAACTAAGGAGTCAGGGTTCAAAATGAGAACTCAGATGTTCCTCCTTGGAGCCCCAGCAACCTCTTCTCCCCACCTCACCCAGATACCAGGCATCGTTGTGCCCTTGGCACGATGGACCCCCTAAGGCGATCCCTCTCCCCCTGCTCATCAAGGCCCACCTCCTGCGAGATGCTTGGTTATGTGGGCATCGAGGCCGTGCTGGACCAACTGAAGATCAAGGCCATGAAGATGGGTTTTGAGTTCAACATCATGGTGGTGGGTGAGTGAGGCGGGGCTCACAGGAGGACCAATGGGCAGGGCATGTCGCCTCACCTCTTGGGGCCTTGTAGTTGAAAATCTGGGAAACACTGAGTTAAAAGACAAAAATCACCCATAAAGCCCCAACCAAACCCAAACAGAGCAGTAAAATCTAGGCCGAGGCAGGAAGTGGTGAACACCCCACTCAGATCCTGGTCCCAGCCCTAAGCCCACCAACCAGCAGGGAGGGATCTTGTGCACAGCCTCTGACCTCTCTCTCTCCGCCTCAGTTTCCTCATCTGGCTTAACACAGTGCCTGGCGTTTAGTAAGTTCTCCCCGGGCCAGTTTATCTGGAATTACTTCTTTTTTTTAAATTTATCTTTATTTTTGAAAGTATTACAGATGGCCCCTCTCCCCTTCCCCCCCTCCATTGACTCCCTCTACCCTGCACCTGCCCTGGAATTGCTTTCTTATATATTCACAATTGATTTTGTAGGTCAATACTATACTTTTTAATTTTTTTAAATTTATTGATTGATTTTAGAGAGAAAGGAAGGTAGGGAGAGAAAGAACATTGATTAGTTGTTCCACTTATTTATGCATTCATGGGTTGATTCTTATATGTACCCGAACCCGGGAATGGAACCCAAAACCTTGGTGTATCAGGATGACACTCTAACCAACTGACTACCCCGCCAGAAAACTACTATACTTTTAACAAAACAAACTAGATACAACAGGACACAAGATATTGGAGTGTGTATCTCCAATTAAGGACACTATTCTAAGGCAGCACTGTATAATAGAAATGTAACATGAGCCATATATATAATTTTTTTTCACATATGTAATTTTTAAATTTCCTAGTAGCCACTTTTTAAAAAGTAAAACAAGGTAAAATTTTGTGGTTGTTAATCTTCACCCGAGGATATTTTTCCACTGATTCTTAGAGAAGGTGGAAGGGAGGGGAGAGGGAGGGGCAGAGAGACAGAAACATCGATGAGAGAGAGACACATTGATTGGTTGCCTCCCTCACGCACTCAGACCAGGCGGAGGGGATTGAG
>NW_005365229.1:3753176-3759451 GCF_000412655.1 Myotis brandtii
ATGAGAGAGAAACATCCATCAGCTGCCTCCTGCACACCCCCTACTGGGGATGTGCCCGCAACCAAGGTACATGCCCTTGACCGGAATCGAACCTGGGACTCTTCAGTCCACAAGCCGACGCTCTAGCCACTGAGCCAAACTGGTCAGGGCAATCATCTATTTTATTTAACCCAATATGTGCCAAAATGCTATTATCTCAACATGTAATCCATCTAAAAATTCATGATATCTTTTACATTCTTCTTGTCTTATCCAGTCTATAAAACCTGGTTTGTATTTTCCATTGAGGGTACATCTCAATTCAGATTTGCCATATTTCCATGTGGAATAGCCAAGTGTGGCTTCTGTGTTGGACAGAACAACCCTAAGGACAATTTGGTTATATACACAAAGGTGTGTCCTGGGTTTACAGTAGGATGTTTCCTAGTGGGAGATGTCGTCCACAGAGTTGGAGAGGCACCTCACAACCCACACGCAGGATGCGAGAACCTCTCCAAGTAGCTAAAGAAGCCAGACACAGAAGAGTAGCTGCTGAGTGATCCCCTAGGTCAGTGGTCGGCAAACTGTGGCTCGCTAGCCACATGCGGCTCTTTGGCCCCTTGAGTGTGGCTCTTCCTCAAAATACCACGTGCGGGCGCGCACGTACAGTGCGATTGAAACTTCGTGGCCCATGTGCAGAAGTCGGTATTTTGTGGAAGAGCCACACTCAAGGGGTCAAAGAGCCACATGTGGCTCGCCAGTCCCAGTTTGCCGACCACTGCCCTTGGTCAAGGGCGGAAAGAACTGCCTCTGCTGTTATAAGCTAGGAGAGTGGCAGTCCCTGGGGGACGGGGTTAATAGTTGCTGAGACGGGGCATGAGTGAGCTTGGGGGGAGCTGTGTGTTTTGTGATCTGGTGTTTCGTACACAGGTTGTTTCATTTGTAAAAACTTGAACTGCCCATCTTATATAATAAAAGGCTAATATGCAAATAGACCAAATGGCGGAACAACCAACCAGTCCAACCAGTCACTATGACATGCGCTGACCACCAGGGGGCGTGTGCAGAACATGGTGGGTGTTGGCTGAGGTGGGATGGGGAAGCAGGTGAGAGGGGGCACTAGACCAAGGTGGGCACTGGTCGCAGTCATGGGGGCGAGCCTCTGGAGGTTACTGAAAATTCTTTGCTCCCGCGCACCGTGGTCCCGCCCGGCGCTCGCACCTGCTGCCAGCGCTGGCCCTGCTCACACCCGCTGCCGGCACAAGAGCCGCCGTTTGCACCCACTGCTAGTGCCTGGTGCCAGTCCCGATCACTCAGCACCATCAGCGGCACCTGTCGGTCCTGATCACCCCTGAGGACCTTCCACCTCCCCCCTGCTCCTGAGGGGTGATCGGGGCAGCAGCCGCCACTCGCACCCGCTGCTGGCACCAGTCCCAATTGCTCCACACCATCAGCAGGTTCGAGTGGGGCCAGTACCAACAGCACGTGGGAGCAGCAGCAGCGGAGCGGGGGCTGCCAGCAGACGGGACTGGGGCCGTGGTGGGAGGGGCCAGACGGGGGCACGGAGGATGGGCCGAGACCTGCCCCTGTGCCTACCACAGCCTCGTGGCCCACAGTTCCTTTCAAGGTGCACGGATTCGTGCACTGGGCCCTTAGTCAACACATAAATGGATAAACACAGTGTGGTCTGTCCATCCTGTGGAATATTACTCAGCTATGAAAAAGAATGAAACAGTGCCCTGGCCAGGTGGCTCAGTTGGTTGGAGCATCGTCCCGTACACAAAAACGTAGTGGATTCTATTCCCTGTCAGAGAACATACCTAAGTTTCTGGTTCAATCCCTGTTTGGGGCACGTGGGGGAGGCAACCAATTGATGTTTCTCTCTTGCAAAGATATTTCTCTTCCTCCCTTTCTCTCTCTCTAAAATCAATAAAAACATATCCTTGGGTGAGGATTTTTTTTTACAAGAATGAAGTGGTGACATATACTACAACATGGATGGACTTTGCAAACATTAAGCTGAGTGGGAGAAGCCAAATTCAAAAAGACAAATATTCATGAATCTATTTACATGAAATACCCAGAGTGGTAAATCCATAGAGACAGAAGGTAGGTTGGTGGTTACTGGAGGCTGGCAGAGGGAACGGGAAGTGGCTGCTTTAGTGAACAGAGTTTCTTTTGGGGAGGCGATGAAAACGTTTTGGTGCTCGATAGAGGTGGTGGTTGCACAACACTACTAATGCACTAAATGCTACTGAATTGTTCACTTTAAATGGTTACTGCTTGCCCAGCTGATATGGCTCAGTGGTTGCCCATCGACCTATAAACCAAAAGGTCATGGTTTGATTCCTGATCAGGGCACATGCTCAGGTGGTGGGCTCGATCCCCAGTGTGGGGCCTGCGTGAGGCAGCCGATCAATGATTCTCTCTCACCATTGATGTTTCTATTTTTCTCTCCCTTGATCTCTGAAATCAATAAAAATATTTTTAAAGAACAATAAAATAAAAAAATAAATGGTTACTGATTAATTCTTTTATTATATGAATTTTGCCTCCATAAGAAAAGGGGTAAGCATTGAGGTGAACACTTAGGATAGTATGCACTTTTTTATATTTATGTTATACTTAGAAAACTGTTTACTTTCTAAAAAGATTTATGAGTTTGAGAAACACTGCCTAAAATATCCACCATTATTGCTGTCATCTGGTTACTCCCAGGGCAGAGTGGCCTGGGCAAGTCCACGATGGTGAACACACTGTTCAAGTCCAAAATATGGAAGTCCACCCCATCGGGCCTGGTGCTGGGGTCCACGCCCCAGACGCTGCAGCTGCACTCGATGACCCATGGTGAGTGAGGCCCCACCCTCACCCCTACCCCCACCTTGTCCCACCCAGTCCAATCCCTTCCTCCCTCCACTCTCCTCCACAGTCATCGAGGAGAAAGGCGTGAAGCTCAAGCTGACCGTGACCGACACGCCTGGCTTTGGGGACCAAATCAACAATGACAAGTGGTGGGTCCTCTGGAGTGGGCGGAGCCCTGGTTGCCCCGCCCCTGCCCCTGCCCCTGGAACATTCCATCCCTGGAACAACCTGACTGTGGTATCTTGGAGCCTCAGTTTATTCGTTTGTATAAAGAGTGCACACAACTCTCCCTCCAAGATTGAAGGGAGTCAGCGGGGAAAGGTTTTAGCCGCTGCCTGGCACACAGTAAGCACCCAGGAAAGGTATAAGCAGGGGGTAGAAGCCCACACTCGGGACCCCTGGGTTAGACCACTTTCCAGCTGCACAACCTGGAACTAGTCACGGAAGCTCTCTGAGCCCCGGTTTCCTTTGTGACTTGGGAATGATGACACCCACCTTGCAGAGCTGTTCAAGGCTCTAAATGAGACAGACACGCAAAATCAGGACTGGCTGCACAATCTGTGGGACCCAGTGCGATGAAAATGTGGGCTCCCTTGTTCAAAAATGATCAAGAATTGTAAGAACAACCGCAGAACAGTCCACCAAGCCTGGGCCCTTCTCAGTACAGATCCCTGGGCTCCATGCACTCCACTGAAGCCGGCCCAGCACCACATGCTTTGTTGAGCATTTGCTACGTGCAAGCTGTGTTCTAGAGCAATAAACAAAACAGGTGAATATCCTTGCTTACATGGAATTTACCTTGTCACAGGGGTGAGGGACAGACAATGAACAAAATAATCAGTTAATCCGAGAGAGAGCCTGAACTCTATCATCCAAAGAGGACATTTCTGAGAGCGACACAGCTACAGAGCTGTAGGGGGTTGCAATTTTAAGCAGAGTGCTCAAGAAAGATCTCTCAGAAAGGTGACATTTGGACACAGAATCCAGGAGATGAGAGGATGAGCGACGTGGACATGGGGGAAGGAGTGTCTGAGGCTGAGGGTGGCATGTGCAAAGGCCCTGAGGTAGGCAGGCTGGTGTGGCTGGCAGGGCAGGAGGAATAGGGAGAGGAGGAGGAGAGGGCAGGCAGGAAGCAGTGGTCGGCAAACTCATTAGTCAACAGAGCCAAATATCAACAGTACAACGATTGAAATTTCTTTTGAGAGCCAAATTTTTTAAACTTAAACTATATAGGTAGGTACATTGTTATTAACTTAATTAGGGTACTCCTAAGGCTTAGGAAGAGCCACACTCAAGGGGCCAAAGAGCCGCATGTGGCACGCGAGCCGCAGTTTGCCGACCACTATACTATAGGGCCCTGTAGGGCAATATAAGGACTGGCTTTTGTTCAGTCCCTAGAGGCTGAGCAGGAAAGGGACACGATCTAACTCCTGCTTTTGGAAGGATCTTCTTGGCTGCCATTGACAACAGCCCACAGAGAGAAGGGGCCCAGGGAGAGGAGTCAGGCAATCCCTCTGCAGTCAGGCAAAAGTCCACCGTGGTTTGAACCAGGCCAGCGGCAATTTCTCTTGTTTAACGCTCACTCTCCCCTCTCCAAAGTAGGTATTCTTATTGTCCCCATTTTATAGACAGAAAAGATGAGGCCTCAGCTCAAGAATGGCAGAGGGACTCTCTGATGATGCAGGGAGTAAAGATGAGGAGTATACTCAGGTGCCCAAGCACCTCAAGTTGTGCGAGATCAAAGGTCCTGTGTCCTCGGCAAATGGGTTAATTGGTCATCTGCAGGGGCGACTACCCAAAGGACCCAGGGAGACAGGTGGGGCTCCCGGGCACAGCCCTGAGGTCGGGTCCATCCCCCACCCCAGCTGGGACCCCATCCTGGGCTACATCAATGGACAGTATGAGCAGTACCTGCAGGAGGAGATCCTCATCACCCGCCAGCGCCACATCCCCGACACCCGGGTGCACTGCTGTGTGTACTTCGTGCCGCCCACTGGGCACTGGTGAGGTGGCTGGGCCGACCAGGGCAGAGAGGAGGAGCGGGGAGAGGAGAAGGAGGGGTTTCTGGCATGGGCTGTGGGCTGGCATCCCCTCACTCACACACTTGCTGCTGCCACTACCACCACCATCACTGTCCTGCCTGAGCAGCCTGCGGCCCCTGGACATTGAGTTTCTACAGCGGCTGTGCCGGACTGTGAACGTGGTGCCCGTGATTGCTCGGGCGGACAGCCTGACCATAGAGGAGCGAGAGAACTTCAGGCGCACGGTGATCTGGGTGCCTGAGGCGAGGATGGGGTTGGTGGTGGTGGGGAGGGGCAAAGTGCATAGGTTGACCTGAGGTTCCCGGACCCCCAGATCCAGCACAACCTGAGGACTCACAGCATCGATGTGTACCCACAGCAGTGCTTCGATGAGGACGTCAATGACAAGATCCTCAACTGCAAGATCCGGGTAGGAGGCCGTGGGGGCAGGGAGGCTAGCGGGACAAAGGCAGAGTGATTTTCTTCCCTCTCATTCTTTCCATCTGAAGATTATACTGGGAGAAATGTCATCTGTTTCTAGCAGATGTGAATCTCTAAGGTGAGCGAGAAATAAGTCATAGCAACAACCCACAGAATAAGAGAAAATGTTTACAAATGCCATGTCTGATAAGGGACTTGTATCCTGATTATAAAAAGATCTCTTACAAATCAACAATAAAAGACAGCCCAATTTAAGAATGGGCAAAGGCTCTTGAGTAGGCATTTCCCCAAATACTTTATAGGAGTGGCCAATGAGCATATGAAAAGATGGTAAACAGTTGGACAATTCTTCAAAAGGCTAAACGCTGCCCTGGCTGGTGTGGCACTACACCATGCACCGAGAGGTTGCTGGCTTCATACCCAGTCAGGGCACATGCACAGGTTGTGGGCTTGACTCCCAGTAGGGGGCATGCAGGAGGCAGCTGACCGATGTTTCTCTCTCTCTCTCCCTCTCTCTAAAATCTCTCTCTAAAATTAATAAAAAGACTAAAAAAAAAAAAAAGGTTAAACACTGCTCAGCCAACTTGGCTCAGTGGTTGAGCGTTGACCCATGAGCCAAGAGATCACTGTTCGATTCCTGGTCAGAGCACATGCCCAGGTTGTGGGCTCGATCCCCAGTGAGAGTTGTGCAGGAAGCAGCTGATCAATGATTCTCTCTCATCATTGATGTTTCTATCTCTCTCTCCTTCCTCTCTGAAATAAATAAAAATATTTTTAGAGAGAAACCAAGATGGCGGCATAGGTAAACACCGGAGATTGCTGCCTCACACAACCACATCAAAAATACAACTAAAAGACGGAACGGACATCATCCAGAACCACAGGAAGGCTGGCTGAGTGGAAATTCTACAACTAGAAGGAAAGAGAAAAGCATACCGAGACTCAGAGGAGGCGCAGTGCGGAAGTAAAATA
>NW_005365229.1:3761416-3768970 GCF_000412655.1 Myotis brandtii
GAAAGGGGAGTGGGGGATGCGGGAAGAGACTGGACAAAAATCATGCACCTATGGATGAGGACAGTGGATGGGGAGTGAGGGAGGAGGGTGGGGTGGGAACTGGGTGGAGGGGAGTTATGGGGGGAAAAAAGAGGAACAAATGTAATAATCTGAACAATAAAGATTTAATTAAAAAAAAAGAATTTAAAAAAATATATTTTTAAAAAATAGAATATCTCAAAAAAATAAAAATAAAAAGGTTAAACACTAAGTACCCTGTGACCCAGTAATTTCTCTCCCAAAAGAAATTAAAACCTATGTCCATGTAAAAAACGTATACACAAGTGTTTGTAGTAGATTTATTCGTAATAGCCAAAAAGTGGAAACAATCCAAATGTCCATTACCTTGTGAAAGGATAAACAAATGTGGTCTATCCACACAATGGAATCTTACGGCCGCAAAAAAGAATGAGGTTCTCATAGGTGTTACGACCTGGATAACCCTTGAAAACATGATGCTCCGTGAAAGAAGCCAGGCACAAAAGGCCACATGCCGCGTGATTCCATTATCGGAAATGTCCAGGACAGGCAAATCTACAGAGACAGGAAGTAGATCAGTGTTTGCCAGGGG
This sequence comes from Myotis brandtii, assembly GCF_000412655.1. Lineage (NCBI taxonomy): Eukaryota > Metazoa > Chordata > Mammalia > Chiroptera > Vespertilionidae > Myotis > Myotis brandtii. The sequence continues at coordinate 3,762,027 of NW_005365229.1, forward strand.
CTAACAGGCTTCTTTTGGGGACGATGGAAATTCTCTGAAATTAGATTGTGCTAATAGTTGCACAATCTTGTGAACATACTACAAACAACTGGCTGCACCTTCAAAAGGGTGCATTTTGTGGTATGTGATTTATATCTCAATAAAGCTGTTACAAAAAAGAAAGAGGAAATAGCGCACATCTTCATTTTCTCTGAATTAACTGAATTCCAACTCCAAGCCCCATCCTGCCATCCTAATGTTGTAATGTACCCCGCGAGTAACACACAGGACGCAAAATCAAATCAAGGAGTCATTTAATCAGTAAAGCCGGCGACTGCGAGGGAGATGCGGCTCCAAATCTCGCAGTGCCCGAGTGAGGGCAGGAGCCATCTTATAAAGGCAAAAACCACATCCTGCTAGACGTTGGAATGTGGAATTATCTTGCGAAAGCAGTTTTACAGAAGCAGAATTGAGCAAAGTTAATAATCTTTAAAGGTTATCTATAGTTTCAGTTCCTGGAGCCACTGAATCACCAGAAAGTATTCCCAGAGCCACTGAGTTAAGGAAAGCAGTTTTGTGGTTCTGGTCCTCAGACACAGGAGAATAGCCTTTGTGATGTGGGCTGGCAACATAATGGGGTGATTTATGTGAGTTTCCAGGTCTCAATCTGGAAACTGAGGTAACTACCTTACTGTTTAAGCAAGCAGGTGTACAGAAGCCAGAACAGCAGGGTTAAAATTCAAACTGCAGTTTTTACCCGAGATGAACGTTACTATGCTTCATTGCTTCACTTAGGGTGCAGTCACTGTCAGTCCCCTGGAACCTGCGAAGCACCTGCATCATCCATGGACACCAGACCTCAACTCCCGTTTTGGGGGCCCTGCCAGTGCTTTCGCTTGGACTAGAGAAAGGCAACAGCTGCCTTCCCAGTTGCGGGCGCACCCTGATTTCAGCCCCACACGGTCATGACCAGTTGCCTTTGTGCCCTGCACAAACTGCACATCCATACATGGAGGCCCTGCTTCCCACCTGGCACCCAATTTCTCTACACATCCCCTCTCCCCCTCCCCACCGGAGCAAGGAACAGGATCCCCGTGAAAGATTCAAAGCGCCCGACCTTCACCAGCTCTGCATTCTGTCCTGAGGCAGGCAAAGACGACAGCCTGGCCACAGCCTGAACAGAGCTAGACAGAGCACAGGGAGCACCTTCTCAAATTAATGTCTCAGAACATTGATCCAGGGTTTAGTTGCTACCGGCAGGCGCATAAGAAGTGTACAACAAATCGTTACTATTATTAGCATCAACTTACAAATTAATTCTAGCGATAAAGACAAACCCATATACAGCACTTTGGAGTTTGAATCTCTACTTCCAGTCAAGAGCAAGTAAACAACTAGAACTGAGTACAGGGTTTAGCAAACATTTTTGTGACAGGCCAGATGATGGTAAATACGGATCTTATGCTGTGTGGGCCAAGCCGGCTCCCACAATTACTCAACTCCGCTGTGGTAGCGTGAAAGCCACATAGACAAGAGTAACTGAATGGACAGGGCTATGTGAAACTTCACAGAGGGAAACAGGAGGTGGGCCGGGTTGCCTGTGAGCCAGATGTGGCCAACCCTGGTTTACCAAGTTATCATGTTGAATGTCATCACTGTTCCTGTTTCATAGGTAAGAGACTGGCGTCAGCAAGATTTTAGTAACGTGGCTATCAGTAACCATAGTTTCCAAGGGTTACTCTGCTAACCCTTAATAATGCTAAGCACTTCCCAAACATTCACAAAGCTCTAAGTCAGTACTATTAAGACTCTCACTCTACAGATATGGAAACTGAGGCACTGATTCGACTTTACATCTTCTAACTCATTAATATCTTGTGCTCCTTCTACCACTTTCCCCACAAAAGACAGCCCCACCCCTCACCTCGGGATCTTTACTCTCCACATGCCTGGCAAGGCCAACCTTCTGGTCTTGTCCCCTCCCCAAAGGACCGGATCCCCTTTGCTGTGGTCGGGGCTGACCGAGAGCACGTGGTGAACGGGAGGTGTGTGTTGGGCCGGAAGACAAAGTGGGGCATCATTGAAGGTCAGTACAGGTGCTTGGGGAGGACACCGGTGAGAATGGGTTGGAAACCAGGACACACCCTCTTGCCTTTGGGACCCTCAGCGCCTATCACAGGGCCCTAGTGATTAAACCCACAACCAGGGAAGAGACAGACCTGGGATCAAGCCCCTTTACAGCTGGGAGGCCTCAGGCAAATTACTGACACTCTGGACTTCAGTTTCCTTTTTAAAAAAAATCCTTATTTATTTTTCCATTGATATTTAGAGAGAGTAAAAGGGAGGGAAGAGACAGAGAGAGAGAAACATGGATGTGAGAGCGACACATGGATTGGTTGCCTCCCACACACACCTCGAACAAGGCCAGGGATTGAGCCTGCAACCAAGGTACGTGCCCTTGACCAGAATCGAACCCGTGACCCTTCAGTCCGGAGATCAACACTCTATCCACTGAGCCAAACCGGCTAGGGCTGGACCTCAGTTTCTTCACAGAAAAATGAGCATGATAGTAACATAAATTTCATATGGTAGTTGGAGGGGGCAGAGCCACCACTTTGGACAGTGTTCGGCACCCAGAATTTATTGAAGGCCTACTATGTGCCAGGCATACTATGTGCTATTCCTAAGAGGGAGACAGGGAAAATAGGACCGACAGGGTTCCTGTCCCCATAGAGCTGGCAAGATGACGACAGGTGGGAGAAGCATGATGAAGGAAATACGTGGGGTGGGAGAGGTGGGCTACCTCAGGGAGCAGAGAAGGATAAAGATAAGACTATCAGGTAAAGGAACAGCAGTCAGAGCCTGAGTCCTGATGTAGCAATATAATTATTAAAAGTAAAATATAATATGTATTATTCTTATGTATATACTATATTATCTTATGTATATTATACTATATATAAAATAATGTACATACATTATATTAAATGTATATTTATATACATTATATACAATATGTTAAATATATACTATATGTATACATCATATTATACCATATATATACACCATAGTATACATTATATTGTATATACAATATAATATATAAGATAAGCGATCAGTGGATTGACTGATCTAACAACTATTTGTAGGAGCCACCTGTACCAGCCACTGGGGTCACAGCAATGAATGAATGAATGAATCAATCAATCAATCAATCAAGAATGGGAGGTGGGCCCTGGCTGGTGTAGCTTAGTGGTTAGAGCACCGGCCCACAAACTGAAGGGTCTCAGGTTCGATTTCCAGTCAAGGGCACATACCTGGATTGCTGGTTCGATCCCTGCCCTGGTCAGGGTGAGCACAGGAGGCAACCAATCGATGTGTGTCTCTCACATCGATGTTTCCTTCTTTCTCTCTCTCTGTCTCCCTCCCTCCCTTCCTTCCACTCTCTAAAAATCAAAGGAAAAAAATATCCTCAGGTGAGGATTAACAACAAAAAAGGAATGGGAGGTGGGATAAGACAGTAAGAAATGTGGGGGAAAGATGGTGGTGGGTACAGGTGGCATACAGTAGGCGCTTACTTGGTGCTAAGTATCCTATCTTGCAGTGGAGAACATGGAGCACTGTGAGTTTCCCCTCCTGAGAGACCTGCTCATCCGGTGAGGGTGCAGGGAGCCCAGGGGCAGTGGTGGGCAGGGGGTGGCAGTGGCCAGCTCAGGCTGACCTGCCATCCCTCTCCCAGTTCCCACCTCCAAGACCTGAAGGACATCACCCACAATGTCTACTACGAGAACTACCGTGTCTGCAGACTCAACGAAAGCCACATGCTGCCCCAGGGGCCCGGCTGGGTGAACCTGGACCCGACCCCTGCCAGTCCCCCGGCCATCCCTGGGCCCTCAAAGATGTGCCGATGGACCCAGGACAATCCCTCCGAGGAGTACTGAACACAGCACACCCCGGGCCACTTGGGCTTCCCAAGTGCTCAGCAGCCCCCCCACACACACACCTGTGTACTAGGACATGTATTAAAGGTGGACATTGCTTTTTATGACAAGCTGTGCTTTGAAAACAAAAGGAGTTTTGTAAATGACTTCTTTGAGCTACCCTCAAAAAAAGATGGGTTCTTTTTTAAGTAACAGCATGACACCCAGGCCCCGGGGCGTCATGAAGCCCTGGTGGGGTGTGCCTTGGTGATGGACCCCCTTCTGCCCCAGAACTAGAGTCGAGTTCCAAATCAGACTCTGCCCTCCATCCTGACCCTCCCTCCAGCCCAGGGCCGGGCCCATGGTGTCATAACACTCCCATCTTTGACCATCTTCCCCTAACACTGTGCCCCTGCCCCTGCCTTCCTACCCTGCCGACCAGCACAGTGAGAAACAGCTCCAACTCTGGAGTCTGGCAAAGCTGATGGAAATTCCTGTGCCACGTGATCTTCAGCAAGTCACTTGCTCTTCCTGGGCCTCAGTTTAATCTATAAAATGGAATGGTAGCATCGCTCTCATAGTGTTGTGCGAACAAATTGAGTAATTTGTGTAATGAGCCTGCCAAGGCCTGCAGAAGGCTCTCAGACAGAGGTGAGGGGCACAGGAGAGAGCTTGGTTGGGGTGGAGGATGTGCCTGCAGAATGTGTGAGCACTTCCCAGGACTTTCCAGAAACCTGGAAAATAAAGGGACTTCAGCCAGCTGGGCTGGGCTCAGTGGTTGAGCATTGACCTAGGAACCAGGAGGTCACAGTTTGATTCCTGGTCAGGGCACATGCCCGGGTTTCCGGCTCGATCCCCAGTGTGGAGCATGCAGGAGGCAGCTGATCAATGATTCTCTCTCATCATTGATGTTTCTATCTCTCTCTCCCTCTCCCTTCCTCTCTGAAATCAATAAAAATGTATTTAAAAAAGTAAAATAAAGAGAAAATAAAAGGACTCCATAGAAGCCTACCTGGTTGGGGCCTGAAGCTCGGTTAGTTTAGTTAACCAGAGGATAAGTGACTCCTATAATCCAAAACCCAAGCGACTGGAGGGAGAGAGCATGTGGTGAGCTCCCAGTAAGTGACAATGGGTATATTGGGTCCTTCAGAAAACAGATCCAACAGGACATGTACTAGTATATGGAGATATACATTATGGGAATTGGCTTACACAGTTACGGAGGTAAGAAGTCTTAACGATCTGCCATCTGAAGCAGGAGACCCAGAAAACCAGTGGTGTTGTTCCGTTGGAGTGGGAAAGCCTAAGAATCAGGAACCAATGGTGTAGGTGCCAGCCGGAACCCAAACACCCGAGACCCAGGCTTTCTGATGTCCAAGGGCAGAAGATGGATGTCTCAGCTCTAGCAGAGAGAGCAAATTCCCTCTTCCTTCGCCTTTCTGTTCTGTTCAAGCCCTTAATGGACTGACTGGATGATGCCCACCCGCATTGGGAGGGTGATCACCTAGAAGACGCAGTCAACTGAATCAGATGCCAATCTCTTCCAGAAACAATTCTCACGGACACACCCAGAAATAATGTTTACCAGCCATCTGGGCGTCCTTTAGCCCAGGCAAGTTAACGCAAAATTAACCATCACACCAGCTAAAAGGTGTTTTTTTTAAACTGAATTTATTGGGGTGACATTGGTTAATAAAATTATATAGGCTTCAAGTGACACCAGCTAAAAGTTACCTTCTCCATGAATCCCTCCTTGACTTCCCAGGTCAACGTACTGGCTGCCCGCTCCCTGCATACATCACAGGGTTTGTTTTCTGGTCAATCTCCCCGTTAGATTGGGAGCTCTGTGAGGGCAGGGATATGTCAGCTTCATTCTGCACCTGACAGGTGCTCAAGATCCAGCTGTTACATAAATGAACCCTTCAGTACCTGCCTCCATAATCTACCCGTCGATTCACAACGCAGTTGACTCCAGGTTTGAGGGGACCCACACCATCCACGCCAACATCTCAGAGTTGGTGTGTTGCTACATAGGGACTGCGCACATTTCCAAAGTTAATATTAGCCCTAGGCAACTTGGCAACGTCTACATTTTAAAGCAAATGCCCTTTGGCTCAGCAAAAGTATTTCTAGGAACGGATCTTATAGACAGACCAGGGTTTCTCAACCTCACTATTGACATTTGGAGATGGATCATTCTTTGCTATCAGGGCTGTTCTATGTATTGTAGGATGTTTAGACTAGAGCATTTCTGGACCTCCATGCAGGAGATGCCCATAGCACTACCCACCCAATTGTGACGATCAAAAATGTCTCTAGACATTGCCTGATGTCCCCTGAGGGATAAAATCTCCTCGGCTGAGAACTGCAGAGAATGGTACCTAGGATAGTAAAGACGAGAAGTAGTCTACCTGTCCACCAGGAGTGGACTTGAAAGTAAGTCATAGGACATCCATACCCTGTGTATTATTTCCCTGTGGATGCTGTAACAAATTAGCACAAACAGGGAGGCTGAAATGACACAGTTAATTCTGTCATAGTTCTGGAGATCAGAAATCTGAAATTAGTATCACTGGGTCCAGATCAAGGTGTCAGCAGGGTAGTGCTGCCTCTGGAGGCTGTAGGGGAGAATCCATTGACCAGTGTTTGCCTTTACAAGCTTCCAGAAGCAGCCTGCATTCCTTGGCTCATGGCCCCTTCCTCCACCTTGCTTCAGTTGTCACATTGCCTTCTGCAGCCAGATGTCCCTCTGCCTTCCTCTTATAAGGACCATTGTGATTACATTGGACACGCTGGGATTATCCAAGATAATCGAAATCCTCAATCACATCTGCAAAGTTTCTTGTCATACAAGATAACATATTTATAGGTTCTGAAGCAGGAATTGGATGCTGTGGGGGGCTATTCTTCAGCCCACCACACCATGGGATATAACATGGTCCTTAAAAAGAATGAAGTAAGGCAAACACGGCATGACCTCACTTATATGTGGAATCAAAGAGTTGAGCTCATAGAAACAAAGTAGGGTGGTGGTTGCCAGGGGCT
>NW_005365229.1:3769257-3771942 GCF_000412655.1 Myotis brandtii
CCGGGGGTGGGGGGGGGGGCAATGGGGAGACATAGGTCAAAGGGTACAAACTTTCAGTTTTTAGATTAATAAGTTCTGGAGCTCTAATATACAGCACGGTGATTATAGTTAACAATACTGTATTATATAACTGAAAGTTGCTAAGAGAGTAGGTCTTAAATATTCTCACCACACATACACAAAGATAACTATGTGTTAGCTAACTTTATTGTGGTATTCATTTCACAATATATTCATATATCATCTTAAACTTACACAACGTTACTTGTCAATTACATTTCAACAAACCTGGAGGAGAAAAAAATTGAGGCAGCTCTACAATCATCCATGCGTTCTTTCTACGGACAGATCTCCCGGGCCCGCTATATGCTGCTACAGAGGCTGGGTTAAGCGGGGAACAAAACCAAGTCACTGCCCTCCGAAGCGTGCACCTGGGTGGGGCAAGATGACAATAAGCAAGACAAATAAGTAAAATGCTGAGCATGTTGTGGACACTGTGATGGACACTCTGGCACCAAGTAAGGCATTTACTGTCTGGGATTGAAGGGGTTTGTAATTGTAAGAAGAGCGTCAGGGAGGGCCAAACTGAGAAGGCAGCTTAGAGTAAAGATGTGAAGGAGTGAAGGAAAAGATGGGAATATGTGGGGGCAGAGCATTCCAGACAGAAGGAAAAGAGGGCACTGCAAGTGCAAAGGCCCTGGGGCAGGAGTGTACTAGATGTGTTCAAGGGAAAGCAAAAAGGCCTGTGTGCCTGGAGCAACATGAACCCGGGGAGAGAGTGGGGAGAAACGAGGACAGAGAGGTAGGTGAAGGGCAGGCCCACAGGCTGTCAAATTTGAGTTCCTTCTATCATAACTCTATTTATAGAGATATTGGGTACAAACTTTCAGTTATAAGATGAATAACTGATGGACCACCTAAGGATATTGATGAAAGGAAGACAAGGAACAACTGAGTGCATAGCAGATGGCACATGGAGCATAAATATCTCTGGAAAAACACTCAACACACTGGGGCAAATAGTTGTTTCTGGGTGGAATAGGAATCAAGAGTGGGAGGTAGACTTAATTTTCACTCTATAGTATCTCCCTCTTCCTTCCTCTCTGAAATCAATAAAAATAATATATTTTTTAAAAGAATGCAAATTCTCAAGAATGGCTATTTTTGTTGTTGTTTAAAAAGTACATTAAGCTCTAGCTGGTTTGGCTCAGGAATGCAAATTCTCAAGAATGGCTATTTTTGTTATTTAAAAAGTACATTAAGCTCTAGCTGGTTTGGCTCAGTGGATAAAGCGTTGCCCTACGGACTGAAGGTTCGATTCCAGTCAAAGGCACATGCCTCGGTTGCGGGCTTGATTTTTTGTAGGGGGTGTGCAGGAGGCAGCCAATCAATGATTTTTCTCATCATTGATGTTTCTATCTCTCTCCCTCCCTCTCCTTTCCTCTCTGAAATCAATAAAAATATATTTTTTAAAAAAAATAAATAAAAAGTACATTAAAACTTGCAGTTTTAGCTTCCTGCACCCTTCCCCTATCACAGCTTTCTCCAACTTCATGAGAAATTATCCTGAATTATCCAAACCCCAAGCATTTCTTTACATTTTTACTATGTATGTATATATTCCCTAACTCATATGTAATACTGTTTTGCATATTTTTATAATTTATGGAAATTATATACTGCCACTTGCTTTTTATAATTTATGGAAATTATATACTGCCACTTTGCTTTTTTGCTCAACATCATCCCTATGACATTTATCCATCAATTCTATTCTGTTGATTGACACCTAGGTCGTTTTTAGGTTTTTCCATTATAAACACCGCTCTGAACACAGAGGTAGTCTTTATTATTCACTAAATTAGCGTATATTGCCTCTATTATGCATCAGGCACTTGGTTTTGCCTCTTTTAATAACAATGACCTGTCCCAGGTGTTATTATCCCCATTTTACTAATGAGTTATTCTTGCCTGCTCTACTCCTTCACCCCAACCCAGTCAACCACAGGGCACAATTGATTCTGCTTCAGGAATCTGGCTCAGCTCCGTCCCTCACCACTGCCACCATCACTAGTAGCATTACCTCAACTCAGGAGCTTCCAGTTGGTCTCACTGCTTCCCTTTGTTCTCTGAGATATGTATTCCACAAAGCCTCCTAGCCTCTCGAGACACTATCCTATTTAAAACTCCACACTCCATTGGTTTCCCACAGCTCTTAGGATAGAATCATCATTCCCACCAGAGCCTCCAAGGCCCTCCTACATGGTCCCACCTCTCTGATCGTCTCTCAATCTCACCCCTGCACCTGGGCTGCACTGGTTGCTTTCTGTCCCTCAAACCATCCCCCATTTCTCAGTCCTCAGGACTCTCACGCCTGCGGTTCCTTGTGTGGAACCCTCTCCCCCAGTTATTCCCCAGGTTAACTCTATGCTGCCTCCATCACTTCCCTCGAGGAGGAAAATCCCCTCTTCATACCTCTTGTGGCATTTATCAAAGAAGTAACCAAGCCCTGACCGGTTTGACTCAGTGGATAGAGCATAGGCCTGTGGACTGAAAGGTCCCAGGTTCAATTCCGGTCAAGGGCATGTACCTTGGTTGCGGGCACATCCCCAGTGGGGAGTGTGCAGGAGGCAGCTGATCGATGTTTCTAACTCTCTATCCCTCTCCCTTCCTCTCTGTAAAAAA
>NW_005365229.1:3772120-3774242 GCF_000412655.1 Myotis brandtii
GGGGGGAGTGTGCAGGCAGCTGATCGACGTTTCTCTCTCATCGATGTTTCTAACTCTCTGTCCCTCTCCCTTCCTCTCTGTAAAAAATCAATAAAATATATTTTTTAAAAAAAGTAACCAAATTATTTGTGCAGTTATCGTGTCCACTGTATGCCTCTCTTGGTAGAATGCAAATTCCATGAAAGCAAGCACCTGCTCACCACTGCGGTCACCCCACAGCCTAGCAGAGCCGGCATATGCGGCTTGTTTTGAACGAGTTAATGTCCCCGGTTCACAGGTGTGGAAACTGAAGCTCAGAGACGCCGCCGTCCTCAGGCTGAGGCCCATTCCAACCAGTCCCTGCCGAGCCACCTCCCGGGAGCCCCTCAGGGCAGTGCTGAACCCGTCCGCCCCCCCGCCCGGGGGGCAGCGCGGAGCACTCTGGGATTTGTAGTCCGGCCACTCCCAGCTCCAACAGCCGCAGGCTCGGCTTCCAGCGGGTGTGCCCCAGCAGAGCCTTTGGGCAAGACGCGGGAGGGCGGTGGCTAATGACGAGGGCGTGTCCGGGGTGCGTCTCCATGGCCCTAGTCCCCGAGGCTGACCTTTATTGTGCACCTACTTTTTGTTTTTAATCCTCACCGGAGGCTGTTTTTCATTGATGGGGGGGGGGGGGGGGGGGAGGGGAAGAGAGAGAAAGAGAGAGAGATCAATGGGTTCCCTCACTTATGCACCCCTGACCGGGAGTCCGAGGAATCGAACCCGCAAATCTTCGTGCTCCAGAGGACGCTCTAACCACTTGGCTACATGGGCAGGGCTGGTGCCTGCTTCCCGGTGAGGCTCTCTCCCCAGCTCCGAGATTGAAGCTCCGGGAGGGAAGGTGACGTCCAGGCAATGACTTTCCTGCAGTTGCAGCCACCGAAGCAGAGGTGGGACTCCAACCTGGGCTGCCACCCGTCCTGGCTTCTGTGGGCAGGGGGTGCTGGGTTCGCCCAGGCAGGGAAACTGGGCAGAGAGAGTTCGCCAGCGAGGACAGGGGGAGAGACTCCCGTGTCGCTGAGTCAGGCCGCAGGTGCCCGGCTGTTATCACCAGCTGAGGAGCATGCTTAAGAGCTGGGGTCCTGGAACCAAAGGTGTGGGTTCCAGTCTCATTGCCGTCACTTCCTAACCACGTGACCCTGCCTGGGTTCAACACTTAAAACTCTGGAGCAGGGTTGGTTTCTTGTTTGTTTGACCTGTAAAGATAATCACAGTACCTACGGGGTGTCCAAAATGTATACATATTTTAACAGCTGGTAACTCAATTTTGAAAATGAAATGTATTCTAATAAACACTGCCTATTTAATTATTCAAAGTGTGTGTGTATATATTTTTGGGGACACCCTATATATTATTACTAAATTTGGAACAAACGGAATGCAAGTATGTACAGTATTGCCTGGTGCTAAGGGATTGGTGGCCATTATTATTGTTCAGAAAGAAATAGGGGTTGGAAGTTGTTGTGAGCTTGGGTAGGGAGGGCTACACCTTGAACCCGGAGGCTTTATCTCCCAGGCAGAGGGTGGGCACAGGCACTTGGCCTCTCTTTAGTAGTCTTATCTTGAACAACTTCTGCTTTAGAAATGAGAACCCCAAAGGGCACCCCCAGCTTCTCCAGAGCAGTCTTCCTTCCTGTCAGGGATAGGGCGTCTGTTTCCCCTGGAAGTGGTGGCAAAGATGATCTTGACTAAACTCTACTCAAACTCCCTTCTCTACTAGGCTCTGACTTCTGGGCTTACCTGTGTTCATCTTTTCATTGCCCAGTCTTAGCAAGAATCCTGCTAAGTCAGTGTAGCCAGAATGCCCTACCTTGGTATCTGATGGGGGTCCTCAACCTTCAGCATCCCTCAGGTTATGTCTAATCACCTTGGCCTGCCTTCAGTAAGAATCTTCTCTTACCACTGATGCTTTTTTAAAATATATATATATTTTTTTATTGATTTCAGAGAGAAAGGGAGAGGGGAGAGAGAGAGAGATAGAAACAGCAATGATGAGAATCATTGATCGGCTGCCTCCTGCATGCCCCCTACTGGGGATTGAGCCCGCAACCTGGGCATGTGTCCTTGACCGGAATCAAACCCAGGACCCTTCAGTTCGCAGGCTGAT
>NW_005365229.1:3774394-3778361 GCF_000412655.1 Myotis brandtii
GCAGAGCCTTTGGGCAAGACGCGGGAGGGCGGTGGCTAATGACGAGGGCGTGTCCGGGGTGCGTCTCCATGGCCCTAGTCCCCGAGGCTGACCTTTATTGTGCACCTACTTTTTGTTTTTAATCCTCACCGGAGGCTATGTTTTTCATTGATGGGGGGGGGGGGAGGGGGCGGAGAAGGAAGAGAAAGAGAGAGAAGGAGAGAGAGATCAATGGGTTCCCTCACTTATGCACCCCTGACCGGGAGTCCGAGGAATCGAACCCGCAAATCTTCGTGCTCCAGAGGACGCTCTAACCACTTGGCTACATGGGCAGGGCTGGTGCCTGCTTCCCGGTGAGGCTCTCTCCCCAGCTCCGAGATTGAAGCTCCGGGAGGGAAGGTGACGTCCAGGCAATGACTTTCCTGCAGTTGCAGCCACCGAAGCAGAGGTGGGACTCCAACCTGGGCTGCCACCCGTCCTGGCTTCTGTGGGCAGGGGGTGCTGGGTTCGCCCAGGCAGGGAAACTGGGCAGAGAGAGTTCGCCAGCGAGGACAGGGGGAGAGACTCCCGTGTCGCTGAGTCAGGCCGCAGGTGCCCGGCTGTTATCACCAGCTGAGGAGCATGCTTAAGAGCTGGGGTCCTGGAACCAAAGGTGTGGGTTCCAGTCTCATTGCCGTCACTTCCTAACCACGTGACCCTGCCTGGGTTCAACACTTAAAACTCTGGAGCAGGGTTGGTTTCTTGTTTGTTTGACCTGTAAAGATAATCACAGTACCTACGGGGTGTCCAAAATGTATACATATTTTAACAGCTGGTAACTCAATTTTGAAAATGAAATGTATTCTAATAAACACTGCCTATTTAATTATTCAAAGTGTGTGTGTATATATTTTTGGGGACACCCTATATATTATTACTAAATTTGGAACAAACGGAATGCAAGTATGTACAGTATTGCCTGGTGCTAAGGGATTGGTGGCCATTATTATTGTTCAGAAAGAAATAGGGGTTGGAAGTTGTTGGGAGCTTGGGTAGGGAGGGCTACACCTTGAACCCGGAGGCTTTATCTCCCAGGCAGAGGGTGGGCACAGGCACTTGGCCTCTCTTTAGTAGTCTTATCTTGAACAACTTCTGCTTTAGAAATGAGAACCCCAAAGGGCACCCCCAGCTTCTCCAGAGCAGTCTTCCTTCCTGTCAGGGATAGGGCGTCTGATTACCCTGGAAGTGGTGGCAAAGATGATCTTGACTAAACTCTACTCAAACTCCCTTCTCTACTAGGCTCTGACTTCTGGGCTTACCTGTGTTCATCTCGGCATTGCCCAGTCTTAGCAAGAATCCTGCTAAGTCAGTGTAGCCAGAATGCTCTACCTTGGTATCTGATGGGGGTCCTCAACCTTCAGCATCCCTCAGGTTATGTCTAATCACCTTGGCCTGCCTTCAGTAAGAATCTTCTCTTACCACTGATGCTTTTTTAAAATATATATATATTTTTTTATTGATTTCAGAGAGAAAGGGAGAGGGGAAAGAGAGAGAGATAGAAACAGCAATGATGAGAATCATTGATCGGCTGCCTCCTGCATGCCCCCTACTGGGGATTGAGCCCGCAACCTGGGCATGTGTCCTTGACCGGAATCAAACCCAGGACCCTTCAGTTCGCAGGCTGATGCTCCATCCGCTGAGCCAAACCAGCTAGGGTACCACTGATGCTTTTAATTCCACCCCTCCCCACTCTCTCTGTGTGTCTGTCTGTCTCAGTCTCACAGGCTGGCCTCCTCTGCAGGATTGGCTTCAGCCTACAGATTTTTTGGGAGTAAACTGGACATTTTACCTCTGACTATCTTCCCTTACCTCTGACCTCTTGTCATGTCTAAACAAGCCTATTGAAGCCAAGGAGATGCTGGCTTCCCCCCTTGAGTAGAACCCAGGTGAGTGAACAGTCCTTTTGTTGCAATATTCTCTACCTGAAAGAGCAACCGCACCACTCTCTCCCTCGGGGTGCACTGCTTTTCTTCGGAGCATTGTCTCCACCTGCATCCCGCCTGCATCATCTTATAGGTCTGTGTGCGCCAGACACAGCCCAGACACGTGCTGTTGTGTTTTGTTTATTTGAAACAGGATTTAAAACCATTTTAAGTCTACATTTAGAATTGGGAGTTTTCACCTAAACATGGAGATATCTGGCTTCTGGGGAACAATCTGATTGGCTGGCAGCATGGGGTCTACATCTCCCACTACTTCCTGTGTCCCTGACACAGAGGCCTGTGTCAGCAGCCATCTGTCATCATGCTGGCACTGCTGTGGGGTGTGTGTTTTTGTTTGTTTGTTTGTTTGTTTGTTTTTTTATTTAGAAGTATGTTTTTATTGATTGAAGAGAGAGGGAGAGAAACATTGATGTGACTTGTTCAAATTATCCCTTTCCACACCCTCCTGGAGCAGACAGAATGGCAGGCCTCCTGGCTGGACTTGGGCACCAGTTCTCTACACAGCTGCATGCCTTGGTAGTCCCAACAACACACCCATAACCAGGGGTAGTTCATTCTAAGATTCCGACTTTCCTGAGAAGCGGCCTGGTGCTGTAAGGAGAAACTGAGGCACATATGGGCCTGCTTTCTCCAGGTCCCACAAGGCTGTGGGGGCCGAGGGCAGTCCAGAAACCTGTCATCTGCCCTTAAAGATGCCTCCCACTCAGGGAGGTGGTGGTCTACAGAAATCAGTCATGGGCAACCCAGTGTCTGGTTCTGCCTGGTGCCCTCACAATAAAAACTGGGTACCGGATGTAAGGGGACAGGGAACAAAACATGAGACTGGAGAGTCTCTAAAGTTAAGGGGGCTGACGCCCTGGCTGATGTGTCTCCGTGGTTAGAGCATCCTCCCACCCACCGAAGGTTCAATGGTTCGATTATCGGTCAGGAAACATACCCAGTTTGTGGGTTCCATCCCTTGTTAGGGCACCTATGGGAGGCAACCAATTGATGTTTCTCTCTCTCTCCCCCTCTCCCTCCCCCTCCTCCTCCTCCTCCTCCTGCTCTTCCTCCTCCTCCTCCTCCTCTTCCTCCTCTTCTGGTATTTACAGGGTTAACATAACCTGAGAGATTACTAGTCATCAGACACTACATAGCTTCTTCTTCTTCTTCTTCTTCTTCTTCTCCTTCTTCTCTCTCTCTCTCTCACTCATCAATAAAAAAAACATCCTTGAATGAGGATTTAAAAAAATTAAGGGGTCGAACTAGGATAGATGTCTGGCTTCCAACCTCACTGAACTTCTCTGTGCCTCCGATTTCTCATCTATGAAATAGGGGTAACCCTACCTACCTCCTAGGGTTGTTTCAAAGAGGAATCGGGTTAATAATAGGAAAGCCCTTAGAACAGAGCCTGACTATCTTCCCTTACCTCTGACCTCTTGTCATGTCTAAACAAGCCTATTGAAGCCAAGGAGATGCTGGCTTCCCCCCTTGAGTACAAAGTACTATATAAGTAAAAAAGTAACTTCTCAAGGTCCCCTCCACAGTGGGAGGGTAGGTGTGGAAGGGAGACGGGGAAATGGCCCAATGCGGAGCCTCCGAGCACCAGCGTGTACTCACTGAAGGCGCGGGGTAGGGGGGCACTAATTACACACAACGCTGACCGGGGGCTCACCTATGCCTCGTCCCCACACTCACAGCGGTTCAGCCAGGGGTTCCAGAACTACATTATCCAAAATGCATCTCGCGCGCCCGCCTACGTGGCCTCCTGCCAACGCCTGACAGTCTCTCCGCAAATGGTGCGAGGATGACGTAACCCACAACACCTCCCAAAGACCCGCCTATCCAAACTAATTACTGTTCTTGACAGCCAGCTCGGCCAATCGCGCGAGGACTACGTTACGCCCCGCCCAAAGCTTCCCGTGGACCTGCCCACGCTGCCTCGTCCCCCAGCTGGACAGCTCGTTCAGCCAATGCCCGCGCCGTTCTGCTGCGTCCTGCAGTTGGGGTCCTCTACCTCCCCACCC
>NW_005365229.1:3778471-3781835 GCF_000412655.1 Myotis brandtii
ACTGAAGATTCCAGGGTCCACAGCGCAGCGGGTGAGTCCGAGGGCGCGGGGTCCCGACTCTAACTGCCATCCCGCGGCCAGACCCAGCACCCTGGTTTGGGCTCCGGCCTCGGCCACCGCTCACTTTCCGAGACCTGGGCAGTCCGCCCGTAGTCCCACCCTCGCAGGGCCCTGGGGCCGGAGAGACCCCGGCGGTGACTGTCCACTCGGGGTACCCGGC
Source organism: Myotis brandtii (assembly GCF_000412655.1). Taxonomy (NCBI): domain Eukaryota; kingdom Metazoa; phylum Chordata; class Mammalia; order Chiroptera; family Vespertilionidae; genus Myotis; species Myotis brandtii. The sequence goes on from NW_005365229.1 coordinate 3,778,692, forward strand.
GGGGCTCCTGGAGGGACTCACCGCGCCCGGACGCCAAGTCAGGTTGAGACTGAATCTGCGTCCTCCTGGGCAGCGGGGACTCTGGTTCCCACCCTAAGGGACCCCATCCCGAAAGGGTCAGCTGTAATGTAATGAAAACTCAGCGTTCCTCCACCTCTGACCGGTCCCAGGCTCCGCGCTGAACTTCCCGAACATCCCGTGTAGTTCCCTCAGCAACCTGTGTGTGGATGATGTCACCATCTTTTCTTTTCAGAGGAGGAAACTCAGGCCCAGGGAGGTTAAGCGGTTTGCCCCGGAACTAGCAGGGAGTTAGTAGCAGAGATAAGTTGATCGATTTCAACCCTTTTTGCCAAAGAGGGTGGCTTAGTTGTTGTAAATGTTTCCCCCCACATCCCGCGTGGTTCAGGGTTCAGGATCTGGAACAGGAGCCACACACAAATGAAAGAGAAGAGACAAGAGATAAATTGGAAATATTGGGGGGCCAGGCGGGTAAGTCCAACTCAAGGGGAAGGACGTCCGCTGGTGCTCAGGCCGCACCAACCTTTTATCGGTTTGGGATCCACCCATAGTATAGCCCTTAGGCAGGCAAGTTCCAGTAACACACAGACTATCTTATCAGTAAGGATTTACATGACTATCTGGTGGGGAAGTTGCTTCAGCTACCATTGTCTGGCCTAACAGGTGGTGCACAGCTCTGACCTTTGCTAGGGCTTCAAAGGTCACCAGCCTTCCGGGTTCTCTGTCTACACTTATCTGCTAGTGAAGACAATAGGCGGTTTCCCACAGTTAGTACTGGACCCAGGGCAGGGGCTTATGGGTGCAGACGCTTATCCAGCCCCAGTGCACCCCAGATGACGTTATCTTCTGTCCACAGAGTCCTGAAGAAACACCTGCCCAGTGGCTGGCCAGGGGTTCAGGGAGAGACAGATTTGATCCCCGAGGCCTGAGGAGGAGCAAGGCCCACTGGGAACATGGCGACTGCCCCCGGCCTCCAGCCCGCAGCACCCCTGGAGGAGGATGAGATCCTGATTGTGAAGGTGGAGGAGGACTTCCACTGGGAAGAGGAGCCCTCCCTGAAGATGGAAGACCCCAGCCCTGAGACCTTCCGCCAGCTCTTCCGGCTCTTCTGCTACCAGGAGGTGGCCGGCCCTCGGGAGGCCCTGAGCCGCCTCTGGGAGCTCTGCTGCCGCTGGCTGCGGCCGGAGCTGCGCACCAAGGAGCAGATCCTGGAGCTGCTGGTGCTGGAGCAGTTCCTGATGGTGCTGCCCGGGGAGATCCAGGCCTGGGTGCGGGAGCGGCAGCCGGAGAGCGGTGAGGAGGCCGTGGTCCTCGTGGAAGGGCTTCAGCGGGAGCCCAGGAAACAGAGGGTGAGGTGGGGGGCCTTCTGGCCCTGAGGTGAGGAAAGGGGCTCTGTGTCCTCAGGGCCCTGCTGCTGAGGTCTGCACTTGGAGACTCCTTGGGTTCTGGAGCTGTGGCCAGCTGGGGTCATAGGGAGAACCAGACGTTTTGAATGGAAGAAGGCAGCTATAAAGTTTCTCATCCTTGGCCAAGGGGTATCCACCTATTGATATAGCTCCCCTAGCCCCATGGTCGGCAAACTTCGGCTCACGGGCCACATGTGGCTCTTTGGCCTCTTGAGTGTGGCTCTTCCTAAGCCTTAGGAGTACCCTAATTAAGTTAATAACAATGTTCCTACCTATATAGTTTAAGTTTAAAAAATTTGGCTCTCAAAAGAAATTTCAATCATTGTACTGTTGATATTTGGCTCTAATGAGTTTCCCAACCACTGCCCCAGCCCTTTCTAAGCTAGTGTGGATTGGTTTGTTAATACTGGGCCAGGCAGAGATCGAACACCTTCCAAGGCATGACCTTGGGAGTTGAAGAGATCCCAACAGGGGGAGGTGCTCATGGCTGGTGGGTGCCCGGATCAGCGCCCCCAGATGTTCCCCAATCTCTCTAGAGCTACGTTGTCCAACAGCCCCATGTGACTTTTAAAATTAAATAAAATTAAAAATGTAATTCCTAAGTCACACCAGCCACATTTCAAGTGCCCAGTTGTCCCACGTGGGTAGTGACTGCTGTACTCGACAGTGTGGCTATGGGACACTTCCATCATCATGGGAAGTTCTATAGACAGCGAAACTCCAGAGCACATGCCAGCTCCTCCTAACCAGATCTGGGGAGTGGGAAGTCTCTTACAAATTTCTCCTGCTTTTAGTCACTAAAGTCCTTAAATGAAAAAAAAAAAATTAAAAGGCCACCTCACCTTTTTAAATTCTTTTTTCAGTGCCATGCCCAGATTAGATGGTTGGCAAATGCTGACAGGTCACTCTCTTCCTGTGGCAGTGCCATTGCCCACACACTGCTGTTCAGCAGGACAGACACATTCCCCCCAAACCTGACCACAATGTGCGTTGAGTGCAGTAAGCAAATCCTGCTGTCGTGGTGACTAATAAGAACTCGGGATGCCCTCCCCGCCCCTCCAGCCTGGTTTTGGGGGTTCCTGCATGGCTGCCCTCTGTCACTGTGTACCCTGGAATCTCTAGGACCGTCTCCTGTCAGAGGTGTGGAATGTTGGATGAGAGGGAGCCTGAGATGGGTTCCCCAGCTGTCTTACCAGTTCCCTGGGGAATGTTTCTTATCTCAAGTGCTATTGCAGAGCTCAGTAAACTGTGACTCAAGTTTGTTCAATTCATCTTTTCTGGAATAAGGAATTAGATGATCCCAGAGCACCTGTAAATGATTTCAAAAAAGGTAGCAAATGCAGTAATGCCAACTTCCAAAGTGAGATTTGATACAGGGCCCTTCTGGCCCAGGGTTTGTTGAGAGCACCAAGAAACAAGGGTAGGAGTGTGACAGTGACCCCGATGCAGTGTGACAGGGAGAGACTGGAGTCCCATTCAGGAGCAGACCAGGCCTCCTTGTGTCCCAGCCAGGAGCCTGCCCTCCTCCCAGCTCACATTCTCCCTGGGTGTTGCTGGAGGTAGGGCTGTGTGTGGCACGTGGAGGGCCAAGGGCACAGTGACGAGGCCACCTTGGTGGTGAGGGTGGCCAGGGGTGCCCGACGAGGGGTTGGAGACCTTGTGGGTCTCCCCCTGACCTGGGAGCTGGTTGCGCTCTCCATCTGTGTGCAGGGCCCGGAGG
>NW_005365229.1:3782478-3805573 GCF_000412655.1 Myotis brandtii
TGTTTCTAACTCTTTATCCCTCTCTCTTCCTCTCTGTAAAAAAATCAATAAAATATTTAAAAAAAAAAGATTCCTCTCCTAGCCACGGCCTGGAATAGTTTTTTATACTTGTTTAAATAAAAGTTTATTGAAATACAATTCATATACTTACATTTCATCTATTTAAAGTATACAATGTTTCATACATTTACAGAGTTATGCAATCACCACAATCAATTTTAGAACATTTTCATCACCTGCCCAAAATTCCCCACACCCCTTAGTGGTCACTCCCCATTGCCCCTCCCTGAGCAACCACTGATCCTCTTTCTGTTTCTGGATTTGTCTCTTCTGGACCTTGTAAGCTTGGGTTTTATTTATGTTATTTATCTACTTTTGCTTGAGTTTTAATCATGTTCCCTAGGTCAGTCTGGTGCTAGATTTGGGAACCACTGGCTTAGAGCCGTCCTGAAGTCCTCAAGTCACCCCATTTGGGTCCCAGGGCTGGCTTGAGTTGAGGTAGGGCATGCTAACCCATGTCTCCAAGGAGTATGGGCCCCAATGGCTGAGCACACAGTGGATCCAGCTGCTACGCACAGCGAATCTGTCCACACTGTGCTGCCCTGCAGCAACAGGACAGAGCATGATGGCAATAGTGTCGTCCCAAAGAGCAGGATGCTGCCGTGTCTGTGAGCTGAGGTTGGGAGGAGAGGTGTGTGACAGCTTGTGGGGAGGGAAAAAGTGGTGGGAGGCAAGCAGGACCCACCATTGTGACGTGAGTGGAAGGGAAAGGTCAGCTCACCAGGTTGGCCCAGCCTGTAGGACTGAGTGGGCTGTGTCCTTGCAGGTACCAGTGACCTTGGAGGACATGGCCGTGTACCTGTCCCAGAAGGAGTGGGGGTGTCTGGACCCAGCTCAGCAGGACCGAAGTCAGGACATGCTGCCAGAGAGTGAAGGTAACATGTGGGGAGACCCTGACTGCTAACCATTAGGAACCATGATGTCTGGTGTGGGCCAGTCCTAGAGGGACGGAGGCTCTTTGCCTCATGTTGGATGTAGCTGGCCTGGCATTTCCCCCAGGTGTATGTTTCCTTCAGGACCCAAGACCCAGGCCACCTCCCCGCTCACACCTTCCCTGGCTCTCTACTGCCTACAGGAGTCAGTCTAGAAGTTCTCAAACTGTAGTGGCCTGAGGAATCATGGGAAGCATGTTAGAAATAGGAATTCACCGGCCCCATGCCCAGGGGTTGGTTTAGTAGGCCAGGTGTGCTCTCTGGCAATTTTGCTTGGTATCCAGCTGCATACAGCCTGCAAAGCCAGGTTTGCTGGTGTCTTGTCAGTGGCGCAGCTGCAGTGGGGGCAGTGTGGTGGCTCACCCACATCCCAGGCAGATGCCCAGAGCTGTCCTGAGTTCCTTCTTTCATTCCTGCACCCATTCAATTGGTCCAGTTTCCCTTCAGCCTCTGTGCTGCCCTCAGCCCCCATGGGTAGAGCTGCTCCTGGCAAGGCCTTGGCCATCAATGGCCAATGCCCCGGCTCCCCACTCAACACTGTCTCTTCTCTTTCCACTTGTCTTGTCTTGCCAATTCTGTCACCCACTTATCCCCTAAATGTTTTCTAAAGGAGTTGAGATGCTGCTTTGTATCAGTTGGAGGGCCTTGTCTTGTCTTGCCAATTCTGTCTTTCCACTTGTCTTGCCAATTCTGTCACCCACTTATTCCCTAAAATGTTCTCTAAAGGAGTTGAGATGCTGCTTTGTATCAGTTGGAGTTCTCCAGAGAAACAGAGCTAATAGGATGTGTATGTGTAAAGAGATATATTTTAAGGAATTGGCTCACATGATTGTGGAGGCTGGCAAGTCCAAAATCTGTATGGCAAGCCAGCAGGCTGGAAATTCAGGCAAGATTTCTATGCTGCAGTCTTGAGGCAGAATTCCTTCTCTGGAAAACCTCAGGATTTGCTCTTATGGCCTTCACCTGATTAGACGAGGCCCACCTCCAGTTAGGAGGGTGATCTGCTTTCTTACAGTCAGTTGATTTGTAAATGTTAATCACATCTACATAATACCTCCAACAGCGACATCTACATTAGCATTTAAACCAAACAACAACATAGCCGTAATCATTACATACTTTCCTTTACATCCTCATTTTTTTCAAACTAAGAATCGGTGGACTGAATGAAAATGAACCTTTCCACTGCCTCCTAGAAGGAGAACACTAATTTTCTGTGCACACTATTGCTGGACCATTGCCCCATGCTCTCTGTTCCGTTTCTCCCCCACTTAGTTGTAATTCTTGGCCACTTAGTCTCTATTGTGATGAAACTCCAGACTCCTCCAGGGTGTCAGGGTTTCCCTCCCAGAGCCAGTGAAAGCCTTGAGCCCTGTTTCCTCACTTCCTCTCCCTCAGAGGAAACAGTCTGCACAGAAGCAAAACCTGTCTTTCAGAGCATCTCACTTTTCTATAGATTCTTCTGATGCCCGTTTGCCCTCACGAGGAAAGGATTTGCAGTCCCCTGGTTCTAATACAGCCCACACTCACATCCTCCCTTCTCTTGTCCTGTAAGCAGGACTCCCCAGGCCCTACCTGACTGCCCGACACGGGTGAGGAGAAGGCCTGTGGGACCCAGCTCTTGCTGCCTTGCGACCTAGGGATGTCTCTAGTGGTGCCAGCTCAGGTGGCGAGGGGGCGGGGTCAGCAAGAAGGAAACAGAAGTCCCAGGTTAGCTTCTGTCCTCTCCTGGGGTTTAAACCATGGTGATTGTGTTTGTGTAGTTCAAACCCAAGGACTAGAGGAGGAGTCAGCAGACCTTTTTTTTTTTTTTCCAAATATATACTTTCATTGATTTCAGAGAGGAAGGGAGAGGGAGAGAGAGAGAGAGATGGAAACATTAATGATGAGAGAGAATCATTGACTGGCTGCCTCCTGCACGCCCCTCCACTGGGGATTGAGCCCGCAACCCAGGCATGTGCCCTTGACCGGAATTGAACCCAGGACCCTTCAGTCCACAGACCAATGCTCTATCCACTGAGCCAAACCGACCAGGGCAGCAGACCTTTTCTGTAAAGGGACAAATAATAAATTGTTCAGGTTTGTGGGCCATACAGTCTCTGCCATCTTGGCGTGAAAGCAGCCACAAAAGAACAGAAAACTTTATTTTCAGAGATAGGCACTGCCTCTGGGTCCAGATGTGCTGACCCCTGCCCAAGGGAAAAGCAAGGGGAGATAGTGACCTTGAGAAAGGTTTGGGCTCCAGCAGAAATCCTCAATGGAGAAGGAGAGTTATACCGGATCAGTCTGGGACTCTATACTGCCCGCAGGAGCAAAAGTGAAACTAGTTCCCAAGGGAGAAATGAGGTCAAGGAGCCAGGCCAAGTGTGAGCCAGATCAGAGAGCCCCCGAGTGTCACACTGTCAGCACTTACTCTCTTGAACCTACACCTGGGGGTGGAATTGCTGGGTCATGTGACTATGTAACCTTTTGAAGAATCGCCAGACTCAATTCCTTTTTAAAAATTCTCACAACAGCTTTAACCAGTTTGGCTCAGTGGATAGAGCATCGGCCTGCGGACCAAAGGGTCCCAGGTTCGATTCCGGTCAAGGTCACATACCTCAGTTGCAGACTCATCCCTGGCCTGGGCCCTGGTCAGGGCTCGTGCAGGAGGCAACCAATCGATGTGTTCTCTCTGTCTTACCTTCTCTCTTCCACTCTCCCTAAAAATCAATGGGAAAAATATCCTCAGGTGAAGATTAACAAAACAAACAAACAAAAAAATCTCACAACAGACCTGTGAGGTGGTTACATCTTAATTGTACACATGTGAGAATTGAGGCTCAGTAAATGTGAGCTGAAGCCCATGTTTGGCTTCTGGGTCTTAGAGCGGACATATCTCAGGGTGACAGAAGGTTCTGTCCCTCCTTGTCGGGTCAGTGTGTGCCAACTGTGAGCTTTTCAGGGGGTTCTGCTTGAAGCCATCTGCTCCCCAGCCCCAACCCCCTCGCCCTGGTGCCCCAGCATGCCTCATGCTCAGGTGGGGTTTGCCTTATGTCTCAGACAAGGAAGCAGAATAAAGCACTTGCCCAAAGTCACACAACCTGGAGGGATAGAGCCAGGGTCCGTTCCAGGGTCCTTTATTCTGTGCTTGTGTCACCACGGTGGTCACTCTTGTACTTGGGTCTGCAGAGGGTTCAAGGGCTGCCCCCAAGTACACAAGCAGGAGGCTGAGGATCTGGGTCACCAGGCCTTCTGGTCCTGCTCCAAACAGAACAACCTAGAGCAGGGTCTCTCTCCCTGCGCACTATTGACATGAGGGCTGGGTCGTTTTCTGTTGTGGGGCCATCAGTGTACCAGAGACTATACATCAGCATCCTTAGCCTCCACTCACTAGATGCCAGTTGCAACACTCCAGGCCCTAAACATAACCACTAAGACATCTCCAGACATTGTCAAGTGTTGCCTGAGGTTCACCACTGCCCCTGGCCTAGAGGTTACGAGCCCAGACTCCAGAGACAGACTACGGGCCCTCTTAACTTACCAGCTAAGTGACTCTGGTAAGTTCCCTAACTTCCCTGTGCCTCAGTTTCTTTTTTAAAAATATATATTTTATTGATTTTGTACAGAGAAGAAGGGAGAGGAAGAGGGAAGAGAGTTAGAAACATCGATGAGAGAGAAATATCAATCAGCTGCCTCCTGCACACCCCCTACTGGGGATGTGCCGCAACCAAGGTACATGCCCTTGACCGGAATCGAACCTGGGACCTTTCAGTCTGCAGGTCGATGCTCTATCCACTGAGCCAAACCAGGTAGGGCGTGCCTCAGTTTCTTTGTCCATAAAATGGGACAGTAACAGCACCCACCTCATGGGCATTACAAGGATTAAACAAGTTGCCGTGTGTTTATAACAGCCTCTGGCCATGGCGTTAGCACCTCACATCAGGGTCTGACTGACATGCTCCGTGTTTTGAGGGGGATTTGAAGAGCATTGCCCTCCATTTCCTCAGAAGGGCTGCCCACTCAGCCTTTGCCTTCTTATCAGAAGCTCCCCTCCTCCTCAGGAACTCTGCTTTCTCTGTCTCAGGCCGTGGAATGCAGTTTAAGGATGAAGAAGACACACAGATGAGAACAGAATGGGACCGAGTGCTGTCGGCTCGGTGCAGGGGTCCCAGCTCCCCATTCCTAGGTCACAAACCGGCCCCCGTCAGGGGGTTGACCAAATCTGAGCAACTTCTGGAAAGAGGGGGGCCCTCCAGGGTGGCAAAGCCATACACGTGCCCCGAATGCGGCAAAAGCTTTAGCAAGACATCCCACTTGACCAAGCACCAGCGCATACACACCGGCGAGCGACCGTACCAGTGTCCGGTGTGTGGGAAGGGCTTCAGCGACCGCTCCAACTTCAGCACCCACCAGCGGGTCCACACGGGCGAGAAGCCCTACCAGTGTGCCGAGTGTGGGAAGCGCTTCAGCCAGAGCTCCAGCCTGGTCATCCACCGCCGGACACACACCGGGGAGCGGCCCTATGTGTGTGCCGAGTGTGGGAAACGCTTCAGCAACAGCTCACACTTCAGCGCCCACCGCAGGACGCACACAGGCGAGAAGCCCTACACATGCCCGGCCTGTGGCCAGGGCTTCTGCCGGGGCACCGACCTCCACAAACACCAGCGAACCCACAATGGGGAGAAGCATCCACATAGCTATACCAAGGGGGTGCAGCCACTACCCAGACCCTCGAGGCTCCAGGAGTTCCCAGGGCCAAAGCCTGACTACGTGCTCAGTTCATGAAGCTGCCAGAGCCGTTACCCAGAACCAGAAACGCTGACCTTAAGGCACCTTCACATGAACTCTGCTCCCCTGGGCCTGGTGTGAGGACACAGCAGGGGACATTTCAGGTGGAATGCTGGGCACAGGGCCCGGTGTATTCGGTTCTAGGGCTGCTGAATAAATGACCACACGCTGGCTGGCTTACAACAACCGGAATTAATCTGTCCCTCCTGGTGTCTACAGCACTGGTGTCCTCTGGAGGCTCTGGTAGAGAATCCTGTGCCTCTTCCACTTCCCCTGTGGCCCACAGACCCTGATGTTCCTGGGCTTGTGGCAGCATCACTCCGTGGCTGCGTCTGTCATCACACGGCCTTCTCCCTGTGTCCTCTCCTCTTCTAAGGATATAGTCATTGTATTTACTGGCCCCCCTGAATGACCTCATCTTAACTAATTACATCTACAATGTCCCTATTTCCAAATAAGGTCACATTCTGAGGTTCTGGTTGGACTAGAATTTGAGGGACACTTTCTAACCACTGTAGGGGAAGCTGCAACGGCTGCAGTGGCTTATGGCATTACATACCCCAGCCTTCCCCTCCAACCTTGCTACACTTTCTAAATGTAGGTGGTGGGGGTTTTTCCTACATTCCAGTGGTGTCAATGAGGAAATGGGGTGCCTGACTGGTGTGGCTAAGTGGTTGAGCATTGACCTATGAACCAGGAGGCCTCGGTTTAATTCCCGGACAGGGCACATGCCCAGGTGTGGGCTCAATCCCCCGGTAGAGGTCATGCAGGAGGCAGCCAATCGATGATTCTCATCATTTATGTTTCTCTGGTAGGGGTCATGCAGGAGGCAGCCGATCGATGATTCTCATCATTTATGTTTCTCTCTCTCCCCCTCTCCCTTTCTGAAATCAATAAAAATAAATTTTTAAAAAGGGAGATGGGGTGATTTGGGTGTTACCTTTGAAGATCCACAGTTTCGTAGGATGGATGCCTGACTCCATCTCCAGACCTCCCCAACCCATGAGGAAGCCTGGGGATTTGACTGGCCTTGCCATCCTCCCAGGGTAAGGGGCCAGAGCTGCCTCTGCGCCAGCCCCAAGTGGCCGTGTTCCAGGATACAGGCCAGTCTTGGTTGCCCTACTTTGTCTGAGGCAGACATGCCTCTATATCCATGGTCTCCTGAGTGGCTGAGGGAAGAGGTATAGAGTCCTTGTCCAGTTTAGTCATCTCTGGAGTCATGGGGCAGCTGCTGAAGTCACTGGTTCTGGAATATTTTATCCAGAAGTGTGACTGTTCCTTATTGCTGGGTGGCGTTGGCCCTCATGCCAGTTCTTGATGCTCCACTGTTTTGTCACTTAATTGCTGTATATATTTTCACTTTCTACACAACCCAGGTTCCAGGGCATGTGACAGTTCTCCCTTAATTATGTCAGTCCTCCTCCCAGCCCCATTGTTCTCTGTCCTGCATATCGCTGGAGAATGGGGTCGCCTAGCTTAAAGATGGTTTTTACCTTCTAGGCCAGCTTCCAGAGCTCTCGTAGGACAAGTATACCCAGCCAGATCTAGCTGGTCCAACACTGCCGACAACCCGCCCCCACATACACACAGCCAAGAGCCCCACCTCAGTTCTCTCAAGTCCCGCCTGGTGCCGGAGGAGGCTGTCCTCTTCCTGGTCTGATGGGCCCATCATGTGCCTGTTCCATGATATGGAACATGCAGTGCTATGATGTAGGACTTTTCATTAGTCTTCTTTTATAGACGGGGAAACTGAAGCCACGAGACCTCTAAGAACCTTATCCAAGTGGCGGAACAGGCTTTCAATCCAGGTATAAACTCCCACCGCCTCATCCTCCCAGCTTACTTTGACAGAATAATTCAAAGTTGAACTTGGAACAAAGTTTCTTTTCTATTACTGTGAAACATCCTAAATGAACTTACTGGCATCAAAAGGGGTAGAGATGGGGGAAATGGGGTTAAAGGAAAAAAATGGCCTTTGCTCTTGACAGCTAGGCTGGCAGCACAGGTGGAGGTGTGCAGCACTGAGGCTGCCCTGTCCTGTGTGTGCCCCAGAACTGAGGGTGTGGGGCCTCCACAGGTGGGACAGGGCTTGGGGACCCCAGACGACAGCAGCCTGCCACCTTCTCTGCAGGAACGTCTCCTTGGGGGCTCCTATGGCCTTGTGGAAGCCCCTGTTGCATCTGGCTTCTAATGAAAATGCCCTTCATTGTTGTGAGTGGGCGCTGGTTGTGGGAACTCTGTGGGCAGATCAATAGTGTCTGTGGCCCTGATCGTGACTTCCTGTGGCTGGCTGAGGCCCTGCAGGGCTTGTCTTGCCTGGTGCAGAGCTAAATGGGAAGAGACCCTTGCCCACCCTCAGCAGATGGCAGCCAACTGTGACCCTAGCTGAGTGCTGGAACATGCACCCAAATGCCAAGGACCCTGCTGGACCACCCCAGTCCACAGCATGGGAAGACCCCAGATGACTTTCCTGCTCTACCCATAGGGCAGGCGAGGAATGGGGTGGGAGACTGACGAGCAAAATCTTGGAAACAAGTTGGGGAGGGAACAGAGGTGCCATGTATCAGGGCTTCAGCCTGTTACGAAGGGACTATGAAAATGAGGGTGGGGGGTGGGGGATAATGCTTGCAAAGAAACAGGGTGAGAGACGCGGGAGTTCCTCCTGTGGGCCCTCAGCTTGCTGGCTCTCCACAAGGATACCTTAGGAAATGAGGACAGTTTCGGGTGTTAGAGCATTCAATATTCTCTCTGTATTTAAAGGCCAACTTCACCTTTAGTTTGGAATAACCGTAGAACCTCTATGTGCCTTTGTGTCTTAAAGAAAAAAAGAGAAATCTCAAAAGTTCATTTAGTGTGTGTGTGGTGTGGTAAGTACACAAACTAGCGAGTATCCAGGGACCCAGAAAATCAGGCTAAATTCTCTTTCAAGACCCTTTCCACCCTGAAAGTCTGTAAGTATGTTTTCACAGTTTTTAAAAAGACCTTGTATGATGAAAATAACAGATGTACATTAATGGAAAAAATACAGAAATGGACAAAGATGTATAGGCTCGCAGTTCAACCATCAGAACAAAACCATTGTCTTCATGGGCTTTCCTTCCACGCCCTCTCAGAGGATTAGGGTCACCTGAGTTGTCTTCATGCTGTACAGTGTATAAGTTTGTGCTGGGATCTCTGCTGTAAATGCATAAAAATGTTCTGACCAAATTCTAACAGAGAGCTAGGTGACGGGTCCAGTCTGAGAGGCCCTGCACTGCAAAAGCACCTGCTAACGGAAACGGGAGAGTGAAGGGACCATCAGACCTGAGTGTGTTGACTGAGTCAACCCATCCCAATAACCTCCCAAGATCCAGTCCCAGAGGCATTTACAGTTGGCCCAGAGGAGATACCAGGGCCTCTGACTATCCCTGGCCCAAGAGGGTCCCCAAGGGCCCCAGGACTTCCTCCTGAGTGTCTGGCCAGGGCATTCTGCCTTACTCAGAGTGTTACATGTTGCTTCCTTCCAGCCCCAGATCCAGCTGTATCTTCAGGAGCCTTCTGGCTCCTAGGAACCTTGTTGGCAGGCCACTGGGGCTGAGCCACCCCCTTCCGAAAAGCCCTGAGCTGCTGGAGAAGGTGACTTTTCCCAGTACAGTCCCTGTAACACAAGAGAACCACCTCAGTCAATGCCAAGTGGAGGCCAAACCTCCCAATGCTTCGCCACTGAAACAGGGCACACACAAAGCCAGTGCTTCCAGGAGCATTTCCCTAGTTCTCAAGATGTAAATAAATGATTGCAGCTTCCCACCCTTGCTGAGTCACAATTCATGTCATCGTGTTAAACATGTCTGGGATGAAGCCCATGTGACCTTTCTCAACCCAAATTTTCTTCCCTCTTTTTTCCTATAATGCTTGATCATGGACCAGAGTATGGGAAAAGTTGCATTAGACTGACATTCTCAAAGGATAGGATCAGCAAGCTTTCCAATTCCAAAAATGGACACTGCTACAGCATGATTGTAACTCGCCAGTGACAACAATGGCCCTCCCGCCTCCCAAGGAGACTTGCCCCACAACCCCCCTCCCCCGCCTGAAGGAGACTTGTGCCTTCTCTAAATCTGACATTTCACATCTTAATTCACCCAGGCCTTTTATCACTTTACTCTACTTTCCCTTCACTTCCACTGCCATCACCAATTGGGGGCGACATCAATTTGGGGAGCTGTTTTTCAGAGCAGGCTGAGGCATCCTTGGTGATGACGGGGAACAACAGCCAGGCTGAGATGGTACTGGGCCCCAGGTGGACTCCCAAGACTACCCTCTCCACCTCCCCAGACCCCCCCACACCCTCATGTGCTGGCTTGGGTGCAACACATAGAGCTGAAAGCACAAACATTAAATGTGCCAGGCCAAGGGCTTGTGCGGAAGCAACAGGGAGCAGCCCCAGGCAGCAGGAGCCCGTAGTGGTTACCGTAGCCCCCCTGGGCCTTGCCAGTCTCTCCGAGCAGCTGTCTCCTCTTCCCCTGCCTCCTCACTGTCAGAGGAGCTGGAGCTGGAGCTGGAGCCGGAGCTGGAGCGGGGGCAGAGGAAACGAGGGTTTGCTAGATGTGCCCCAATCCACCCTGACCAGGCCAGGCTCCTACCAGGACTTGGAGTGCCCAGGCCTCCCTGGTAACCCAAGGCAGGAGGATGGGCAGGCCAGCCAAAGCCCAGCCAACCCAAACCAAAGGGCCACTGAGCTTCCTGCCAGGTGGTAGAGGGAAGCACCCCAGGGCGATGTACCCCACCTAGACTGTTTGCTTAGACCTAGAAAGATTGCTGTCTGCCTCTGCTTCCTCCCTCTCTGCTGGGAGAACCTCCTGATGACCATGTGGGACTGTTGGCTCCTGGCTAAGAGCACTTCTCAACTGAGCGGTGCTCCCAGGACTTGCCCATGCCCAAGTCTTTCCATCCCTTGAAGTCTCTGTTCCCCTCTAGGCCAATGTGTCATCCACAAAACAGTGGGTTTGCTGCAGGGCTGTCATTGCTCTCTGTACCTTTCCAATGCCCCCTGGTCTGATGGCTCTGTGGGCCTCAGGTCGATGAAGATGGTGGGAGGCTCCACTGGGCTCCTTAGCCGACGCTGACTCAGCTCCGTCAAAGCACATCTGAGATGAGAAGAGCAGGGGTGCTGAGTCACTTCTCAGTGATTACAGGGGACCTGTTGCTGGGCTACTGGCTGCCACTGACTGAGCGCCCACTGTGTGTGGGGCACTGAGGAGGGCCTATCAATGAATTACTTTACTCTTCAGAACAACCCTTAAGATTTAGGCCAGTGCCATCCAATAGAACTTTTTGTGATGATTGAAATATATCTGTGCTTTCCATCGTGGTAGCCACTTGTTGCAATTTACATTTAGGCTAACTAAAATTAAATTAATACAATAAAAATTCAGTTTCCCAGTTGCCCAGGCCATATTTCAAGGGCTCAGTAACCACATGTGGCCAGTGGCTACAATTGAACAGTGCAGGTCTAGACATTTCTGTTGACACTTTGGATTGCCAGGGACAGAAACCACTCCAACTAACTCAAGGGAAAAGGGAATCACTGGCTCTCAGATTCTTAAAACGAGTGGAACAACCCAAGTGTAGGAAGGGCAGGGATACAACTGGGCCCTGTCCCCATCTCTGCTCCTCCCCACCCCCCAGCTTCAGTGTTTTTCACCACAACTGGCCTTTCTCCTCCCTCTCACCTCTACCCAGATACCGGGGTAAAAATTCCCAAAGGAAAGGCTCTAATTGGCCTTGTTGGGGTCAGCTATTCAGGGCTGGCTCAATTAACAGGGGCCAGAAGACCAGGGCCCTATGCCCCTGGAAGACCATGTGGATGGTGAAGGGAGGGTTCCCATGGGGTGGGGGAAAGAGAGGTGCTTTGGGGCTTGAGTTCCAACTTTGCTACATATGACCTGGGTAAGTCAATATCTCTAAGCCTCAGTTTCCCCATCTATGAAATGGAGATCATAGTAGCACCTACTTGATCAGATTTTTTTAGATGAAATGAGAAATATGCATCAAGTGCCCCATCCACAATAGGCTGCCAGGCTGGGGCCAGTTCTAAAGAGGGCAGGGCCATGACTGGCAAGAAGTCCCACCTGCTTCTGGCCTCCAGCTGCTCATTGTCCGGGCGCATGTCTGCAGGCACCTTCCAGGCAGAGGAAGAGGCTCTGAATTGCTTGGCACATAGGAGGGTGAGCTGTTCCATGAGCCTGTCCTGGGTGCTGGGCTTGGCATGATCTGACCAGAGAGTAAGGGAGGCTGACTAATGGGGACTTGGTCACTGACTTACAGAGCCCTGACCCCTCATGTGGACGAACCTCCAGCTTGTACATGGAGAAGTGAGGGGGCCTGGGAGGCCCTGCCCCACCCCTTTGGTATCCCACATCCGCTCAGGAGGGCTGGGGGAGTGGTATCTTCAGGAGCAGAGAGGCAACTCATTGGGGTGACTTCTTAACACTTTATCCCATTCCCTAGTTCCACTTGTGTTCACTTTTAAAAAAATAGCAATTGGATTATCCTCTGTAGATTTTTTCACTGAATATATTACATCTTTCCAAGTTAGTGTATACAGACTAACTGCAGATTGTTCTGTGGTTTAACAGATTTAGCTAGACTCCTATTGAATATGATACTAAATATGGGTTGCTTTCAATGTTCACAATTATAAACAAACTGCAACAGAGATGAATATCCTTGAATACATATCTTTACCCACCTATGTGAGTATGTGTTAGGATAGACTTTAGAAGTGGAATAGCTTGATCAAAGGCTTATATGCCTTTTAAATAGAAAACATTCTGCCACATTGTCCTCAAAAAAGGGGTACTAATTACAGCCCCCACTCTCACCCCACCTTATAGGGTTTCTCCACAGCCTGCTAACAGGGGCTAAATTACAAACAAAACCTTGTTAAAAACAGCACAGGGTTATTAGCCCCAGAGGAGCATTCACTCTGAACTGGAGGCCTAACTGAATGTCCTGGTTTCTTTGCCTCAGACCTGCCCCCACTCACCTTTACGGGCCAGGCCTGGAGGGGATGGAGAGCTTTTGTTTTATTTACAGAACTAGAGGCCCAGTGCATGAAAATTCATGCATTCGGGCGTCCCTCAGCTGGCCTGCATCCTCTCGCAGTCTGGGACCCCTCAAAGAATGTCCACCTGCCAGCTTAGGCCCACTCCCCTGGGGATCGGGCCTAAGCTGGCAGTCAGACATCCCTCTGGCAGCCTGGGAGTCCTCGGGGGGATGCCAACTACTGCACTTACCGCTCCCCTGCAGCCGCCTCTGTGGAAGGGAGGGCACCGGGACCACCATGGCTGGCCTGGCAGCGCGGGCTCACTGACCTCCCCCCACCACTGGTCCTTCCACCATCTGGTCTAATTAGCATATTAGCTCTTAGAATTGCCCACAGCAAGGCCACAAGTGCACTGACAGTAATCAACATCCCTGGCTTTCTTTTGTAAACAGGGAGGCAGTAGAAGCAGGATTGTGTTTAGAAGCTGGCTGAAGAAGTGCCAAAGGCAGGATTACTTTCCACCCAGAAGGAAAGAGAGGGAGGCTTCAGGTGGTGGGTAGGAGGAAAAGGTGAAGGTCAAGGGCAGGGACTACTTCTGAAGGGCTCTCGTATCCCCAGGGCCTGGTCTATGCCTGGCACATAGCAGGCAGTCACACATACAGTGAATGAATGAGTGAGTGAGTGAGTGAGTGAGTGAGTGAATAAATGAAGTCTTTCAAGGTCTGGCACCTGAATGTTCAAGACAGTGAGGGTTGAGCAGCAGAGAGGACATGGTGGGCTGCAAGGCTGACTGTACCCAGCCCATGAACCTATTTTATTGAGAGGCCCTGGAAGGAGCTGCTGTGGAGATGCCCTTGGGCCCTGGTGTTTAAGGTCAGACCTGGGCCCTGGAGGTGATCAGCTGCCCACCACACTCCTCTAGGTGCTCCATCTCCCCGGTCGTCTTCTTGTCCAGCCAGACTCTGAAGGATGTGATCCAAATCCCACTCTTCAAGTTGCTGAAATGATTTAAAGTGGAGATTACAAGGCTGCCGCAGGGTGCCGGGAGCAACAGAGGCTGGCATGGGATGTCCCGGAGTAGGAATCAGGACTTGGAGGCATGCCCACATTTGCAGCTGGGGCTTACTCACCCACCCTGTGTGGGTTGCAGAATGAACCACCAGGGATCTGCACCTCTTTCCTGTGCCTTTTCGGTTAATACTTCTGTGTCTGGCACAAAGGTATATTTTGACCTGGAGAAAACCTGGTGTCTTTTTAAAACTTTGTAGGTTCATACAGGTTTAAAACATTGGTAGGTTAAAAAGTTTTGCTCTTAAGAAACAGACTGTGCCCAGCCAGCGTTGCTCAGTGAACCAGGAGGTCATGGTTCAATTCCCGGTCAGGGCACATGCCTGTGTTGCGAGCTCAGTCCCCAGTGTGGAGTATGCAAAAGGCAGCCAATCAATGATTCTCTCTCATCATTGATGTTCCTATCTCTCTCTCGTTCCCTTCCTTTCTGAAATCAATAGAAAATATATTAAAAAAAGAAAAGAAACAGATAATTTCAGGCAGGTGCTGAAAACTGGATGCTGTGGGGGCAGAGTTGGTGTGATCAGAGGAGAGAAATTAATCAGGAATGAATGTTTCTTATGTATGACCTTGCAGCCCCTTGCAGCC
Organism: Myotis brandtii; assembly: GCF_000412655.1. Classification (NCBI taxonomy): domain Eukaryota; kingdom Metazoa; phylum Chordata; class Mammalia; order Chiroptera; family Vespertilionidae; genus Myotis; species Myotis brandtii. Next base: position 3,796,924 of record NW_005365229.1, read on the forward strand.
CTGTAGGTGAATGAAAATAAAAGTGTTTAGAAGTGAACTGAAAGAATGGAATTGATAAGAATGGAATTTGTGAAAATGACCTCCATGAACACCTTGATGCCATGTTTCCCTAAGTTGTTAAGAAAATTGTTCAAATTTGTAAATAAAGCAAAATAGAGAATTGCATGACCTTTCAATGTCATGCTGGAGCTTTTCTAAGAAGCTCGCCTTCCTAGGGGAGGTTGGTTTGCACAACTGATCAGGGCCCACCTGTTTTACCACTTTGTAAAACTGAGAAAATGCAATGGTAGAGTAGAGAAGATAGCCCCAAAGGTATCAGTTCGGTTGCCGGGTAGGATGTTGACTGATTTTACACTTAATGTAGCAATTTTATCTCAGCATTCAATTCTTTTCTTCCAATGTCTTACAAAATCCTAGTCTCTCATAATCTCTTTAAACTGCTTTTGTCATCCTGCTGGTTCTCTCATTCATGAGCGAAATCCAGTGTTAACAGGTATTTACTATTTGTATGTAAATACCTGTTAACAGGTATTTTGACCTGGAGAAAACCTGGTGTCTTTTTAAAACTTTGTAGGTTCATACAGGTTTAAAACATTGGAAGGTTAAAAAGTTTTGCTTTAATGTTTGAGAATTAGCCCAGCCAGCGTTGCTCAGTGAACCAGGAGGTCATGGTTCAATTCCCGGTCAGGGCACATGCCTGTGTTGCGAGCTCAGTCCCCAGTGTGGAGTATGCAAAAGGCAGCCAATCAATGATTCTCTCTCATCATTGATGTTCCTATCTCTCTCTCGTTCCCTTCCTTTCTGAAATCAATAGAAAATATATTAAAAAAAGAAAAGAAACAGATAATTTCAGGCAGGTGCTGAAAACTGCATGCTGTGGGGGCAGAGTTGGTGTGATCAGAGGAGGGAAATTAATCAGGAATGAATGTTTCTTATGTATGACCTTGCAGCCCCTTGCAGCCCTGTAGGTGAATGAAAATAAAAGTGTTTAGAAGTGAACTGAAAGAATGGAATTGATAAGAATGGAATTTGTGAAAATGACCTCCATGAACACGTTGATGCCATGTTTCCCTAAGTTGTTAAGAAAATTTTTCAAATTTGTAAATAAAGCAAAATAGGGAATTGCATGACCTTTCGATGTCATGCTGGAGCTTTTCTAAGAAGCTCACCTTCCTAGGGGAGGTTGGTTTGCACAACTGATCAGGGCCCACCTGTTTTACCACTTTGTAAAACTGAGAAAATGCAATGGTAGAGTAGAGAAGATAGCCCCAAAGGTATCAGTTCGGTTGCCGGGTAGGATGTTGACTGATTTTACACTTAATGTATTTTATCTCAGCATTCAATTCTTTTCTTCCAATGTCTTACAAAATCCTAGTCTCTCATAATCTCTTTAAACTGCTTTTGTCATCCTGCTGGTTCCCTCATTCATGAGCGAAATCCAGTGTTAGCAGGTATTCACTATTGGTATGAGAATGGGAGCTTTAATGTTTGAGAATTATGCTTTGACAGAGTCTGTTCTCTATCTATTTTTAAAAATTATTTTATTATTTATCTGTTTGTTTTTTTTAAATATATTTTTATTGATTTCAGAGAGGAAGGGAGAGGGAAAGAGAGATAGAAACATCAATGATGAGAGAGAATCATTGATTGGTTGCTTCCTACACACCTCCCACTGGGGATCGAGCCTGCAACCCAGGCATGTGTCCTCGACTGGAATCGAACCTGGGACCCTTCATTCCACAGGCCGATGCTCTATCCACTGAGCCAAACCAGCTAGGGCTCTGTTTGTTTTTCAACATCATTTTTTAAAATCCTCACCTGAGGGTATTTTTCCATTGATTTTTAGAGAGAGTGGAAGAGAGATGGAAATATCAATGTGAGAGAAACATCGATTGGTTGCCTCTTGCACGTGCCCTGCAGTCTGCATCTGAGGTACATGCCCTTGACTGGAATCGAACCCGGGACTCTTCAGTCCACAGGCCGATGCTCTATCCACTGAGCAAAACTGGCTGGGGCTCTGTTCTCTATGTTATATGCAGTTGTGTGTCTTTATAAATATGCTTGGGATTAGCACTTTTTTTTTTTTTTTAAGAAGGCTGGAGTCTCCTTACTCTTCCTTGTTTTTGTTAACTCTACCTGAGGATGGTTTGTCTGCCAGCACTGCACAACACCTGAGACAGGTATGACAGCCTGTCTGCCAGTGGTCAGGGGACCATGGGCCTAAGGTCGCTGCTGTAGAATGAATGTTGGTGCCCCTCCCAAATTCATATGTTAAAATCCTAACCCCCAAAGTGGGGGTTTAGAGGTGATGCCTTTGGGAGGTGACTAGGTCATGAGGGGGGAGCCTCATGAATGGAACTAGTGTCCTCATAAAAGAGCCCCAAATCCCTTCCATCAAGTGAGGACAAAGTGAGAAGAGGGCAGGCCCTCACCAGACACAGAATGTGCCGGTGCCTGGATCTTGGGATTTTGTTATAGCAGCTCCCGCAGATTAAGACAGGTGTAATGGGCCAGCCCTCAAGTTGGCCTATGACCACTACAGGTCACACCCTGAGGATGCACAGGACAAGGGAGCTGCCTACCTCGAGGGAGAGCACTGGCAGGCCTTCCCGGGGCCCCTGTGATGACATTCCTGGCCTCGGACCTGTGGATGCAGATTCACAGGGTGTCTCCTTCACTTGGCTGTGGTCACTGCAGGTAGGGCCCCTGGCACCCCAGGTGACTTTATGAAGTAAGTCTCTCTCGATCATCTTCCTTCTCTCTTTTCGGAGGGCTCTCCGGTTTGCAGAGTCTGAGCCCTTCTGAACACAGGGGACAGCATTTGGATCCATCCTCAGGTCTTCTTCTGAGAGACAGAGGGTGGCTTCTCCCTGCGGCCCCCAAGGAGGACTCGGGGATCCTTTGGTGTTGAAAGACATGTCTCCAAGGTCACCTTCCTGCCATGTGGGGGTCTCCTCAGGCATCCTAAGAGAGCTGCTCTCACCACCACTCTCCAAGGGCTGGCCAGGGTCCTTTCCTTCCTTCATCCTTACGTTCCATTCACCCCAGGGCTCTGCTGAGAACTCCACAGGTACCACAAGTGGCTATTGAGAAAACAGGTGTCCTCAGTTAGCAGCCTCAAAAACATACTTTAGGGAAGTTTTTTAAAAATTGTGGCATGTCTATAACAAACTTTGTCATGTTAAATATTTTTAAATGTTAAGTTCAGTGGCATTAAATACATTCATAATGCAGTGCAATCTTCACCATTGTCCATTTTCTAAGCTCTTTCATTTTGTACCCCTCCCCCCAAAAAACCCAGAAACTCTATACCTCCACTTGTCTAGCCCTGGTAAACTCTAGTCTACGTTCTGTCTCTAAAAACTTGTCTATTCTAGATATGTCAATGAAGTAGAACCATATACAGAGCCCTAGCTGGTTTGGCTCAGTGGATACAAAAGCTGTCTGTTCTTTTGTGCCCTTTCACTTAGCTCAGTTTCCAAGGTTCATCATGCTGTAGCATGTGTCCGTACTTTATTCCTTTCAGTGGACTGAATAATATTCCACTGTATGGCTAGACCACATTTTATCCCTTTTGTTTGTTGACGGACACGTGGGTTGCTCCCACCTTTGGCCACTATAAATAGACTACATAGCTATTAAGGGGTGGATAAGATAAAACCCAGGCCCTTTGATTCTAGAGCAAGCCCATGGCTTGACCCCCATAAATTGGTACAGACTTTTCCATCTTGAATTTTTAAAAAAATCATCCAGAAGAATTGCTGAGGTAATCATAGAAATGAAGAAAAACCCTGGTCTTAAGTGTGCTGGGCTCCTGGAATTGTATTATGTACAAGGCTGGTAGATGTTTGGTGTCTGAACTCCTTGGGTTGTACCTGGAGAAAGGCTTGGGTGTGCAGAGATGCTGGACCAGGGGTTCTGACCTCTTTAACTCACACTGCTGTTAGAATCCGGTGAGAGCCAGGGACGCTCACTCCCACACCCTGTTCTGCCAGCAGGTTCCCTGGAGCCTGCATTCCACTGACCTCAGGAGGAGACCTGTTGGCCGGAGCGACCCAGGCCCCATCAGGGTCTTCAGCCAGCTCCTCTGACAAGTCTGGAATCAGGGTGGTTTGATTTCGCTGGTAGATGAACAGCTCCTCTTCTCCGCAGTCTGACTGTGGACAAGAGAGCTCAGGGATTACCTGGCAGGGGGTAGAGCCAGGGGGGCCTTGCCCCATTTACCCCATTCTGCCCTGCCTCCCCGGACAGTAGGGGCAATCAGTTCTCTCCCAAAGGGCCTTGCCCAGTGCTGGTTCCTGTTGCTGATTTAGAAAAGTAAGCTCAGCAGCACCACCTCGTGGAAGTGAGATCCTGAGTTCCCAGTTCTGCACATACCTGCCATCCTTGACATTGCACGGCAGGTGCTTAGTTAATGCCTGGTGCGAATGAATTGGGTACTAAAGTGGTAGCTAAAAGAGCAGAGTCCAGCTTTTCCCCTCCCCCATGACTTGAACCATCCTTTAATGACATGGAGCCTTCATTTGTCGCCTCTAAGGTAGGGTGGGGAAGGCACTTATAGTCACCTGCCCACCTCACAGGAGTATTCTGAAGAGAGCAAATGAGATTGAAGATGTGAAAAGGCACTGGGGTTGCATTATCTACTCCCTATTAGCCTTGCTGTGCACTGGAAGATCTCGGGTGGAAGCTGTGTCATTTTCATTTTTGCAGGTGCCACAGGTAAGATCCAAATCTGGCTTGTTATTTCTAAAACCTTTCTCTACATGCCCAGCTCCAACCTGTGTATTTGACATCCACTGCTGAGCTCCTACCTGGTGCATCACCCACTTTGCTCTGTTTGTGGGGTCGTTGTCACATTTACATGTGTGCACATGCCTAATTTCCACTACATGGAGAAGATGGTACAACTCACTTAAACTTAAATTCAGAGTCACTTTTGCCACCCAACATTCTCTTAGTAGGTAGAAACTAGAAGCACAATGACCATCATGGTGAAGCAAGGCCCACCACAGTGTATAACGTTACAAAGGCCTCCTGGTCCTTGAAGAGGCTGAGTAGGCTCTAATCATGGTGAAGCAAGGCCCACCACAGTGTAAAAGGCCTCCTGGTCCTTGAAGAGGCTGAGTAGGCTCTTTAAATGTTTGTTGAATGAATGCATGTGATCAATAAGAAAAGTACTATGGCCTGGACAGCGTGGCTCAGTGGTTGAGTGTCGACCCATGAACCAGGAGGTCACAATTTAATTCCTGGTCAGAGCACATGCCCAGTAGTGGGCTCAATCCCCAGTGGGAAGCATGCAGGAGGCAGCCGATCGATGATTCTCTCTCATCATTGATGTTTCTCTCTCTCTCTCTCCCTCTCCCGTCCTCTCTCTGAAATCAATAAAAACGTATTTTTTAAAAAGAAAATTACTATGTATTATACATTCACCATGTCCCAAGCACTGTGCTCAAAATTTAATTATTTAATCCTTACAACAACTTACAATGTGGAGCCTTGGTCTTTAACTCTTACATGATGTACCTCTCTGTTTATCACCATCTTCCATAAAGCAAATGGGGGTGTTTGCCAGGATGAGAAAAACACTAGGATGAAGCCCTAGCTGGGGGCTCAGTTGGTGAAGCATCCTACTGTGCACCAAAAGGTTGCAGGTTCAATCCCTGGTCTGGGTACATATGGGAGGCAGCCAATTGATGTTTCTGTCTCCTATGAATGTTTTTCTCTCATATCGATGTTTCTCTCTCTCCCTTCCTTTCTCTCTCAAAATCAGTAAATATGCCCTATACGGGAGGCAGCCAATTGATGTTTCTGTCTCCTATCAATGTTTTTCTCTCATATCGATGTTTCTCTCTCCCCCTTCCTTTCTCTCTCAAAATCAGTAAATATGCCCTTGGGTGAGGATTTAAAAAATACCCTAGGATATGGGTGACTTTGTTAACTCTATTAGTTGAGCACCCATTCTGGGCCAGGCCCTTTACATACAGAATCCCAAATTTGTACCAGTGATAACTGCCCACAGGTTACATGGTAAGTTAGCTACTGAGTAGAAATGGGGACCCAGGTCTGCTTGATGCTGATATTCCCGCTATCCTCCTCTGCTGAGGTGCTTTCTCAACGCTCTGTTGAGCCAGAACTTGGCTGGAACCACCACTGAGGGTGGCTACCATTTCAGTGCACTGTGATAAGCCCTCAGAGGAATTCTCCAGTTGTCCTTTGGGGTCACTAGTAAGACCCAGGAGGATGCTGAGCACTAATAAATATATTCAGAGAACAAAAACACTGATGATGAATGCAGAGCTAATAAGCTCCATAGCCATCCATGCGCCAGCATCACATTTGTCATGGGAAAGGAAGAGCAATCAGGGCTTAAGATGACATGGGAAGAAGGTACTTTACTTACCAAAGAGGAATCCGAGTCCAGAGACGGAAGCTGCTCCCTGACAGCCTCAAGAATGGCCTTCCAGGGCCCCATCTTGGAGGCCCACGGAGAGGGCAGTGAGGGCCCCACATCTTTGTCTTGGGATGCCATAGGGGCCTGGGCTCAGAGGAAGTTTCTCAGTGTGCCATCATCCAAGGAACCCTATAGAGGATGCGGGGTGAGGTGACAGGATCCAGGGACCAGGAGTCAAGAGCTGGGGCGGTGGTGGTAGGGGAACAGGAGGTGCCTTTTCAAAGAATCTACCACTTTGAGGGGGATGAAAACTGACTCACAGACTACCTACCCCATTTCCCTTCTGGTTCTGCAGGTTCCTGTTATTGAGTGTGAGGCACTGTGCCCTGCACTGTGTGTGCGCGCACGCGCAGTGCAGTATGGAGACCGAAGATATATGTATATGAAGTATATAGTGATATATGATAATATATAGGTATTGATAATTATGTACATAAGTATATGATATATACAATGATATATGTATATACATGATATATAGATAATATAAACTATATATATCTCATATAACATAGATACTATTATCTATATTTCATAGGTTCAGATAAGTTATATTGTTTGTAAATGGGAAAGAGAATTTGCATCAAAATTAGAGGGGATTTTAGGCCCCACTAACTTTTACTGTTCCCTTACAAAGGAATAGACTAGAGACATTTTGGAGTCCCTAGGATATATATATTTTTTGAGTCATCACTCATTTTAACCCTCATACCAAGGCACTGAAGCAGCCCCCCCTTTTGTATCCCAGTCTAAAAGGAAAAGGCCCAGCCCCTCATGGGTCAAAGGGGCTTTAGGAATGTAGGATGATGTACTTCAGAGCCAGTGCCTGGAAAATCCTTGCAGCCTGAGGCAGCAGTGCCTATAAAATGGGAAGAGAACACTCCTGCTCCAGCCCTAGCTGGCTGCCACTCTGCATCAAGGCTCCCATCAGTGTAGCAGCAGTGGGCTTCTTGCTTTTTCTGTGCTTACAGGAGTGGGGACAGGAGTTTGGTGCACCCACTACTGGAAACTGCAGAGTGTGGACGCATGTAGTACATACATCATGGGATGTTCTCTGGCTGCAGGGCAGATCAGAGGACAACAGAACCACGTAGGTGAAGGGGACTACCAGAGTCTGATAAGTTCTTTAGGTGGACAAGGCAATGAAGGGGAAGGGGAAGGCATTGGGCTGCAGGAGAACATGTAGTGTCTCAGAGGAGTGAAAATTGCCCAAAAAGTTTGGGGTGGGAAGGTGTCAACTGCTGGACTTTGTGGTAAAAACGGACCAGATCGTGAAGGGTCCTGAACGCCAAGCTGAGGAGCTTGGCTCATCCAGCAGATGAGGGTTAAACCAAATGCTACACAAACTGGCATCCCAAGTTTCCTTAACTGCTGGACTTTGTGGTAAAAACGGACCAGATCTCCTGAACGCCAAGCTGAGGAGCTTGGCTCATCCAGCAGATGAGGGTTAAACCAAATGCTACACAAACTGGCATCCCAAGTTTCCTCGGAATCCTGACTCTGAATCCACGTCCGTTTCTTGGCTGCAGCCCGTTAGTCCCGCCCAAAGTCCCACCCCTGCCATCCCTACCACTGGCGGGTGGTTGTCATGACAACTAGACGCCAACGGCCTCCCCGGTCAGGCTTTTAAATGCTAAAGCTCGGAAACCGGAAAACCCAGCGTCTGTCCTGACACACACTCCCAACCCCTGTCTCCTCCGCGTCCCGTCCAACTCCCGACATTTATCTCTGCAGCTGCGGCAGGCCCGAGGCCCCTCACCTCAGGCCTCCGCCTCGGCTGCCCTCCCAACGCCGTCCTGACAGGGCTATAAACCGCCTCCAGCGCGTCCCTCCGGTCGCTTTCGTCCCCTTGGGCCGCGGCGCAACTACTGAACCTTTCACCGCCTTCGGACTACCCCCTCAGGGGAGTCTTACTTTACCGACTGCCAACCGCCCCTCTCGCCCCCCCCCAACCCCCCCGCCTCTTTCGGGGCTTGGCGCGTCTTGCCTCTTTTGCAATAGGATTGGTTGCTATGGTCAGAGAGGGGCGGGGCAGGCGCACTCTCCCAGCTCATTGGTTGCAGCGGGCGTCCTACAGAGAGCCGGGCGAGCTGACGGGAAGGTCCGGGTGTGGAACCGGCGAATTCCACCGCGCCCAGAGCTGCTCCCCGATTCCGCGAACGTCCCGGCGTGCTCCGCGCCTCCGCAACCACTTCCGGG
>NW_005365229.1:3805793-3813639 GCF_000412655.1 Myotis brandtii
CCCGCCGCGGGGCGTCCCAGCCTGCGACTTGCTCGCTCAGTGAGTTTCTGACTCGGAGCTTTCGCTCTGCAGCTGTGGAGCGGGGAGATGAAGCCACGTTCCGTGTAGGGTTCCTGGGGGGAGACGGCAGGGGACGTCTGTGCTGTAGGTGCTTCGGCTCTTCCCTAGGGACCCTCCCCAGAGCCGGAGAAGGAGATGGGGATGCACCGGCCCCGCCCGAGGCCAGCGAGCTAGCACCGCAGGGCGTGCCCTGGGGCTTATATGGATCTCTTCCCTGTGGGCGTGACGGTCGACCACCGGCACCTTTTTTTTTAAGTTAACATTTTGCTTATTTTTTAAATAATGGTACTTACTATTTTACAAAATGGACAGAACCAAAAGGTAGAGTGAAAAAAGTTCGCATCCCTAGCACTACTTCCTGGAGATAAGTTCTGGAAGCGATATGCAAAAGACCTTTTCTAAAAGTATTAAATATAATCATGCTGCGTTTGGCAGTGACAGGGTGAAAAGGAAGTAATATTAGCTCTGTGACCCCTTCGCATCCAAGTTCTCCGTAAGCGTCTTGAGTAGGGGCCTGGTTCTGATTAGCCCTCAGCACTCTGTCGGGCATGTGAGCATCCAATCAAAGGAGAGAGAACATGGGCCCCACCCAAGAGGAGGCATTTGGGGTAGGAGAGACACACCCACAGAAGGCTTGAGGGGTGTTTGAAAGGAGCTCTGCCCTGACACTCAGCTTTTTTGGCTTTTAATCCAGGCTCTGTGGGTCAGGACTGCTCCGGTTGAAGGTTCACACCTGCAAAGTGAGAGCTGCTTGGACTCAGCCCTGCCAGCTGTGCAAGGTGGGGGTTCCAGGAGGCAGGGTTTTGCTCTGCATTTTGTTGCCAGTGGGCCCCATCACATGTACACATACTCTTGCAAAAGGTCTGCAAATCTTTTGTCTCCCAAACTGGCAGCTTGTTTGTTGTCTTGGCCATCTTGGCTGTCTCCTGGGGCTTGGAAGCATTCTTTAGTAGAGAGTGAGGTCCGAGTGGCATCGGGGGTACCGTTAGGCCTTCTGAATTGGACTTGGCCCTTCTTTGTTTTCTCTATTTCACCCAGAGAAGAATAGGAGACAAATGTCACTCCTGGACCTGAGGGTTTTACTAAGAAGCTAATGACTTGGCCTTGATTTGGGGAGGATTCCCAGAATAAAAGGCTCTCGTAATCACAGAGTCTTCCTGGTATTGTCCTCTCTCTCCCACTTTCAAGGGATGAAGAGGAAGATTCGTAGTTACTTGACGTTTGCTGAACACCAATCAGATCCTAGTTCCTGTGGTAGGGGCTCTCAATTTTTTCCCCGAATTTTATTTGTTTAAAACGATTTACGTACAGTAAAATTCACTCACTTGGTGTCCAGGACTATGAGTTTTGATAAATAGAGTTACACATCCACCAATTAAGATGCAGAACAGGTCCATCACCCTCAAATTCCCTCTTGCTATATCTTTGTGCACCCCACACCCCTAACCCTTGGTACTACTAGTCTGTTCTCCAACTATTTAGTTTTATTTCTTCTAGGAAGTCATATAAATGGAATCATACAGTAGGTAGCCTTTGAGTCTGGCTTTTAGCCCAATATGTTTGAGATTGGCTCCTGGGTTGTGCGGTATGTTGTGTGTATCAACTGTTGTTCTTTCTGTTTAATGCTGCGTAGCATTCCATCCTATGAATGTGCCACTGTTTGTTTACTCGGTCTTCCATGTGTCTTTAATAGCAGCCCTTTGAGTTATTATGTATCCATTAGACAGTGAAGAACTGAGGATGGGAGATGCCAAATAGCAGAGCTAACTTTTTTTAATCCTCACCAGAGGATATGTTCCTATTGTTTTTGTGTGTTTGTATTAGGGTGAGGAAGAGAGAGACAGAGAGAGAAAAACATCGATGTGAGCGAGAACCATCCATTGGTTGCCTCCTGTTTGTGCCCCCACCAGGGATGGAACCCGCAACCTAGGTATGTGCCCTGCCTGGAATCAAACCTACAACCTTTTGGTAAAAGGGATGCTGCTCCAAACAACTGAGCCACCTGGCCAGGGCAGCAGAGCTAAATCTTGATCTAAGTGCAGAGTTCTTTCCCCCACACCCAAGAGCTGATTTGGTCCACTGACCCAATTAGCATTTCTTTATTTACCATCCAGGAGGTTTTCAGGCTTCTTGAATTCCTGGAAAATACCCTTTCTAGAATGTGGGGCCTGAGGATAATGAAGGAAAATATACCCTGCAGTGTATGACTCACCATGTGTGCTCTTCTTTTTCTGTCTGGTGACAAGCTCACAAAATCATACACTTTAAAAAAAAAAAGATGTTTTTATTGATTTCAGAGAGAGAAAGGGAGAGGGAGAGAGAGAGAGAAGCATGGATGAGAGAGAAACATCAATCTGCTGCCTCCTGCACGCCCCCTCCTCGGGATCGGGCCTGCAACCTGGGCATGTGCGCTGACAGGGAATCGAACCAGTGACCTCCCAGTTTATGGGTTGAGGCTTAACTACTGAGCCACGCTGGCTGGACAAAATCATACAATATTTAAGGGAAGAAAGTTGTCTAAATCAGTCCCAGGTTGTGACATAACCACCTGCTGCAGGTATGAGTGTGACCATCTTGTTTTCCTTCCCTGGAACCACCAGGAAAGAAAGGACATAACCCCTGGACCTCCCTCCACAAACCCCTGGACCTCCCTCCACAACGATGTCGGAGCTCAGTGACGAAGCCAGTGAGCCAGAACTCCTGACCCGCAGCTTGTCTATGTGGCATGGGCCAGGTGCCCAGGTCAGCTGGGAGCAGCTGGCCATCCCCTTGGATCTCCATACAGCTGCTTCCATCGGCCAGTATGAAGTGGTGAAGGAATGTGTGCAGCGGTAAGACATCTTGGGAAATATTCCTCCTCTTTATTTTTTTATTTTTATTTTTTTAAAATATATTTTATTGATTTTTTACAGAGAGGAAGGGAGAGGGATAGAGAGTTAGAAACATCGATGAGCGAGAAACATCGATCAGCCGCCTCCTGCACACCCCCCACTGGGGATGTGCCCGCAACCAAGGTACATGCCCTTGACCGGAATCGAACCCGGGACCCTTCAGTCCGCAGGCCGACGCTCTATCCACTGAGCCAAACCAGTCAGGGCTATTCCTCCTCTTTAGATTTTGAGGCCCATCTCAGTGGCCTCAACTCCCACATAGAGATATGAGTAAGCTAACCAGGATTCATAGACATTTAGTACATATGGCCTAGATTAACCCTGCTTCTCTCAGGCAGTTGTGAATAATGGTTTATGCTGGACTCTAATAAGGAAGGCAGTTTTTATTCCTAGGAAGAAAAAGCTAAACTTTTTTTCATAGGTATAGTTAGAAACATTTCCAGCTTACTTTAACTAAAGTAATTTTATGGTTTCTACTAACTGCAGAAATGCTCAAATTAAAATAGAAAGCAATGCCCTATGGCCTTCTTTTCCCAAGGGGATCGTTTTAATCCCTGGTGCCCTCTTCCCTCCAGCATCTGCCAAAGAGGAGGAGGAGGAGGCAGCAAGGTTCATCTGCCCCTCTGGAGGATTGCCACCCGAACTAACTGCCCACATACCCTTTTTACTAATGTTATAATAAGTCCCCATATAACAGCGGTGGACCTTGGCTATGTCTGGTTTGTAGTACAATGTGATGTGTACTGTAATTTTTGGAAAATAATCTGTTTCCTCGCCTTCACACCCTTTATATCCACCACACTTTGTGCTTATATTTCCATTTGTCATCGATAACACAGAGAAACGATCTATGTCCATACCTACATGTGCCTTTTCCAGTTCCTGGGACATCAAAGTCAAATCTTGTCGAAGCCCCAGATTTCCAGTGCCCAAGTCGTAGCCATCACTTAAAAAAACCTGGCCAGTCACATGCGAGTGCACTGTGGTGAGGGACATCCCATTGTACTCCTCTCCCCCCAGCACTGGCTACCAGACTGTGGTCTGTTGGTGGAAGGTAGTCAAGGCTCCAGGTCAGGATTTCTCAAGGCACCAGGCGGCCTTGGGATCGTGTAGCTGGGTACTCGGGCAACACATCTCCCCCACAGGGTCACCAAGACCCCATTTATAACTCTGCTGCTATGGTGTTTTGGGGCTTTTAACTTTGGTATTCTGGTAAAATGCACAGTCCAGAACGGCTCCACAGCAGAGAAGAGGGAAATGTTTGTGTTCTGATGGGGATTGTGATGCTAGCCAATCCTAAGGCTTGCTCACGGTGAGATAGACTGAGGATCCATTAGAATGGGGGACTGGGCTGATGGGAGGTGTGAGAGCCTCAGATATGTTCTGCCAAGGGTCAGGTCCTTCCTCCTCCGTGTGGAATTGAGTGCTCCATCATGAATGTCAGGTGGTGAGGATGCATTGGTCTTCATGTGGCTCTCCCAGCCAGTGGCTGTTACTGCATCCCTGGAATCAGGACCTTTGAGAATGGCTGTATGGCCATTCCAGAGTCAGTTGAAGATGCTAGTGAATGGTATGGTGTATTATGTGCACACCTATGAAAGGCACAAGCTGTGTGGATTGATTGGCAGATTGAATAGCTCCACTGGAGGCAAGGACTGTGGAAGAGGAAAGGCTGTGGGGCATAAACTACACAAGACGTTCTGGAAGTAGATGTTATTTCCATACCTTGGGAAGCCCACATTTTTTTTTTTTTCCTGTGGGAAATGCTTTTCTAGAAATTTAATGGAAATCAGTGAGAAAGATGGGATTATTTGGTCACGGATTTTCTAAGAATGTTTCTGTAGGGCAAGGTGACAAAGGGGAAATCAGTTGCAGTGGAACTCAATTGTCTAAGTCCCTTCCTCTCCCCCCAGCACTGGCTACCAGACTGTGGTCTGTTAGTGGAAGGTAGTCAAGGCTCCAGGTCAGGATTTCTCGCTCTTGGCCCTACTGACAATCTGGGCCAGGTCTTCTTTGTGGTGGGGGCCGTCCTATGCACTATAGGACGTTTAGCTTCCTTCCTGGCCTTGACTCCAGCTCTGGGACACCCCACCTGTGAGATGGCTGGGCATGGCGAGCATATCTTGCGTTTGTTTAGGAGAGAGTTAGATTTGAATAAGAAGAATGGTGGTGGCTGGACCCCGCTGATGTATGCCTCCTACATTGGACACGATACCATCGTGCACCTGCTGCTCGAGGCGGGGGTGAGTGTGAATGTGCCGACCCCGGAAGGGCAGACTCCACTGATGCTTGCTTCCAGCTGTGGCAACGAGAGCATCGCCTACTTTCTCCTCCAGGTGAGCTACGAGGGGACTCAGGCCCAGAAACCTGAGGGGCTCCTGGCTGCTCTGGCAGAGATGTGAACCACTGTAGGCCATGGTGTGCGTGTAATCACTTTGATTCTTTCAGCATGATGACCTGGAGGGCGCCCGCCCCACGTAGAGGAGACGAGGCCATAACAAGCATTCTGTGTTCTCTTGAAGCAAGGCGCTGAGCTAGAAATGAAGGACATTCAAGGCTGGACCGCCCTCTTCCACTGCACCAGCGCGGGGCACCAGCAGATGGTCAAGTTCCTTTTGGACAGTGGAGCAAATGCCAACGTGAGGTGATTACCAGGTCTTAAGTGGCCGTAGGAGTGGGTGTAGACACATCTTACTCTAAGGAGGGCAACTATACAGGCAGCTACAGGCCAGAATCAGGGCAGCCCCTCCTCCATAAGAGGGGTTCAGACAGACAAAGTGGCAGAAGAGACAGTCCCATTCAGGTGCAGGAGGCCTAGGGATAATTCTGGCCTTTTTACACATCCGTCAGGGAACATTGGGTGCAGCACTTTAAGCTCTCTGAGCCTCAGGACTCCCCCCCCCCACCCTCTGTCCATTCTGTGGGACTCTTTCCCTTTCCCCACGTGGGAGTCTGTACTTGTTCTTCAATAAATTTCCACCTTTACTATAAACAAACAAAACAAACAAAACTCTCTGAGCCTCATTTTCTTTATCTGAAAACTGAGAATAGCAATACCTATGTCATAGAGTTGTTCGAAGAATTACATATTATTTTATATATGTCAAGGGCCTAACATAGTGGATGGCACTTAATTGACATGCACTTAATGCTAATTCCTTTCTCTTTTTTCCTTTTGGCCTTCTCAGGTGAGGTGATGCTTTGAAAACAGTCATGAGTTTCATAAGCTGGAAGGGATATTGTCTAAAGCAGCCTGTCATGATGATAATCCCCTTTCTTTTCTTTCTTTATTTTTATTGAATTTACTGGGGTGATATTGATTAATAAAATTATACGGGTTCCGGGTATACAGTGCTACAGTACATCATCTAGATGTTGTATTGTGTGTTCACCACCCCAAGTCAAGTCTCCTTCCATCACCATTTATCCCCTTTACCTTCTCCGTTATCACCCTCCCCCACCCTCTACGTCCCCTTTCAACACAGCATCCAGCTGGCACTTCCACAGCCCTCAGTTGATGTCATCTATTATAAGACACACCATAGTTTTACATGCCACCAAGAAAGAAAAAATACTAATTAAACTGCAACTCACCTATGGATTTTGAGACACATTCTGACTACAGAGATGTTAAAATGTGTTTTAGAATGGCTGAAATCCAGTATTTAGCTTGGTTTCTGTCTTCTAGACCAGCATGAAAGAAGTGAGGATTAAGGGGCACTCTGAAGACAGTGCTGAGTTAACCATAACCAAGCACAGAAAATAAGCATTGGGTACCAGGCATAGTAAGAGCAGGTAGATTATTAGTCTCGGGGCTTTTGGGAGGTTTCCTGGAGGATGCTGAACTGAAGGTAGGGTCTGAATAGGTGGACGGGAGACGTTAGCTTTCTGTGAGCAGTGAAGGGCAATAGCTGCCTTTTGCAGGTGATTCAAGTGGAGACTTAAGAGATAGCAGGTGCAGACAGCTTAGAAGGAGTGAAGTAGAGAGACAGAATGTCTTTAGGACAAAATACTAGAGTGGGATGGAAACCAGAAGAGTTTATGAAGCTGGTGTGTTGATAAGAACTTTTCTCATCTTTGTCCGGTAATTCTTTTCGAGGGAGACCTCTGCAGTTAGGGATGGGTGACTTTGCATCAGCTTGGTTTGTTTTTTTAATCCTCAACAGGTTATTTTTTCCATTGATTTTTAGAGAGTGGAAGCAAGGGAGGGTGGGGGAGGGAAAGAGAGAAACATCGATGTGAGAGAGACACATCGATTGGTTGCCTCCTGTATGTGCCCCGATCGGGGGCCAAGGATTGAACCTGCAACCCAGGTATGTGCCCTTAACCCTTTGGTGTAGGGCTGATGCTCTAACCACTTAGGAACACCACCCAGGGACATCAGCTTGGTTTTGTCCGCATAAGGAAAGAACTCTCTGCTAATCATTGGACTGTGGCCTCTATCTTGCAGGGAGCCAATATATGGATTCACCCCTTTGATGGAAGCAGCTGCTGCTGGCCATGAAATAATTGTGCAGTATTTTCTGAATCATGTAAGTGACCCTCTTTGTAAGCTTATAATTTACTTACAGCAAGTGACGAATCATCACTGAAGTATTTATATATGTATATAAAAGCCTAAGCAACCTTTACGACCAAACGACCAGTCAACCAGTTGCTGTGATGCGCACTAACCACCAGGGGGCAGGCGCTCAACACAGGAGCTGCCCCCTGGTGGTCAGTGCACTCCCACAGTCAACCTCCCGCGGCCCCTCCTCCCAGCCGGCTGGTACCCGCATTGGCCCCAATTGGGGTGCTGGCTGGCCAACCTCCCCAACCTCCCAATCGGGAGGAGTGGGGGCAGTAGGCCGACCTCCTGGGATCCCTCCCCCCGGCCGGCCCCCCCCCCGCCCCCC